>NW_007577747.1:527710-645329 GCF_000690725.1 Stegastes partitus | reverse complement strand
CACACACACACACACACACACACACACACACACACAGACCACAGGTGGTTTAGGAGGAGTTCCTTGATGGCAGCCAGAGGAGGAAATTCTTCTGAATTTGAAATCTACCTGAGGACACATTTTCCTTCTGTACGTGCATCACAGAAGGGACTCCTGATTAGACGGGAGTCTGAGGTGATGCACCTCTCAGACCAGTCGGAGCCCCCACCCACCTGTTCCCTTACGCCGTCAGAGAGAGAGAGAACAGGCGAGAGGGGTTTTCTCTTTCATTCTCAGTCTCATTTCCTCTCCGCTGGTTGCAGCAGATAGCTGTGTGGAGAGAACACTGACGGGGCATGCACATGGACGCGCTGACTAACGCGTGATGCCTCCTGAATTTCCAACATGTGTAATACTTCTGCATGTTGGAGTGGATGACCATCAGTAAAGAAAAATTCAGCCAAATTTCCATACGAACTTCCCTGCTGTCATTCTGTGACCTGAAGACACAGAAGTGATTAAACTTCACTTCATTGTTTATTTATTTTTATTTACTACTTTGGCTAAAACCCAAAATTATTCTGATGACTCAATCAAACAGTAAGAAGAATTGTAAAGAACAGAACTGCCAACAGTCTGTCTGTCTCCACTGGGACTCTGCTCCAGTCCTCTTTGTGCTGATCTCCAAGTCTTTGAGGTTTAAGGCATCCTCATCCTCTCTCTGGTCGTCAGGTTGCGACGCACCGACTCCTTGTGCTCTGACCATCGGCCCCCTTGTGAGCAGCTCTATCGTAGTGAATTACAAACAGCACGCTCACAAAAAGGTCTTCAGCAGGCACTTGTAATTGACCAGAGAACTGCTGCATCAGCTGTTCTCAGTTTACGGTGCGTAGGAATGCTCTGGAACATGGTAGGAGCCACCATAATTTACCAACACGTTTCAAAGGGAATTAATAATGTTGGACATGGCATTTTTAGTAAAAATGTAAATAAAAAAAAAAAAAAAACAAATAATAAAAAAACATATAAAATGTATTATTAGCATCTGTAGCTTAATGCCTGACTGTCTTCTGTCACATATTTAATTTTTAGCCAGAAGAAACCTATTGATCAAATAAAAAAAATCACTATAAATGAAAATTTGGTCTGAACTGTATACATACTACAGACACGTCATGAGCCCTGGACTAAAACACAAGCTGATTTAATTACATTTCCTCTGCTTTTCCCAGTTTAAAACTGTCATTTACTCTGCAACACACACAACTGTACGGGTGGAATACACTGCAAAACGTCTTCGACAGCAGCTACCTTAAAGGTGAGCTATGACTGTTTGGTTTCATTCCTGCAATAAAGCACCAAAAAGAGAAAAGGTGTGATTTTGATTCTCACCTGCTCGAGACTTCTGAGTGTCACGGGCCGAGCTGTAAACCAAGCGTGTATTTGTATTTGTATTGTATTGTATTGAAATGTGATGAGTATTTTCTAAATGGGAGGAACGATTGACATTTTCAATTGTGCACAATTTACAATGCAGTAAAGAAATAGTAAACAAACTTGCATCGCACTGGTGAGAGCACGCAGAATTAGAATGGTTCTGCAGTGATGTCTGAGTCCAGTAAAGTGTGTGTGAAGTGTGTATTTACAGTCAAGTAGTGGACACAAAGGATAAAATTGGCACGACGGATGTGCATATAAAAAGCCATTACGAAATAAATGACAAATATGACTGCTGTTCTGTCTCACTGTGGTGGACCAATGCGTCATTTATGAAGTTTACTGCCGCCCATCATACGCCAAGTACACGGAGGAATTAGTCACGGTACAGTAGTGATTTTGAGACAAGTGAATACAGTTACACTTGCATGTAAATAAACCAACTGTGTTTGGAGGCACAGCGACGACAACACAAAACACTGGAGGACAACAACTGATTATTCAGCAGTAGGACTTGACTTGATCTGAGTATTTCACCATTAATCAAGTAGTTGTGCATCATTTCTGGAGTTTTCTTTTCAAACATATGGCAGTAACAAACTGAGTCTGCAAAATGTGGGATTTTTTTTATCCACTGAGCTGATAAATGCGGGTTAATGGCTGTGACTTCATTGTTGAAATATGAACAGTAAAGAAGATAGAGATCAACCAACTATCCATCCATCCATTATCTATACACCGCTTAATCCTCATTAGGGTCGTGGGGGGCTGGAGTCTATCCCAGCTGACTCAGGGTGAAGGCAGGGGACACCCTGGACAGGTCACCAGTCTATCACAGGGCTACACTTAGAGACAGACAACCAAGCACACTCACATTCACACAATTTAGAATCACCAATTAACCTCAACATGTTTTTGGACTGTGTGAGAGGAAGCTGGAGAACCCGGAGAGAACCCAGAGAACATGTAAACTCCACACAGAAAGATCCCGGGTGTCCTCATGAAAAAAAATAAAAATAAAAAAATAAAAAATGTGCCAAACTTTACTCTGACATAAATTTCACTGAAATCCATTTGTTTATTTATATCTCCATATGTTTACTTAAAGCAGAACTTTCCAAAATGTATTCTTGAGCATTGAAAGCCTATTAGTTGTGATGTGAAATGATAGTGAGAGCCATGTAGAAACTGATTTACTTTATCAGGTATGGGTTAAAAAAAACTATACCAATTATCTGAAAAATGCTTAATATCAGATTAGATAATCATGATAACCACTTAATAAATAAACTCTTGAGCTCTTTTGACTCATAGTTGTTGCAACGTCTTGAACACGACTGAAGAATCAATCCATCCATCTTCTGCCAGTTATCAAGGGCCAATCTGCAGTAATTCACATCCCTCACACAAGTAATACTGTGTGGACTCTGAAGCCAAGAAAGACATAAAACATGTATGATCGCCTCCTTATGACACATTCTGAGGAACTCTCTAAAGGAAGGAGCCCAACAGACATGATCAGAAGCCCAGAACCACTTCAGCTTGAACGCATCATGTGAAATGTATTTACCAACAATACTATTTGTAAACCTTTAGAAAGTGCATATCTTTCTGCTGCACCCAACATTTAAGTGATTTAACAAGAGTTTATCACCGCATGCATCGTTTGTCGGCCTCTGTGATATCACTGCATTGATTCATGTGGCTAACAGCTTCGAGGTGCAGCACGCCGATGCAAAGGATGCACAGCTACAATAAAAGCATCTAACAAAACACCTAATGGCAAAAGAAAGTTTCCAGTGGCATGAGAGCTAAGGTCCCTGCTAGAAGATCTGAAGCAGCGATCAGCCTCATACGGCTCAAACGTGGAAGTTGGGCCTCGGAAGGCTTAAAATCAGTTCTAATACTAACTGCTACCCAGTTAGTGTAGCAAAGTGTTAAAAAAAATAATACGACATAAGGTTCAACAACTTTTGCTGCACAGGAATCGATTGAAATCCGGTTATAACGCTGTCACTGGATGAAACCGGACCCGTTCTCTTCTTTGACATGGACAGAAACCTCGTCTGGCTGATGTGTAAAAGTGAGATTGAGGGAAGCGGCCGCAAAAACACCCAGGTAGAAAATATTAGACAATGTTCCTAAAAAATGGCCGGAATTTCTCCAGAACAGTGGACTTCCTCCTGCACTGAGAAAACCTACTGCATCCTCACTTCTCCCTTTGGTTTACACATTAATGCTTTAAAAGGGTTTCCTGTTGTTGCGACTGGCTCTTGTGTGTTTGTGTAGGTGGCCATAATGCAGTGAATGCATTCAGGTTGTCAATACCACACCTACGAAGACTACCTATGACACGGTATATCTGCGGCTCCACTGATTCAAACTGAAAATGGGAAGTGCCGTCTTCCTGTCGGGTGCACTCAAGCAACTTTACATTCACACACTTGCATCTATAGGCCCCACGCACGCGCGTCTTGACGCCACTCTCGAATCACGTAGTGGTGACTGCCAGTGGAAAAGAAACTTTCATTACTCACACACCAGTTTCTGCAGCTTTCCAGCTCAATACAAATGGTTTTTTCCTGTGTCCTCAGGGATAAGTATAAAAAGGTAAGCGACACAACTGTCTGCATTTCCAGTAAAACTTTGGTAAAGCATCTCTCGGTGATCCGCTACCTGCCGCTGACAAAATGAAGCTGATCGTTGTTTGCCTTCTAGCAGTCTGCTGTTGCTCTTTGGCTGACACAAACGTACGGGACATGCAGAGGAGAAAATTACAAGAAGTGCTGCTGCAGCTGAACGACGTGAAAAAAAGCCTGCAGGTCAGTTTTATCTCTGTCTACATTTTCACGGCTTTGACGACGTGCTGCCGCAGCTTTCATCTCTAAATATGCTGCTCTTTGTTCTCTCTCACAGGACAGTGATAAGGAGCTCAACACTCCACCCAAGAACATTGAGGTGAGCAGAACTACTTTGTATCCAAGTTAATGTTGACAGCTTGGTCAGGGTGATATTAAATGTTTGTGGTTGCTTAGTCATTGTTGTTATTCACCCACTTGCTGCAGTTACTAATTGTCATGTGCCGGGTACTGTAGGAGGACATCAAATGATGTGTGAAGTCGTACAATGTGCTGATAACACGCAGCGGTAATAATCGGAAACGAAAAGGTTAACTTTGAAACAGGGTCATCTTCTTCTAGTTAATAACAAGAATAATACGAGTTAAGATTAACAAAGTCTAGATTTTCTGCACACAGTAGAGACAGTAGCCTAAAGTCCCAAATCTATCAAGATAAATTTTTAAAAGCACCTAACTATTTAAATGTACTGGAAATAATTAATGTCATTAATATCAACAGATTTTTATTAATTTTTTTATTTCAATGGGGCAAAACATTAACAGTGTTAGACAGATTTCTCAGATAAGTTTTGCACAAATTATCCACCATGAATTTGAATTGAATTTTTAAAAATAAGTCAGTGTTGTTAGAATTTCCTGCAAAAAAAAATAAAATAAAATAAAAAACCTGCAGTTCATTACATTAAATTAAAACAACCTAATTACCAAAACTGTCATTTTAATGGCAACCATAATTTAGAGCTTAAATGCATTACAGGACATGTGTTTTAATATAATCACACCTTGTAGAAAGCAAATCATGTACCAGGCGATAATCCCATGCAATCACGCTACTTGGCCGTCACTTCAATGCCTATTCAGATCGACGGCATTACTTGTAAATTCAAATCGCCCTTCTTTCTTGTCAGGCTTATGGCTCTTGTGTGAGTCAACTCAAGAGCTTGCTCAGTGCATTTTTTTCATTTTCTCACAGCTTCCGTTGAGTGAAATGTGATGAGTAATCAAGCAGAGAGCAGACAAAACCATGACACTTTCCTCACACCACCTCACCAAGTCAGAACTAGCATGCCAGAAAACCTCTGACTCAAGCTTCTGTTCAAAGAAAGAAAAAAAAAAAATGAAAAGAGAAAAAAAAAAGGGACAAATGAATGTTAAACCAGAAATGATGAGGATTCCCGAGTGGGTGTGAAGCTGCTGCCTTGAAAAACTTTAATAGCCCTAAAAAGTAAAATCTTACCAGTTCTACGGTAAGAGAAGTAATTTTAGTTCTATCCGTAACTGTGACTATTAATATTTCAACCATAAAAAGCTGTGTGTTGTAGCAGGTGGCTACACAAGATAGCAAGTGTTCGATCAGCTGTTCTCACTGCTTCACGCTGAAATAAACCCTGTAACCGACTCGTTCTCATCGCTGACATGCTTTGCTCTCGAAAAGTAATTTGACCCAGGCCAGCTGGATTCATGTGTGGCACAGTGCAGTTTGAGTATCTAAACAGAAGAAAAACCCAAAACTGTTTCATTTGGAAAATCTGTGATCAACATTTTCATTCAGGTGTGTGAAGGGAAACAATTCAGACCAAAAACAAAAAAAAAAATCCCATCCAGAGCCCGTTTGGCAAACAGAAAGTTATCTTTAAAATAGTGGAAACTTGATTTGTTCAAGTTTCAGTTTAGGTAAAAGTGTCAGTTGCATTCATTTGGAAAGTTAACTGTAGTGATAAGTCATGACGTGAAACCTACAAAAAGCAGCTTTCTTGGAAATGTTTTGATGGCAGTGATGGGATGAGATATACATATATATATATATATATATATATTACAGATGTGTTTTAACAGATTGTGAGTGGATTAGAGGTGTGAGTTTCACAAAATACAGCATTCCCCCTCTCTTTTAATCTTTCATCTGTTTTCTATAAATAACTTGAAGTGAATGAATGAAAAAGTTTGTGTTCTGTTTGGAACACGTTGGTAAAGTTTTAGGGGGATGAGCCACACATTCAGCTCTTTTCACTCTGTATAGCGGCAAATGTGTTCAGGGAAAAGAGGCCTGATTGGAAGAGGAAGGTAACACAGATACATGCTGCTTTGTATTCACGAACACTGTTTTCTCTCCTTTCATAACAGGACTGCTGCTGTCTGTCGGCCTTGGAGTGCTTTCGGGATAATCTGAAGTCTCCGTTCAACATGACGGCGCAACGCAAGCAGCGCAAACTTTTCCTCAGCCTCATGAACCAGCTCACTGTAAGTGAATGGGACGGGGTCGCAATCATGCACTACACTAAAGCTTATCCTATGCACAAAGTCAGGACTGCAGCAGACACTTTTACTAAAATGAAACATGTTTTCATGTCATTGCAGGTGAGAGGACTGGACTTCTGTAATGCAGGAAATGCTACGGTAAGAGAGATATAACTGGTTTTGATATATATATATATATATTCTGCTGATTTCAGTCATGAAATAATGTGTGACGTGTGTTGTAGCAGATGGCAATTAGTAAGATATTTTCTCCTGTTTCCCTTCAGTCCACTTGCCAAACCTGCGACTCCCATCCTAAGGAAAAAGCCCAGGAGTTCTTCAGCAGACTGGAATCTCTTATTCAACGGGTAAAGCCTCTGATTTATTTGACATGTTTCCCTACAATATGGATAAAATACCAGACCAGGTTGATTGTAGCGTGGCACATTTTTAAAGGAAAAGTGTCTGACGCTCTGTAATCCAGCCTGAGTCATGTGATGGTGTAAATCCATGTGACTGATGTCAAAAACTAAATCTACATTTTCCTCCCTCTTTAGGCCATCATCAAGCTGAGCATGAACTGAGAAGCGGTGAAGATCCAGTAGTGACCGGGGGCTTAATGTAGAGAAGACACTACGATGAAAAATGCTAAACATGTCTGTATGTTATAGCCTTAACGATATTTAACTTATTTAATATTTATTTAGGTAGTAGTGATAAACTCACTCAAGCTATGAAGAATGTATCGTCAGTAAAGCTGCTTTGCTGCCACCCAGTGGACTTGGCAGTTTACGATTTGTTTTTCTCCTTCACAGAAAGAGAAAGTTAAACTATATGTTGTAGTTCTCAAAGAATATCAAGTATATAATGGCATTTATACTATGTATGATGTACCTTAGCGTAGGACTTATTTTATTAAACCAACTGTACCATTTCAAAGTATGACATCATTACCACAGAGAGGTTTTGGTCTGATTGATTTATCTGTAGGACGTTTGCTAAAAAGCTTCAATCAGAAGCAGACACATGAGCATTTAGAGTTCTTATCAACTTCTCATGTTTATGCTCAAAAACCCCAATTTGTAATCTGCAGATTGTATTCTACCTCCTGAACCATTTCTTCGACTTTTTCTCCCTGAGAATAAACTGACATTGTAAAGAGAAACTGTGTCTCCCTTGTGCATATTCTGCAATGACCCATCCATCTATTACCTATACACTAGGGTCGCTGTGTTAATTGACATTGAATACTTTGAAAGGTTGCCATACATGTCATGGTTGTGTTTTAACATGACACCAGACAGCTGACCACTTTCCTGATTCAAAGACTGTCACGTGGAAGAATCCATCCATCCATCATCTATACACCGCTTAATCCTCACTAGGGTCATGGGGGGCTGGAGTCTATCCCAGCTGACTCAGGGTGAAGGCAGGGGACACCCTGGACAGGTCACCAGTCTATCACAGGGCTACACTTAGAGACAGACAACCAAGCACACTCACATTCACACCTACGGACAATTTAGAATCACCAATTAACCTCAGCATGTTTTTGGACTTTGTGGGAGGAAGCCGGAGAACCCGGAGAGAACCCACGCTGCACGGGGAGAACATGCAAACTCCACGCAGAAAGATCCCGGGTGTCCTCACCAGGACGCGAACTAGCAACCTTCTAGCTGTGAGGCAACAGTGCTAACCACTTCTTCACCTTGCAGCCCTATTATAAAGAATTGTTACAAATGGGCAAGTTGTCACCAGATGGATTTGTGTTTCATCTTCTCTTTACAATTTGCTTTGTTTCTTGTTTTTTTAGATCACAACATGTTTATTTGATTGTTTTTATTGACATCTTTGATAAACGGTGTTGACTAAAGGTGGGCTCACACAGCAAGAGTTTTAAAACCCTAAGAGATTTTGGAGTCGGGTCGCATCGCACGCATAAGTAGAAACTTGACAAATATTCTTCTCTCTAACGTCAGACACACACACACTTCCAGATATTATTCAGATTATCGTTGTGGAGGGAGCAGTCCACTACCTGAGGTGATCTCAAAGGGAAGCACATGGAAACCAGATGGAGACAACTTACTATGACACTGATACTTTGCACTGATTCAAAAACAAAAAACAACAACAAAAAAAAAACGTATTTCAGCCTCAATGACCACAATGTATAGGATTGTTCTGGGTCACAGACCATCAGATTTTAACACATAAATGTCCAACATTGGATCTGATCCTTCTGAAAGCAGTTTGGTTTAAGATTGGAGCTGTAAACTCCTGACATTGCCAAATAATCTGTTTGAACATTGGTTTAGACCAAAAAATAAATAAATCAGATTTGTTCTCTGGTTGTCAGGAGGGATGAAACAGGAGTGAAAGTACTGTGATCCCAGATTGAAGAATCACAGCAGCTCCAAAGTGAAATATTTACAAGTATTTCATAAGTGAAACTTCACATCTCATGGCACCAGGTTAAAATAAATGATCATGCTCTTAATATGAAATATATCTCATTCAAAACCGGTGTTACTGTTCATAACTGAGCATATTTTGTTTATGGCATGTGATATTAGTTCCCATCTAAATGAGCATCTACTTTGTTAAGCTGCTTATGACTCGTAAAGTCATCCACTAACAAAATGCTGAGATTCAATAATGAAATAAATCAGCGTTTGTCGCAGCCATTCTGACCACCGCTGACTTTTACTGCTGTTAAATATGTAATGTCTTTTTCAACATTTGCCTCCTAAAAGATATACTCAAATGTAAGATAAATACAAATGGTACCTACAATTATGAGAAGGACTGAATTGAAGAAGTTTCAGGCGACATACCAGAAAAGAACATTCTGTTTTCTAAAAGTCCTAAACAAGTTGAGACACCCGAGTCCACGTTTTGTTCCAAATGCTGCATTTTCCTTACCCACCACAAGAGGGCAGCATGTTGGAAGCAAGTGTTAAAGGTGCTCAATTAGGAGAAGTAGTAATGAAAATAATGTTTTAGTTGTTCAGAAATAATGTGGATTTTTTTTAAAGCATGTGCCATATTTACATCTCTTATTGAACTGATATAGTGTCTTACTGCTTGTTTAATGGACACAAAATATATTAAATCCAGCTTGTGTCACTTTAGAAGTTGAAGTAAAGAAGTCAGAGTAAAGTATTCTTATAACCTTGCTCTCTCCATGTTTGCTTCACCGTGTGTTTGTACTCATTACAAACAGGTGGCTTTACAATGGGCGTAGCCATATTTACTTCTGTGGTGAGAAAACCACACAAGCAAACACACAGCAACATGGCAGGTGTCACTATGAACGCCACTACGGCGGACTTCCCAGATAACAAAGGGGATTTCAGCAAGATGAGCAAACTCACAGGTTTTAACATGTTGTATTTGACACCTGTGAAATAAAAAAATACTGCAATACTGCAGAATGTGCTCATCTAACCCACGACAGACACATTGGTGTATGTTTTGTTTGAATCCCCCTCCAAAAAAAACCAAAACAGCAGAAAAAAAATCACAGTTGACCCACTGCAAAAGTAGAACACGCAGATCATGAAGGACCAACAGCTTTCTTTGTGTCATGCTTTTGTTTTACAGCTACGCACTGCTCCACTAAACCTTTGCATTAGTCTGTCTATTTGCTTGTGAGAATAAAACTGCTGAAGAAAACACACACATCGAATCACAACAAATAAAGAATGAGTGTGAAAGAATCTACAAAATCTAATTGTACGGAAGCCAAACGCTTCAAGTTCGTCAGTCAACTCTTCAATAAGAGGAAACAAGCGGCTCATACACTGCAGGGAACCAATTTCACTTATTGATAGGACACTAAAAAAGGGACGTTTTGAGCACCACTGCTCTTCATCAAATAAATGTGCAATGCACAGCACTACAACTTATGGCTCTGTCTGAATGTGGCCTTACCTCTGTCTCTGTAAAGACATTGACAATGGGCTGACGTATAATGACAATGCTTTAGAAAAGATACCTGAAGCAGGATTTTCTCACCTCGGAGTTGAGGTTAACACCAGGCCTCTTAAAGTGTTGTCCTTTCCAAAGACAAAAACATCATGCGTAAGCTCCCATTAGTTAACTCCCACATGTGGAATCAATTTTACACCTTAAAGATGGCAAATTTTCCCTTTTGGGTAGAAAACCCATGGTGATACTCTAGATATTATGATAGGTGACAAATTTAAGGAAACTGGAATAAACATTTAGCAGTTGTGCGCCTCTGCCAACCAGTCATTTTGCAGTTTATATCTATCGCTGTCTGGACTTGGCCTTTGACCTTTTGGATACCAAATGTCATCATTTTACCCACTTAGACATCAGTGTGAAATTGAATGAATTGTATTCTTGAGTTACAAGAAAAAATGTTCGACAAGGTCACAGTGTCCTATAATCACTAAAATTCTCTCAGTTCATCCTGAAGTTCAAGTGTACATTCTCTACAGGTCTTAATAACATTTATTACTCAATACGCATATGACATAATTTGTCTAATAACTGTTTACACCTGGGAGCATGGTGGTTCGGTGGTTAGCACCGTTGCCTCACAGCTAGAAGATCCATGGTTCGCGTCCCGGTTAGGACGCCTGGGATCTTTCTCTGTGGGTTCTCTCCGGGTTCTCCGGCTTCCTCCCACAAGGTGCAAAAACATGTTGAGGTTAATTGGTGATTCTAAATTGTCCGTAGGTGTGAATGCGAGTGTGCTTGGTTGTCTGTCTCTAAGTGTAGCCCTGTGATAGACTGGTGACCTGTCCAGGGTGTCCCCTGCCTTCACCCTAAGTCAGCTGGGATAGACTCCAGTTCCAGCCCCCCCCCAGGAAACAGGAAGGTGGGGGAAGAATGGGGAGAGAGCAAACGGTCGTGAGCGGGAGTCGAACCCACGACTGCTGCGTCAAGAAACTATAGCCCCTGTTCCTGGGTCGCCTGCTCACCTGGGTGAGCTACGGGGGCGCCCTACATGGATCAGGAAAGTGGTCAGTTGTCTGGTGTAATGTTAAAAGACCACTTGCCAACATTGCCTTGACATGTATGGCAACCTTTCAAAGTATCCAATGTTAATTATCGCAGTCAGCACTAATAAATCAGAGCGTTATAGAGAAGTCAGCTTAGGGACTTAGGCAGAGGGACTCTGTGGTTACAGGTGGTTGCATACTTATGTCACCAAGCCACCAATAACTTGTTCTCAGCATATAATAAAGTAACTAAGGGTTTTTCTTTTAAAGCATAAATTGGACAGCAATGCAAAGCAATCAAAAAGATCCCTGTTTCAGCCTACACTGAAACCTGATGCTTACTCTGAATCTGCACTTTCATAGGATTTGCCAAATGTATGTTTAAATGCAATCACTGATTAAGTGATAGAAAACTGTAAAAAAAATAAAATAAAAATCGGTGACTGTCATCACAGAGAAACGCTAATGTGTACTCAAAAAACCTTTGTTTTCCTCAGCTCAGGCTCAGGTTATGCACTTACAAAGGAGGTCCCTGAACTCCTGGATGTTTCTGTTCAGATGTATGAATATTAACTTCAGTGAATAGATGTGATCACAGTCATATACTCTGTATAATATACTCACTCACATAATTGCTCTCTATGTGATTTTATGATGTACACATCTTGCTGATGTGACATGTGCTCTAGTCGAGGCTTTTCGCTGATACAAATCATCAAGCATGTCACCCAATACCACACTAAATGGTCCATTGTTATTGCCCTTTCCATTACTACAAGGAGTGCTGGGTTTGCCGAAAAAGTGTGATGTGAAATTCACATCAAGTGACTTGTTCCTCCACTGAAGTTGCATAAACATTAATTGTAACTATAAAATTAGTTGCACTGTTTTAAGAGGCACATTTTTCCAATATGTTCAAGGCTGTAATGGCATCTGTGATATTTCCATCAGGTTGTTGACTTATTGTGACTAACAAAGCTGCTATGATTTGCCATAAACTGTACCACCACAAACACACGGTTTATAAAACTATCTGTGAATGTACAAATCAAAAACGTTACCAACATAGAGTGTGGTGTTGGGAAAGATCAAGCAAAAGCAGCCAGCAAGTCTGAAGCACATTAACTCGGAAACTTGTGCTTTGATCTTTTTCATAAAAACAAAAGGTACAAAGCTCTCGCAAAATGTTTGCACTGCAGCGTGGAATTGCCTGCTACAGCTGAAACCACACTGTGCAGAATGCAAGAAAACCAAGCAGTTGGGTTGTACACAGTAGTATGAGAACACCACCAAACAGCTGTGCAAACGGCTATGGGGAGACCATCTCGTCTTTGTGAATCTCTTGATGTGTGGCAGAGTCAGGTTCTGGGGTTTCCCACAGTGGCTACAACAAAATGTGCAAAATGTTTGAACTGAACTCAAAAATTACCAAAGGTTTGCTCAGCAAGATTGACAGATGTTGGACTCATCCCTGCTTCACTCTGTTGTCCAAACGTGGACCTTTGGCTTCCATAACTGATAGGATCACAGAAACCATGGTGATACTTCCTTGTTTAAGGTGATATTCCTTCCACTAATATTAAATGTAATTTGTGGCCTTTTCTGTTTGAGAAATACACAGCTGATCACTAGTTATAGACACAAGGGGACAATGTTTGTTAAAAGTGCATAAAGTGGTAAAAGTACAGTGAAGATGCATTCAAAAACACAGCCATGAATGGTTGTTAGTTATCAATTCTAGATCGCCTCCAGTGAAATCTTTGTTCTCCCCTCGGTAATATGTCCATATGGTGTGTTCATGTGGTAGACGGACAAATTGTGAGCGAAATAATCAGTGAACACCTTCACATCTTGTAGCTACAGTGAACCATTGGCAAAAACATTGATTCAGATTTCCAGGGTTTCAAACCTAAAGAACTAATTCTATCAACTTGTAGGCTGCGGCCTCCTGCATCCTCATTCTTCTTAGGAATCAATTTCCCATTCAAACATCCATCCACTATCTGTACACCGCTTAATCCTCACTAGGGTCATGGGGGGCTGGAGTCTATCCCAGCTGACTTAGGGTGCAGGCAGGGGACACCCTGGACAGGTCACCAGTCTATCACAGGGCTACACTTAGAGACAGACAACCAAGCACACTCACATTCACACCTACGGACAATTTAGAATCACCAATTAACCTCAACATGTTTTTGGACTGTGTGGGAGGAAGCCGGAGAACCCGGAGAGAACCCACGCTGCACGGGGAGAACATGGAGACTCCACGCAGAAAGATCCCGGGTGTCCTCACCGGGACGCGAACCGGCGACCTTCTTGCTGCGAGGCACCAGTGCTAACCACTGCTCCACCTTCAAACATATATGGTGAAAGTACTCCAACATGATCACTTGTCACTAAGTGGCACAGAGCAGTCTAAGCTTCAGAGAAAGCAACTTTCAAACCACAGAAACTCGTTTTCAGGCTATCGTATGGCCACAGGTGAGAGCTGTGTGGAAACTGTAAGGCTGAGGGACCCTTAGAGATGGTAGAAACTGGAAGACAGATCTGAAACCAGTAAACACATAGTGTGTTATTGTGTTTTGTTGTTGCAGCAGCAGCTCATTTAGAACCGGTTTAAACCAGCCCTAAATCGAGGGCGTACAGTTATGGTGAAAATAACCATGGTTGAGCTGAAAAATTGAAAGACACAATGTAAGAACATGTTAGACTTGCATTAATTTGCAAAAAAAAAAAAAAAAAGAGGCACAGAATAGGACCTTTAACACAGCACCAGCTTTCCTCAGTACATCTGCAGTTTTCTCCAATTTACTTGGCATGTAGGTTTCTTCCAAGCATCCTGGAGAACTTGTCACAGTCCTCCTGGGGATCTAGTTTCTCTCAGTACTTCTGTCTCTTTATGTAAATCCAGACTGACTATGTTCACCTTTCCAACACTAAGTAACTTTGGCTTTAATTACTAGGAATATCAAATCAAATTTCATTTATAGCACTTTTCATACATGGAGCAATGCAAAGTGCTTTACAGTATTGAAAACATTGTCAAAAAAAGAAAATAAAAAAAGACAAGAAATCCCGTCGCCTTCCCACCCTCCATGTATATGCATACACATACCACTCTGCATACAAACGCACACACACACACACACACTGACTGTAGGGAGACATGGCATGGCACTGAGGCTCGCGGAAAATGCTACTGGGGGGGGAGCCAGTCCCCGGAGTGGGGAGCGGTCTGCAGGGTTGAACGGGATGAAAGCAGCAGACCGGTATAGCGGGCTACAGTGTTGAAAGGGTTAAGCTAAGATCAAAGTTCTCTGGGCAGTACCATCTGTTGTAGAACTCCCTGCTCTTCTGATTCCAGCTCTACGTTTGGGATTGTTGTCGTGCTGCCGAAATGATTTTGAGGCAGAACAGATGCCTCTGTGATGGTATCGTGTGACAGAACTTAAACATGTAAAGTGGCTACACGTTGTGCATAGTTCTACACAGAGACATACAGCCAAAGGTATTGTAACCACTTTCTGTTTATTTAAGCTAATATCAACTGGTAAACTGTTATGACTTCATAGAATCTAACATGTTTGTAAGATTTCCACGACCCCAACAGGTTGTGATTTAGTGAGAAACACCAAATATAAATAGAATTTCTTAGGAAAACTCCACAACATTTACACTTCAACAAGAAAATGGCAACATTAAAAAAAATAAAAATAAAAAAATACCACAGAAGATCAACATCTTATGTGGTGCATACGGGCTGCCATACAACAATACTGGCAGATGGATTTACTTTTGTAAGGAAAACAGATAAAAGCAGAACTTTGCTCCTTGCTCACTTGGGCATTATAATAGATACTGCTCTGCTTCAATTTTAGAAATCTGACCCATTTATGGATGACTTTGTCACCGCAATTTCCTCGCTTTGTGCCAATGTCAGTCTCTCTGGCTCGTTTTTTTTTCATTTTTCAAAAGGATTTGTTTGACTTCCATGTTTTGGGCCTACACACGTCAGAGAAGTAACAACGGATAAATATTAAAAGCTGAATACAGCACCGGCCTTCACCACTGTCGAGCTTGATTGATTCTATTATGAATCTTGTTCCGTATTCGTACAACTTCACAGCATTATGATGCATTATTATGTAAAGACTACGGGCCAGGAGGCAGGAAGGTGGGCCGCACATTGTGGACATAAACCCAGAAGCTAGAACTTGATGTGGCCCATTCACCAAAAAGCAATTTTTGGTTAAATTGGAATCTTTGGCATCCAATATCCTGCTCACTTGAATACATACACGTACGTAATCGTGTCGTGTGATCCTGTGATTTTCTGAGTGACAAATTGAATCGCTACCTTGGGTATCAGTGATTGCATTCACACACACACCAGTATCCTGCTTAGGAGGTTTGTTAAGGTTTGGATAACATCTTGAATGTGGCCTTTGCATGGAGCACAAAGAAATATGTAATTCACCTCCTTGTATACATGATTAATAGTAATATTCCACTGACTGATTATTTGTTGAGTGCAACGTGCATTACAAAGCGACATTCTTAGAAAGTCACTTCAGTCATGGCCAGAATATGTTCCGTGCACCAAACATTATTCTTTTCAGGTTTCCATTCACTCAGGCTGGTTAGTGACATTTACCAATCTGAAGAAAATACCCCAAACATAACGACAATTTCCATCGATGCAAAAATCACAACTCTGGTGTCTTTCACCTAATTATCCAGATCAGATACCGAATGACTGATTATGAGCAGTTTGCAAAATCAGCGCTTTTTGCATTTTGCTGTTGCTGCTGCATGACAGCACTTTGGTCAACTCTGGTTCTTTTTGATTTCATTTAATTCAACTGAAATCTGATGATAACACATAAGTTTGTTTTGCCAAATTGTGCAACTTTTTTTCCCCTTTTTTTTTTTTACAGAAAGATGAATTGTTTATTTGTTCACTGAAACTGCAGATAACAGGGGAAAAGAAAAGAAAAGAAAAAAATCCCCTTGACTTGGAAAAAAAAAAAGAGAGAGAGAAAAATGCATCCTCTTCTTTACTGACGCACACGTGTGGGCACCATAAAGTACACTTATAATAAAAAAAAAGCAGATTAAAAGTTTTGATAGTCCCGATGAAGGTACACATGATTCAAACGCAGCCTGATCACTCAGGAAAGCCGCTACCTGAGCGTGATACTACGCTGTGGTGGCCTGTGGTAACCAAACTTCCACTGTCTCCACTGACATCACTACTATCACGGAAACCAGAGCTTTTATTTCCTTTTCATTCGGTGTGAAATAAGAGTAGTGAAATAAGGTGACATTTAGTTTTTAGGACATGAGGTGCATTTTCTGGTCAGTTCAACGACTTCTTCCCACAAAAACACGTCACAGCAGGTACGCAAAGGCCACAAATCGCTTTTATGAGTCATAATATTTGATCCTCGTGCAGCTAGACAGACAGAAAAAAACAATATATATATAAAAAAAAAAGGAACAAAATCTTAAACATTCACCACAACTACTGCACTTGGGACATTTAACCAAAATAAATCTTTCGAATACACTGTGCAAGTGTTCTATAATCACCTGAATAACGAATAATTCCTGACTCAACAATGAATAACACACTAAAATGCCTTCAGATTATTTGCTGTCCTTCAACCACCAAAGATGATCATCAAATATCACACACCACATTGACGCTATGTGGCCTGGACTAATTTCATTACCTTAACTTCTAAGCTGTTATCTTGGTCGAGCCACACATTCTGTATTTCACTGTGTTCAAACCACTCGAGGCTATCTGGATCCTCCATCACTTGATATGACACTACATGTAGATTTTTTTTTTTTTATCCTAGCCACTATATCAAGGAAGATATATACTTCAGATAATTAAATGATTTTTCTAAATGTATCTCACCATAAAAATCTAGAAATAGATATCGTTCCACGGCTGGGTAAGGACGATTTTCTGGAATCTTGGTTATTGGAACCACTACAGCGGAAATAGAAATTGGAAAATACATGTTGTCGGAAATCACTACCATGATTTTGTTCGCTGAAAGGTTGACATAATTTCAGACGTGACATACGTAACATCATCAATCTAGTAAAGTGATGGCATTCTGTGATTCAAAGCTAGGTCGCTGTCCCGGTCATGTTCCTCGTGGCTCCGACATACAGCGATGGAGATGTTTGACAATCATGAGAGTGGACAGTACACCGAGTGACGTATAACACACAATCACGCTACATTTCATTTGAGAGCAAGCTACACAAATTGTTCAAATAACAAACAGCCAGTTTTTTCTGTCCATGTGCTATGATAACTACTATTTGATGAACAATACAATAAAAATATACCAAGAGCCATGCTGAAGATGGCTGCTGTTTAACCAACCATTTAACTGTAGCTTATAAACGTATTCTGTGTGAGATACTGGTCATAGAAAAGCTCACATGCTGTTATATCGTGAACAATCCTGGGGGATATTTTACAATTTTAAGTCATGAATGAAGTTACCGGTGCTGTTGTTCCACAGTTCACATGCATGAATGTGTGCAACTTGTTTTGGTTGTAATGAATCCTGCTGCTGGTTTCAGAGAAAAGGCTCCAACAAACTGACTGAGCTTCATCTCCTTGTAATGTTTAGTCAGACAAACAACTAAAAAAAGTGTTAAATATATTAACCAATGGTGAGTGTTATCAATCTGAGCTGGTAGTCTCCGTCTTCATCTCAGTTATTTTTACGAACATTTGTTTGTAGTAGACATGACACTGCAGAGAGACGATGATTTTGTACCAAAACTGGCCTTTTCCAATTTGCTTCACACAACTCAAAGGACGCCCTTGTGCATGCCTGTCCCTTAACCTGACCGAATGCATGTCAGCCGTGTGGAAAGTAAGACGTAAATGTTGCTAGAGCCAACTTAGAGGACTATTCAGACGCAAGGACCAACAGCTTGAGTTGCCGTCAGATTAACAGAAAGGACTGCATGTCTGAAAGGGGCCATCCTGGTAGACCCCCTACCCTAACACCCCAACAAGGGGCCCCTGGTGGCCACTGTACCTTGGCCCCCTCACATCGAGGCTCGCCCCTGCCTTTATGTCTACATGTGACCCACAGTCGCGTTAAAGACAACTTTTGAATTATTGCCATGAAAAGCCATCTTTGTGTTTATTTTTCATACAAAGTGTGATGTAGTGTCCGCTCCATGCTGGAGACAATACAGACATTATTTGAAACTTTTTATTGCTCCTTAGTGCAAAAGTTCACATAAGTTCATCTGTTTATTTTTATATTTGATAGGAATTTGACTTATTCAATTGAGAAATTTTTTTTACTAATAAACAGATTTTTTTTGTGTGTGTTTTTTTTTTAACAAAAGTGCCCCAAAACTTTCACTTGTTCCAGTTCCAGGAGTTTTTTTTTTTGTCATCTTCTCTTTCTCAGAAAATACAAGACATTTCACCTATGACTCCTTGCCACCATTGAGTCTGTGCCCTTTACCTATGCAAATATATGCAACAAAAGACTGCTACTTCTCTGAGTCTGTGTCTTTCACTTCGATACAGAAGCACAATAACTATTGGAAAAGTGCAGAAGGAAGTTCCCAAATATGGACAGCTTGATGTGCGGGCCCTGTAGGTGTCCCCACGGCATAGACAACTCAGTACTTCTTTTTTTCTTAAAGAGCCCTTGCGTATGAACAAAGGAACAAACACACACGATGCCTGTCACAAAAGCCTACAAGTGATTTATGTCTACTTGAGGCTTTATCTATTATCACGGAAGCACTCCACTCATGTGGGTGATATCTCCTAATAATCATGCCGTACAGCCTTTCTGCAAATATTGCGTCAATAAGAATTGATGCAAATAAAGTAGATGGGGGGGTATTTAATTATACCTTCTAAGAAATCTAAAACGATAAAACAGAAACCAGTACTTATTCCGATAATATCAGTCCGATATGTAAAACAGGAACAGGAGCTCAGAGAAAAATCTGCAATGGCAATAACATTGAAATACTCAACAGACACGTGAACCACAAATATCACAACAAATCGTATTTGACAGGGTCGGAGCAAAAAACGCTCCATCTTAGGTTTGGTTGTGGTTCTAAACATCAAACAAACCTGCAACACAGAATCGCATTAAACACAAAAACAGGAAATTGGCAACAGGTCCCACTTGAGTTGCATTTTGCATTTTGATTCCACAGCAGTGTTAAACATGAATTTGGGTTCGGTTTAAAATTATGCCAGGGCATGGTAAAGGAGACTTTTCTTTTTTTTTTCTTCTCTTGCCTGGTCAAATGAAAAAGTAAGACACTTTGTATCTTAATATGAAAAGTGAATCTTCACTGTGGGCAAGGAGCTCATCGTAAGACATGGAAACTGCAGGGATGCCCCCGCAAAGCAACTAATTCCATGGATAGAAATTTCCCCACTCCTCTTCATTCTTGACTGAAGTCCTGAAGAAACCTCAAAACTGAAACCTAAAGAGCAAAAGAGAAAAACTGACTAGTGTCCAGTGAAATGAGCAGCGTGACAAGTTGAGATGAGCAAAGGCTGTCGCTATCACTTACCTGTGTTGTTGGGATTCTTTTGGGGAATCCCCGACACAGTGTGGGTGTCAAGAGAAGCCCTTCATTCATTTCTGCTCATTGTGTCATACCAACACAGTCATGATGTGTTTCTACTTGCAGCCAGTCATGTCTATTTTTATCCAATGACAATCAATTGGTTGTTAAAAATAAATCTTCCCTCCTAATTTCTGAAACGTGCATTTCTGACATGTACCTGGCAGGCATTTTTAGATTATTTTTTGGCCTTTTTCTTCAAACTGTGTAGCTGTTTCATTAGGAGTATCGTTCATATATTTCTATGTCCCGCAAACACTTTGTACTGCATGTGTGCGTTTACTGATTTGTGAAACAATGTCACGCACTCTAAAAATCAACTGACTTTTCCAGCTGAAGAAAGAAAAAGAAAGCCACCAGACACGCATGTGGCAGAGAGGGGTTTGTGGTCGAAAACTGTTGCTTTTCATATTGAACAAAAAGAAATACCGGCAACTTTCTCTGAAGAGAGGAAACCCGACTCTGACATTCTCCATTGTGCTCAAATTGTCAATGATTGTGAGAAGCATAGCGATAAGATAAAACCTCAATGAAACAACAGATCTGCTCGAGTAAAGTATAATCAGCATCCGGAAAATACAAATACTGATATGACTGCAGATAACTGGGATGTAAGTGTAGATAACGGACATGGAATAAGTTGTTAAAAACTAGTCATTCAGGTGTGGACAAACTGTCAATTTTTCACTTAACACTGTGTGAAACCCTCCCTGTGCCCACCTGCCCTTCACCTCGGGTTTTTACCAGGCAGTTGGTGAGGGAAAAAAGCAGCATGATTAATAGGAAAGAAATCAGAAATCCCTACGAGAGCATACCTTCACCTGCCCACTCATCCTTGGTCTGCTGTAGTATATAATCGACTGTAACTTCATCAGAGGACATCACAAGCCACTGATACTCAGAACTACTGCACATCTTGACAGGAGACTGCAGCCAAACTTCTCAGAACTTCACCATGAAGCAGTATTTCAGCATCGCTCTTTGCATGTTTCTTTTCATCGGGTATCTTCAAGGAAAGCCGATCAACAGTTCTGTCATGAACGACCTGGGCTTCGAACTACTAAACGATTCTGTCTCATGTGTAAGTAGCTAATTATTTGCTGTTGGCAACCAGAATAGAAAACATTTTAAATGAAGTTGATGTTAAAATTGTCCTTTTCTCCTTTTGTTGTAGGGACCAAATGTGACTTTAATGTCTCCAACCAATGTGAAGGTACGTGGCAAATCAGGCTTAAATTCATCATAAATTTACACTCATGATGTCGCTGAAGCTTTTATGGATTGCAGACAGATTTGCAACAGGTCTTTAGAATATATCTACAACTGTGTTTGCCTCAGAGTATCCTCTTATGTTAGCTTTGGATAGCAATCTTTGTGCAAACCAGTAGGGGCTAGATGCTTTCTCTCAAATCTGCTTGGAAAAATCGCATTAAAGAGAAGGAATAAATAACAAAAAAAGCTGCTTGTGTAAGTGGGGACATCATTTGAATTGTACTCAACTATGTGTGACCATAAAAATTGTTGTATCTTTGACAGGATGACTGCCTGCCTGAAGCTCTGAAGATCATCCGGAACCAGCTGGACAATGCCAAAAAACAATGTAGTGGTGAATTTTACATTAACCAGACACTGGAGGTTTTGGACGGAATTCAACTACCGGTGAGTATTCACAGTGATGTACTGCCTTGTAAATAATTTACCTATTAGCACCTTAAAGATGTACGATCCGATACTAAACCAGCCTTCTCTCCTCATTCACAGACAACCCCTCCGCACTCCAAGTGTGAAATTGAGACATCCCCTCGGCAGTTCGCAGACTTTGTGAAAGACTTCGAAAATCAAGTGAAACAATTCAACAGCGCCCCCGAAAAAAACTAGCCCCACTGACCCTACAGATGTCTCCTTTACTTTATTTAACATTACACACTGCACTAAAATGTCATGTTCTCTCTAATTAAGTGTTCAGAAACACTGTAAGATGTTCTCAAACTATTTATATATTTATTTATTTAAAAAAAAATGTTTTCTTTTGGGCTTTTGCCTTTATTTAACAAAGCAGTGGAGACAGGAAAGGGGGGGGAATGGGGAGAGACCCGCAGCAAAGGGCCGTGGGTGGGATTCGAACCCACGACCGCTCCATCGGGGAACTACAGCTCCTGTTTGTGGGTTGCCGTCTTATCCAGTTGAGCTACCGGGGCAACCATTTATTTATTTAATATTTAACTAATGTTCCACATGTATGTCTGATGTGTGAGTTCTACCAATAAAATGTGAGCAAATATAACAGTGAAATGATTTGTTCTTTGGGTATCCATCTATTCTCTCATGCCACATGGAAACTTCTCCCTAAAAACATGAAGGTGATGATAACAATGTAAGAACAGAGAGAGAGAGAGAGAGAAAAAAAGGTAGATTCAAGACTTCAGAACAAAATGAGGGTGATGTGTTTGGCAGCACAGCAACGCAGTAGCTAACACTGTCACAAGAGCAACGTCCCGGGTCTAGACCTGCAAGGCGTCGGGTTAACTGGTGGTCTAGGTGTGAACCTGAGCCAGAGCGGTTGTCTGTCTTTCTATCCCTTTTCAGACATGCACTGCTGTTTGTCAATATGACAGCTCCGTGTGTGAGAGAGCACCCTTGCAACTTCTCTGTAAAAGTCAAAACCACAATCTTACAAGGTCAGACATAACACCATAGAAGAAAAGATCTACTGCTTCAGCACTAATCTGTCACCTGCACTGTTGACATCAGGTGTCAAAAGGCTGCCTCAGTTCGCACTTCATACTAATGACAAAAGCGTGAGTCACTGCAGCTGGTTTGCGGACTGATAAAATTGACACCTGCTAAAGATCGTGACGGCGAGAAAACGTTTCAGTATTCTCCAATGACATTAAACGAGAAGAAAACAAACCCAACCCAAGAAGAACCACTTTCTCCCCGTTGTGCATCTGACTGACGAAACAGGTGGGCATGTACAGCAGAACGGCTTGGGTGCTCTTTTCAATGACAATGATGTTTTTAGGTGTAGGAAATTGCAGCCTCACACTATTAAACACAGCACATTTAAAGGTAGTGTTTCATTTAGCATATTGGTAAAAGTGGTAGGAATTACATCATTTACAAAGAAGTTGAACAGACAGAAAGACAGCAAAGGCGACTATTGCTATTAAGCACGAAAAAAGAAGAAAAAAAATCAATAAATAACTGATGTGCCATGACAATCTCTACAGTTTGAATATGCTCTTCAGCCTTCAGAATAAAGACACACCGTGCAAATAGGAGATCCAAATACACAGCATTCAGCTGCTCAACAAACTTTCAGTATCAACTTTGGCACTACTTGACTATGCACTTCAGGTTTTTACATCAATCCAAGCTTCATATTTGAAGTTTTCCTACAAACATCTGTTAATGTATATATTTTGACTTGTCTCATTGAAACGTAGAGGTTTTCAAACTCCACATAAGGCAAGTCTCATTCATATCATCCAGTGATTAGGGTGTAATCAGAGGATTTATCTACTGATGACACGATGATAAACTATCACAAGTAGCTAGTCTGAAAAATCTGAGAGGAGGAAGAGGCTTACATCAGGAGCTTCTTAGCCATTCTGTATACATACATGTAAGTAGTCTTCTTATTTGTAAAGCACTGCCTGTGAAAGACAGCTATTTAAGATGTCATGACTATGTTTACATATGTTTCATTGCAAAGACAGCCGAGTGTTAGTTTATGACAAGCATTTGTCCAACAGAGTTCACAGAGGTAAAAGAGAAAGCTAGAAAAAAAACCTACACACCACAAACTCGGGCCAGCTAACCTAGTTTCACAAGAGCTCATGGTTCAATGCTATACTACAGCAGGCCACTTGAGGGATTTTACCATGTTGTAGCAGAACGGTGAAAAAAAAATTCCAAGAGTCATCTAAAGGAAAAACAATGCTGTCTGCATTAGGCGATGCACAACTAATTCAGCCCACCCTTTCCACCTCACAGCTATATAAATTAAACACAGCACATGGGTTAAGTAAACCATAAGCTCACCCTCACTAAACAACTTGCTTTTCACAGTGACAAGCCTTCAATCTGAATATGGAGCACTTTATTAGGATTGCCTTTTGGATTTTTACTCTCTCTGGTTCTCTTCAAGCAGGACCTCTTTTCAAGAGAGCCACCAGTGACTGGAACATCGACTTTATGCGGGCCAATGTTACATGTGTAAGTGATTTCAAGTTTAATATTTTCATTGCTCAGTTTGAGTTTCTGCCAGTTGCTAATACAGTTCAATCTTTTCTTCTGTCCACACAGCCACCAGATTCAACATTCTATTCTCCAGAAGAAGTGTTGGTAAGCCTATATTTGATATTAAAAGTTTTAGAATTACTTACTATGAATGATGCATTGTCATAACCTTCAGTAAGTCACAAATGACAATGAAATTTGGTGTGTGTGTACATATATATATATATACATAGATACATATATGTTCTGTGACAAACATGATGATGATGATAAAGCGATCAGTGAATAATATTTTAGAACAAACTCAGTCATGTTGGGTTCCCCACAGCATCAAAGACGCTCAAGCTTCTGGGTTCAGTTCAGCTTTTGTAAACCACATGTAAAGGTTCTCTAGTACAGGAAATGAGTTTGCCAGGTGTTGACATTTCACACAGCTGAGGCAGATTCTACTTGCTGGCTTCTCTGCAGCCACAAGCGTCTCAGTCAGATCAGTAAAAGGATGTTAAAACATCTTTCTCTGTCATACACAGCCGAAATGCATTACTACAGCACTGGACTGCGTTATGCAAGAACTTCTTGGAAAAGCCCGAGTGGAATGTGATGACCCTGAAAACCGCATTGGACAGGCTTTGGAAACCTATTCGACCCTAAGCGTGACAAGAATAAGAAATGGCCATGTAAGTATTTTCTTAACTGTGTTGCCAAATCAAGCGCGAATGATTAAAAAAAAATAAATGATAACATGTAATTTGTTTAAGAGGACTAAACTGACTTATGTTCACTCTAGGGACTGACAGACTCCCCTGATTGTGTCTGTGAGAAATGGCGCCAAACTACTTTCCATGAGTTTTTGAACAAAACCGAGACCTTATTAAATTTGGACAATACAGAGTCACACAAAACTTCAGCCTGATGAGACTGGGGACACGTGCGGCACATTGTCCCTCGATAGCTGTATTAATAAACACTGCAGGAAGCCTAAAGCAACTGTCAAGCAGCAAAGAACGGTCAATGGAACTTATCTATTATCAGATGACCAACCGATTGTGTTTTCAAGAATGTCTGTGTGTGTTTAAGGGATGTTTGCAGCATGTAATTTAACAACATCTCGACGTGCTGAATTGTATGACCAGAGGTATTTTATTGATGCTATGACTCCGAACACTGCCTTAAAATATTTATATTTATAACCATGCCATTGCAATATGGAGCTGAGGCAACTATTTATATTGAATGTTTTGTTTTTGTTTATTACATCATAATATATTCTTATTTCACTAACTATATATTTGTTTATATGTATACCTAATTTCTACCAAAAAAAAAAAAAAAAACAACTGCTGTGAAGTTCTCAGTCAATTTCCAACAATGAGAATGTACTTTGATGTCAACTACAAAGCTCTGAATTTCTATTTATATATTGTTAATTTATGTTTTATTTATGCTGTATGTTTTTGGTGCTCTATGCCTGAATGTATAATGTAATAAATGGTATGATTAACAATTTGTGCATCGCTATTTATTTCAAAGTATGGAAAATTCATTTATATTGCACCAATTATGTCATCTTAAGGCTCTTCACGGAGTAAGATTTAGATCACACAAAATGAGGGTGAGAAACGCAAAAAAAATCCAAACAATTTCCTCTGAGCAGACTCTATGGTTACAGTGCTAACAGTGGAAAGTTGTACAAGAATGACCCCTGAAGACTACAAACATCGTTTTCCAAAAAAAAAAAAAATTGCCCTCATCAAATTTGAAAGCATACATGTCTTAAATGATAAGATCTGCAAGACACCAAAGAAATTGTCTTAGAGCCACGTGTTCTCTCTCTTACCGTGAGCAATTAATGTGGGACAAGAATAGGTGTGCTGCCTGTGTAGGAGGCTGTATTTCCACAACGGTAAGGGCAACCGAAGCAGTCAAGCTGTCCACGAGAAGTGTGAGTATGGAAAATCAAGTCATAGTGAAGTCACTGTCAAGTAATTTTTGGAACAGGTTCTGTAAAGTCCCACGGTGTTCAGCTATTTGTCCTGAAAGGTGTTTGCCTATCCTCTGTCGGCAAGTTAGAGAGTTAGCCGAGACATTTTTAGCTAAATTGTATAGTTGTCCTCTTTTCTACTTTTAAACATCGTCCTAAAGACCCATGCTTTTAGGTCTCCACTATGACTTACATGGCTTTAGTCTGTTCAACACATTTACCCATAGATTTCTATTTTATTTTGTTTATAGTCTACAATCCTAATGCAATACATTTTGTGTCAAATTCTGTAAACATCTTATCACAGTCTACTCTGTATGTTTTGAAAAAAACAAAAAAAAAACATGGTACTCTGAAATAAAGAGCTGAAACAAGTATGTAACAAGCAAGGCATCTCAAAACAAAAAAAAATCTTAGTCAACTTCTCCTCCTTTGTGACATGGGCCTCAATTAACAAAAATCCGAAGTTCAGTCCAAAAGTGACACTCCTGCATGTTGTCAGCACCAACAGCCATCCAGAGTTCTTTCTTTCATCGTGTAAACACAGGAAATACAAAATGAGGTGAAACTCGAAGACCATAAGAGGTACAAACAAACTTGTCTTCTTTCAAATGGGATCTTTTCGTTTAAAAAAAAAAAACGATTTGCAGAACCTATTTCTTGCACTGGTGCGTCATCTACTCGTAACAATGAGAACTCTGATGCAATTTGCTACAGCCTATATTCTTAAAACTTTCCAGATTTCAAGGACAAAGCTGCAGATATAAAAAGCCTCCTCGGTGCCCACGTAGTTCTTAATCCAGCCGCTATATACAAGAATGTAGAGCATATGACACACTCGTATGCATAGCACCTCAGCATAGGTGCTACAGCCTCTAAGAGCTCAGATCTCAAATGCTTTCACTGTGTAACCACATCAAGGGAGTTGCATATCCTGTTTATCTCTAAACCTACTAGTATCACCTCAGTGACTGAGTGATGACAAAAAAAACAAAAAAAAAAAAGAAGTTGGGCTCATAAAATGTATACTGTATGAATCTACCTTCAGTAGTCATATTCTGTAGGGCCTGATGACGTGAATAATACGACTATTACTACCATAAATAAAATGCACACAGGTCACAATAGATTGCAGTCCACCAAAGGAATACCGTGGACTGACTCCACAGGCATCATTCAAATATTTTGTAAAGAAACGCCGACTTTGACTTGGTTTCCTGAGATCAGAGATATACACATCTGAGCACTGATGGAGTCTCAAGAATGAATGATTAGATTAGAGGATTTCTTTAAGGCTGGGAGGTTTCCTTCTTCTGATTTACAGGAGAGGTGCTAATTACTTGTTTCGCTTATATAAACATACTGACAAAATGTACTGGCTGGTGCAGCAAAAGGGGCTGTTTCGGTGCAGTTCCTTATACAACATGGCCTTTAAATGGAAAGGGCATCAAGCAAACATTCCTTTGCCCACGTGCTGCCTTAAAAGTTTCCCTTTTGCATCATATTTTAAAGCAGGTTGGAGGTGGGGGGGGGCATGAGCATGACCGCCTCCTCAGCAGAATCAAGCACAGTAACATCATCACAAGTAAACATGACATCACCATAAACATTGACTACTTTTAACAATTTTAACACAGCGCCAAACTGACACATAATTATAAACCATGTCAGGTGCCGTCAGCATTTGGTGCACTGCATTACACTTTGAGATGACACCCTGCACTGCATACAATGTCAAAGCAACAGCACAGAAAAGGAGACAAACGGGTGTGAAAGCTGGTGCTATACATACAACTGTAAGGCTTGATCCTTGGACAGAGATTCCCTGCATGCAATGGTGATTCCTCCTGTTGGCCACGCCACCAGCAGCTGAACACACCACTCCATTCACAAGGCTGCTCACAGCTTAAAGAGTAAATGATCTGCTGCATCGCATACACAGGAAACCAAAGCATTTCCTGTATGTGTACAAGCAATACAATATAGAAAGGCATATCAACAGCTTTCATCAACACAGGGAGGTCAAGATGTTTAAATGCAGTGACAAACAACCCGATATCACACACTACAGTCATGGCAGCACTAGAAATGCTAAGGCTTGTGAAGACGATCAGCTACATATCGAGAGCCGTGGCTTGTCATTTAAAAAGTGTAATCCAAAACTGTGTTGCCAACTTTGCAATTGAGGAAGCAGGTTAGTCACAATGTGTCGTCACATATACCTTAACATTTACTGCCTTCCCAAACGGGTATAAGTCACTAATTGCTGCTGCAGTAGCGATATGGATGTGGTCTTGACCATCTGTGTTAGTTTATCTACAGTACACCAATGCTGGTTTCTATTCCTATCGTTTTCCTTTTTACTATTAATACAAGTGCATTTTCTAAAAATCAGTAATTTTATTGTGACAGCAGATCACCTGCCAGACTTACCATACACTGGGCTACAGACTAAATGTCGTTGCATTGCGTTTTTACACAATTAAATGAAAATGCTCCCTTTTCTCTTTTCCTCATCACAGAACTTGCTCCAGGATGAACTTTGGGATTAAAGCCTCTAAGAGGTTTGTAGAAATCTAACTTTTTGTAGTTCTGTGTGTTGAAGGACTTTCAGAATATGTGCAGTTCGCTCTGACTTTTACAGTGTTTTTTGGTAATGGCAGCATATCGGCAAACAAAACAAAGGACACGCTTTTTGTTCCTGGCTTAATCTTTCTGTTTGTTTTATTATTGTCTTATCTTTGTGAAAAGACTCAAATGTTGCACTATACAGTGTCCGATGTTAAACTGCTGAATATGAACCAAACTATTCCAAACAGGTGAAAACACAAACATGACAAACTAGTACAACCAAACAGATCTATGTTATATAAATTTGAAAATAACTGACCTAGATTTAAACCATCTTGAACCTTCAGGAACATGAAGGCGATGTTTAAAAGCAGCTTACAACAGTTATGACAATGAATTCTACACATTTATTTCAATCACACACAGTTGCATACAATACTATTTTAAGCTGTAAAACAACATAAATTAAGCATGTTCTAATCACCATGCACATAAATGTATTTACTGAAGAAAGCACTGTGCTGCTTTGAAAAAAGGCCATACAAATGTATATTTATACACTAACTCCTAGCAGGGATTGATTTTAATCAATTTATTTTTTAGAATTTTAAACAAAACTGCTGGTAATGTGTTTCTATTCACATGGTGAAGTTATCAGGAAGCCAAACCTTGTCCAGCCAGGAACCAAAGCCCTGCTGCAACAGGTATGCCCGCAGCACATTCTTGGCCTCCTGGTACGGCTTTGCCATCTTCTTCAGTGAAAAAAAATCACAATAGAAAAAGTATGAATAGTGACAATCCTTGCAGAGTATTTTTCTACAGTAAATACGATATCTGCAGCCTCATCTAATGCTGTAATACAACTGTTATTTTACTGTATACAGAGGAGGAGGAATTGAGGGTACCTTGGCTTCTCTGTAGGAGCTTGTGGTCAACAGGTCCTCCCTTTCAGCCTCTTTGGCCACCAACCTGAAGCGTTGCAGCATTGCTGCTTTACACAGACGGCTAGCCAGAGCAGAGCTGCTCTTAAAGGGGGATCTACAACAAAATAACCAGTGTAACACTTTAGCTATGATGCAATCACAGATAAATCCAGGAGAATAGTAGAAAAAGGTAAATTCTAGGGATGTCCGATAGTGGCCTTTTTTTTACATTTTTTTTGCCAATATCCAACATGCCGATATTGTCCAACTCTCAATTTCCGGGGTAATTCGGATCTCCAAATTAATATCCCAATGTCACCACAACAACCGAATATTCAGATATTCAGCTCCAGCCCTACTAACATCACATACCTCCGGTCCTATTGTTAGTCAGGCACAGCAAGTTTGTTACTGCAGCCACACTTCTTTACACACTTCACAATGCAGTTTGATGACATCATCATTTGCGCGCCGGTAAATGCTGGCGAAATGCAGGCATTATTTTATCGGTTTTCATTATAGGCAAGAAAAAAAAGAAAAAGGATAACGCTATTGACCAAAATTACATTTTTATGCCAATATCGGGTTAACCCTGACTGAAATAACTGAGAGCTGACTGCGCAGGGAACGTGTGACGTTAAGAGGCATCAGTGATGTTTCAGTTATAGTTTTACCACTTAACATCTATCACTGAGGTGTGTCTGGATGGATTCTCACTCATCCAGGTGATGGTAGTCCTACAAGCTTCAGTAAAAAGCAACTGGACTTCTCTTTCTGGTTGTTGAAGACATTTCACCTCTCATCCAAATGATTTTTTCAGTTCTAACTGACCGGTGGGGAGGTGTCTGTAACTCTCCATCAGTCAGTTAGAGCTGAAGAAGCCTCTTGGATTAGAAAGGTTTTTTTTTTTAATAAATGCTACCCCATTGTTACTGCAGAAAACTCAAAACAGGAAAGTATCATCTAACACAGGCTGTCAACAAATGTGACTGACACCCTACTGCCAGTTTCCCATACAGGCATGCTTACTCATCTATGGTCTTGCCCTCGAGGCCATCCACAACCTCCAGGGAGCTGTCTCCTTCGCTCCAGTTGATACTATAGGTCAACTGGCTACTGCCTGGGCTGTTCATAGCCATGGGAGGTACCAGGCTAATGTGGGGCCTTATCATGCAGTAGAACATCGGCAGCTGAGAGGTGATCCCCTCCACACGCTGGCTCACAGCGATCTCCATACCACGAATTTCACTACAGTCAGTGTCGCCTGTAAGATTAAAGATACATATACAGTACTTTTAACAACTACATTTGGAAATCATGTACTGTTCTTCTGTAACTGCCTTTTCTTTTTTTTTTTTATGAGTGATCTTACTTTTAAACGTTCTCATGAATGTGTTCTACTTTGCAATGTTTACAAACCAATCCAGTACAACACATTTTGGGGTTTACCCTCCCAATTATGTGTTTTACAGTCATTGTGATTAGAAAAAGAGGAGAGGATTGTCACATAGAAAATCACAGATAATACTGTCTGTTGTAAAAACCTAACTTGCAAACTTTGTTAGAATATTGTTTTGATGTTAAGTTGTGAAAAACAAATGATTTTATTCGTGGGGAATTTGGTACATCGTGGTATCATTGTAAAGAAGCGAAGTTGGCCAGAGTTGGCAGTGTTACATCAGAGGCTATTTTTAGTTTGACTGTTTTTTGTTGTTGTTTTGTTTTTTTGTGAAAATGCAGTCTGTGTCAGCCAATCCAGTATTCTTCTATGACAACATTGACACTAAGCTTGTTTTACAGACAGGCTATCTGCCTTCTCCCTTTCTTTCTTTTTAATTGAAAATACTTCCAACATGCACCCCAGAGGTCCCATCTACCTCCTTTACCGATACCAAGCACTGGCTATGGCTTCAATATGACTGAAAAGGCAAATCAAATAAATATTATGAAAAAACTTCCCACTATCTCGCGATGACATTACCCGCTGAGGTCCCTACCTTGTCCAAGGTAAGCATGGTATAACTTAGTTCATTAAACAGTTTCTTTGTCAAGCAAAATACACCTCTGATAGATTTCCTCTACAGCTGAAATTAATGCAGCTTTAATGAAAACTATTCCATGAATTTTTCTGGGATCATGTCAAAAAGGTGCACACTTATCTCTATAGACAGAGAGGGTTGCAATTTGTTTTGTATGTGAAATGCATTATATCTTGAGGTGAAAACCAACTAAAAAACTGCTGCATGTTCGTTTACCACTTGTGTACTGTAAATTCCTTCAGTTAACTGGGAAAAAAAAAAACATGTGAACTTCAGCTCTTGTTGGAAATCAGGTTACACCACCATGAAGTGATTCTGCTGTTGTATTGATATTTGTTGTGCATTGAATGCAATCAATTTAAAATAGATTGTATTTTTGCGAGCAAGGTCCGGTTTTGAAAAAGGTAGCATGTAAACCAAAAAAGGAGACTGCTCTGCTAGTCTAAGGACCACAATCTGACTTGACTGACTTACCGATGAGAATGTTTTGGACATAGATGGGCTCAATAAAGTGGCTAAGCAAGGCTCCCTGGTATCCTAGCACCTGCCACTGAGTGATCTTGTCAGTGGTGGACATGCTGACCACTTTGGAGCCAGAGTGATCAAGGGCTGGCGAGAAAACAGAGAACACCTTCAAAAGAAACAGACCAATGTGAAGTTATGCATCAGTGGCAAGGTGCAATTTATATTTTGACAATGTGATGCTTTACAACTGGGGTGTGCAATCCTGGTCCTCAAGGGACACAATCCTGCATGTTTCAGATGTTTCCCTCTTCCAACACACCTGATTCAAATGATCAGGATCGTTATCAGGCTTCTGCAGAGCTTGATGATGAGCTGATCATTTGAATCAGGTGTGTTGGAAGAGGAAAACATCTAAAACATGCAGGATTGTGGCCCTCGAGGACCAGGTTTCGACACCCCTGCCATAGATGACAGAAAGTCATAGTGTAACACCTTGCCCTCCACTGACAGGTGCAGACTGATCTCAGTGTTGACTTGCCATGCTAGAATGGAGAGCGGGTTCATGCGCCTGAGAATTAGAAAGAAAGCTGATGACAAGTCTCATTGGAAAAACCGTTTTGGCTACTTTAAGGTTGAATTCATTTATCATACATCACTGGATCTCAAGTTGCTTAACAGAATACGCCAGTGACAACACAAGGGACACACTTACAGCTTGAACGGGATCTGAGCGGCACCCTTTGGCAGTTTGTTCATGTAAAGGTGAAGGGTGATGTCGCTCTTCAGGCTGAGGAGGCTGCTGTTGTTGTTCTGCTGAAAGATCGACTGCTCTCTCATACTGGCATTCTTGCTGAAAAACATCCGCAGGTGCCTGTACAAAAACCTGGTGACACAGTTCAACGTGAGTATCATGAACCATGTGTAGTCAGGGTGTCTTAAAGTGAAAATGTGCACTACTCGAAGAATAAACTTAAAGCGACTGTACTACCAACATTTCTGGAATACAAAACTGTCAAATTTAAAGACGTAAGTTTCCCTACAGGCGTGTCGTAACATTGATCTCTGGACTGCTCAAACAACATACGCATGTGTAGGCTGTCGTGGTCTACATACAGCTGTCCCATAAAGTATTGGACAGTTAAACTATCCTGAACAAGAGAATAGGACATAGAACTGTTACTCTCAGACATACACGCTTTGATAAATTCAGTGTATTTATAAAGTGATCATTCAATCGATTTTCAGTTATGTGAAATACGTCAAACTTGCTATTGATTATTGGTGATATCAGCAAATCCTCTTCAAGCAAATTTTGCTGCTGATCTTTATTTGAAACTATTTGCCTTCAACTTACCACAAAGTATAATCTACTTGCATGACAAAATTCCGTTGTCATTGCTCAGTGTATTCCTTTGCATCTCACGTAAATGAAGAGACAGCAATTTGTTCGACAGCACAAAATATTTAATCTGCATGCGAGGGAATGTTTGCGACTAACCTCATTAGAGATCTTCTTGCCGCGACAACTGCATGTGAATCATGCACAAGCCGTCCATTTGACGAGGCACCCTCCTTTGTATTGAAGTTCCCAGTGCCGAGAGCGACCACCTCACATTGACTGGCTGAGTGGAGAGAAGAGACTGTGTACAGTACTGAATACGCACACTTAGCTCCTGGCCACTTCACTTGTGAACAGACTAACAGCTGAGGTGTATTTATAAGCCTTTTTGCTTTTGTTCTAACTCGACTGTGAAGCATGGCCTTTCTTTCCTGAGAATACCGAACAGTATATAGTCCAACAGTTGTATGCAAATGTTGGGTATTCTCCTGTGTAAATTATCTATTTTGTTTTTTGTTTGGAAGTGTAAAGTAGTAAATACAACTCTTGCAGTTGCCTTCACTCAAATATTAATGCAGTTTCTTTTCTTCTTATAACATTTACTACATTTAGAAATGTCCGCCATTCTTTTATGCACTTGAACACATATAAGATCTCCCCATAGATTGTCAGTAATGTTCAAGTTGGGGGACAGTCATAACCACTTTTCTGTAGTTTGCATTTCTGAATTTTGAAGCATGCTTTGGTTGATTGTCCTGCATTCTTTTTAGTTTTACTTTCTCAAATGACTTCCTGTAACACTGGCTTCCACACAACCTCAAAGCATATTTTCTTCACACCTTTGTCTATCAGTTGGAGAGTAATGTTTGGAGGGAAAAAAAATGAGCAGCATCACACTAAACAAATGCTGTTTTTCTACAAATGTGCATTTGGTAATTCTGGCAAAAGTGCTAAAGTTTAAAAGTGACTGTGGCCTATCCAGATATTGCTTTCCATACTTCACATGGACTTTTGCAATGAGGCTTCCTTCTGATGACTCATCTGGGTCACCACTGCAATGTAAGGTAAACCTTAGAGCAGTTATTCACATGCGTGGAGATTTTGCTTTGCTTTTCTGCCTAGCAGATGCTTAGCTTTAACTTAAAGGTTTTACATTTTTGGTGACATTTCAGGAATGAACTGCAAACTTTCTCTGCTTACAACAATCAGTTTCTGGATAAAATTTCTCAAAGTCTGTAACAGTCAGCAGCAATGTTTCCGAATTTTTTCAACCGTTTTTAATGACCTGCAGTCCAAAGGAGCACACTTATATCTAACAGGTTAAATAAGTTCTGGTGCACTGATCGGTGCCGTACTTTCCCACATACAATTACTTAAATACTACTACTAAAATGTAATGATGTGTGTTGCTGCAGGATTTCTTTTCCAAAAAACATGTTTTTGCATCGGCACAGACAACTGTGTATATTAAATATTATACCCTCTACAATCTGAATAAAGCATAAAAAAAAAAGTAATAAATACTACTTTTGTAAAACTCAAATTACTTTATGGACAATGTCACAGACTAATTTTAGTTTCAGTGTTTCTATAGTTTATAGGAGATTGAGGTGGGGCTGTTATTCATTGCATTCTAATTGTTCCTGTTATTTTGTCATTAACACGCCAACAATCTGAGTGTTTCCTTAATCTAAAGAGAGCCAACTGGAAACACCAGCGCTTATTTTTTATTTCTAAAAAGTGACACCCCAAAATGTAATTATAAACAAGACTAATACGATGCAAAACAACATAAGCTTACGACTGTAGCCTGAAATGACTGGAATTTGTAACTCAGGGTTGCTTATTTGGTCGACATCGAGCAATATTTAAGCCTAAAGGCCAATTCATGGTTTCTGCAGCCAATAGCTTGACTGTGGACGCAGCTCTGTTGATACTTTCACAGAGCCGGGCCAGTTGGCTATTCAATCAGTTACATTTTCCCTCATACTGAACACAGAAAAACACACGTGAAAACAGCAGCTGCTTACAGATTGGGCTGCAGCACCGTAACAGTGATTATTCCTGAGGTGTGCCAGGCAGTGTATGAATACAGAATAGGATGTCTGGATAAATGAGGACTTCCTACTGTGTTGTGGCTCTGTTAAGGAAAGCACGATTATTGAGTGAATCATGATTTCATCCAGATTTTTGTCCTTGTGGGAGCCACTTACAAGTCTGAACAATGAAAGCTGCTGTGGTGCCTGCAGAGCCGGAGAACTCTGGATGGCTGTTCATTAGCTTAGTGAGCTGATTCCTGACAGCATGTGGAATCTGGAGGTTTACAGACTTCTTCCTTCCTGAAAAAATGAGTAAGAAAAAGAAACACTTCAACTGCAGTCAGTTGGCCAGGACACACATACTACAGTCGTAAACAAAACTTTACATACACCAATGTCTCCTATAACTGAATTTTCTATCATTAAAACTCATGAAAAAAAACAATCACGCATTGTGATTCTTTCATAGATTTATTGTAGGTGTTCTTTCAATATGACAAAACCAATTGGATTTAAGACGTGTGTGATGGCCGTGTCCACAGCCACACAGAAGGTTGAAGGATTCACACACTGACAAACACCATTACCACATGTTCAGTGACTTCGAGTTCCAGTCACTTAAATTACACACACACACACATTAAAAGTTGGGTTATGAACACTTTGACAACACTAAGTTCTTTTTTTGTTTTTTCATTGTGCTATTAATTCATTTCTCTTTTCTTAGAGTGACCTGGCTCCTGCGTGGCACTCCCTGGTTGGACACTGACAAACGATGGGGCTGAGGGCAGAGCATGGCTTTATTCTGAAGGTCCTCTAACAGACCAGACCAAGAGCCCTGACATCATGGGGGGATTTGGGTTTCTTTGTATTCGTTTTACCTGTTGCCTATATAGTTCCCCCCCATGCGTTAAATTTGGCCTGATCAGCCAGTATATATGTTGCTCCAGGGTCTCAGTCTGGCAGCTCTATTAGTTCATGTCCAGTGTTGTTAGCTTTATGTTTCAGTAGAGTTAGATTTTGTTGATTTCTTTTAAAGGGCCCTACAACTCTGATTTCAGTACTTTCAGTTGTTTTTTTGTAAAAGCAATTTTTGGAGGTAAAATAAATCTGTCTTTTGTGAACTTTAAACCAGTGTTTTTGTGCTTTGACTGCTTGGCCCACAACAACGTGATTATCTTCACAGGTAAAAGATTTTTTGTATAATTATAAATATATATAATCTATTTTAGATGGTTGTGGTTACTTTAAAAATGACAGATGAAGCTATAGGCAAGCAGGCAAATATGGAGAAACAATCTCAGCCATGCTGTCATAGCAATGCTTCAACAGGTGCATTAACTGTACCCGCTAGGCCACTGACAACACTTGATAACATGGGCTATGATGAAATGCACTACCTCAGCTGTTGGCACATCTAAAAGCGATGTGCCAACAGCTGATTAGGAACAACATGAGGCAGGCAAGGCAGCAGATATGGAAGTGGTGTAGCCAAATATGACACTCATCCTATCTTCCGAAAGACCCATTGTGAAATTTTAGTCTGGAGCCCTGCAATGAAGAGTGAAATTTGTAGTTGCAATGGCTGAACTCTACAATGTGTACACAATTATTAGGCAGGTGAGTCATAATACTTGACTACAGCTTTTCCCAACTCCAAACCTTATACCTTAAATCCTCATTAAATTGCATCATTTTGAGTTCATATATATTTAGTGTGAAGAGAGGCGGTGTGTGAAAAGGCAAAATGAGAGTGACGCGTGATGGAGCAGATGGATGAACACAGGGTTGGCTCACTATTGGACACAGGGCACTTTGTGTCAGGTGCCAGCAAGGTGGAGGAAGGGTACTGAAAGAGGAAGTATTGAGACCTTATGGGGTTGAAGATGGACTGAAAATCAACTGCTGAGCCTATTATTAGATTCAAGAAGGACATAAGATTTATGTAGGAAAATGCTCCTCACAAAGTATTTTTTCTACAATAAAATTAACCCGGAAGGAATACAAGTTGCCAAATAATTCTGTGTGCAGTGTATACACTCTCATGTAATGTGTCTCAGCGTAAACTATCAAACCCAAGTAAGTTCAAAATGCCTGTATATTTCTGATGCCAAGACGACCCAGCTACAATTACGGCAGCAGTCAAGAAAGTGAGAGAATCATATGGAAACCCAGAGTTACCGTGAATGGCTCCACAAGGATGAACGTCAGAGATGGAGGACTCATCTTTAACTGGCAGGGGTGGAGGGAGCGCTAGAGAAACAAAAACAGGCATGGAGATGGATGAAAATAGGTGGCACCCTGTGAGATATTTTGCTGTACTGTAACAGTCTTTAAACTGTTTCTAAACTGCCATTCAAAGCTATTTTTAACTGGCATTGTTGACCATTATCAACAAATATCTGCTGAAATATGTCCTCCTGTTAAGTATTATTTATTATGGCTCCCTCATGTAGCATTCCTGTACCAGACCTTTTATGCTCAGTCAATCTAACTAGTCCAAAGTTTCATAAATGAGTTCTGATTTGACAAAAACTAGTGTCTATCAGGGATGACAATTATATATCGGTGGTCAATTCATGACCATTAATAAGAGGATTGATTCAAAAATATGCTAATCAATAATGCAAGGGCTGAGTGGTGTAATTGCAGTAATACCTAAAGGCATCTTCACCAAAATGGTAGATGGCAAGGAGTCTACACTTAAAAAGCACTTTTCTATCTCAGTGGTACTCAAAGGGCTTGACACTGTTTCCCATTAACCAAATAACACACACATTTACACACCAATGGCAACAGAGCTGCCATGAATGTCGCTTGCCTGCCATCGTGAACAACTTTGGCTTCAGTGCCTTGCCCAAGAACACTTCAGTATGCAGAGGGCCAAGGACTGAACTACAAATCTTGTGATTAGTCGACAACCACTTGAGCCACAGCAGCCCAACTGCCCCAGAAACAGCTCTGTCTTATTTTGTCTCAAATGTGGACACATTTTTTTTTATTATTTTACTTTGATCAGACTTAACCTGGTGCTTCAGGGAGGGGGGACTTCAGGCTCTCCAAGGTGGGCAGCAGCTCCTCCAGAGCAAGCTGAGCTGCTTTAAGCCGAGCGTCCTTCTTGCGTATTCCCATGCCAGTCCTGTACTCGACCCCGTCGATGACCACACAGAAGGCAAAATAAAGCCCTTGTATGTTGCCTAAGAAAACAACAGTGAAGAATTTGATGGCAACCTGCAGGTTTTATTCTGATTGACCCAGGGCCTTCAGGAAGCTGTGCCTGGAGAAACTACCACAACAGTGGACAAAAACACTCTTGTATTCTATGATAATAAACTAAATGTGGGTGTGGTAAAGGTATTCTGTTAGAACCAAAAATGTGAAGACAAAGTTTAAGCTATTTTACATGATTAATCAAGAAAAATAACGTGCCAATTATTTGATAATGAAAATAACTGTTTGCAGAACTCCACAACATGCTGGGGAGCTTTACCTGTGGTTACAGTCTCCTTTAGTTCCAGCTGGAACTGAAAAATGTCGGCAAGCTGATGGAGCAGAGACACAGCATTTGTCTCACCCTCCCTGTATCTGGCGATCAGGACTTCCGGTAGGACTTCTGACTTGTAAGCAGGACCTTAGTTGACGAAATAAAGAAAAGCAAAGAAAGGGCAGGTTAGCGATGTAACACCCACATAGATCTGTCAAAACAGCGCTGCAGCAAACAACAAATCTCACAGAAGATGAATGCAGTCTGCACTCATTATCAGGTTGAAAAATGTAATGGATTATTACTTGTGACAGATGTCACTGATTTACATCGTGTGAAATTTAAGCAAATAAAAATCTCAAACTAACCAGATCTGAATTTCCTTCCCACTCGTTGGTCAAACACATTTTTGCTTGGATCACTGAAGGCAGATGGTGGCTCATATGACTGTGTGAGTCCTGATGTTGCAGGCAAACTCTTCACAAGAGTTGTAAAATAGGCTCCTCTGGGACCTCGAAATGATCTACCAGCCGGAAACATCCTGCAAGCTTTCACAATTTCTGGGAAGAAGAGGACAAACAAGTCAAACTGTGACACATGGGTGAGCGTTGGGCTGTGTTGTGTTGACAGTTAGGAAATTTTGTTTTGTTTTACAGTAAATGTTTGAAGATATTCCCAGTGAGTTTGAGGCCGTTTCATGTTTGTTAATTGGATCTGACAAATATTAATTAATCAAATGGCACCTGGCCCCCAGGCAAAGACAATGTAGCATCCCTGGTTTAAGGGCATAAAACCAATAACCTAACAAGCTGAATACTTCCCGAGTCCTCGTCCAGTCCAGGTTTACATTAACTTTAGCTGAATTGTAGATTAACAAGTACCTGTCACAGCTGTACAACCAGCTAAGCTACCTAGCGATGTAATCCATACTGTAACCACAACGTGACAAAAATTAAATAAATGCAAGGGTTGGTGTAATTGCAGAAATGTAACACTGCACATCCTTATCATTTAATATAATGATGTTTTTTCTTGCCATTATTTAGCTAAAGCTAGCTAGCCCACCCTGCTAAATACTACTGCTAATTCTAATTAGCTCGCTGCCTTACCAATTCAGGTGGGATTTTACCTATGATGTCTGGATAATATCAACCTCTCTATCAACCAGAGTTGTAAAGGAATGCCACACTTAACTTTACAACTTCAACTTGAACTCTGGAGTGGTCACTTACCCCAATTAAGTTAGACGTTTAATACGCTAAAGGCTACAGCTAGCTTGGCAGACATGTTAGCAGACGCTGACCTCACACGTCCGCATGAAGCACAAATTCAAAACTCGTCGCGCCAAATACTTTCGCCACATTTACCGCCCGAATTCACGGCGTGGGTTCAGTATTAAACTTTTTTTTCAAATACACACGGCACAAAAAGTCCACGTTTGTACCCGTGTTTTTTTTTTTTTTTTTAATATTAACGGACTTACCGTTGGAGTTGAACGTCGAGGCTCGTGAACGCGTCGAACGCAGCTGCGTCGGTCGTCATGGTTGGATTGACGTCGCGCAGAGATCGTTTGTGCGCCGCGCAGAGATCACACTGTCCGAGAAACAACGCCGACTTTACTGTAGTGACAAAACTACAACTTCTGTATTTTTTAAGCCTTGTTTGTTCATATTTTTTTTAAAAACTATTTTAAATTGTACATGAGACTGTCATATGGATGCAAACGGAAATATAGAAGAAACTGAAGTGAATGTTCTCCCTGTTCTAGCAGCATCTCAGAGGAAGGAATGTTCTTGTTTTGTGTGTTTACTGCTGGATGTGCTCAAGGGTCACGTCATGCTAATTCAACCAGATTTCAGAATACATCTCAGTTCAGTTCATCTATTTTCTTTGGGGGGAAAAAATAGTGCAAAAAAAAAAAAAAATGTCTACCTAAGCTCTACTATAAATAATTTTTGAGTTATGATTTTTTTAAATTTATTTTCTTTTTAATTGGGGTTAAATGTTGTAACTTCAGTGATTCTTTTAAAGCATCTTCAGAGCCTCACCATTTGTTCATTTTTGAATATCCCAGAATCTCCAAGGAAACGTAGGAACTTGTAATCATACCAATAGCTTATGCAGATTATTATTATTATTATTATTATTATGTACAGAAATTAAAATAATACAAATCTATAATTTAACATCAGAACGAAAAATTCAAAAATTAATATCTCCACTAAAAACCAACCAAATGTTGTTGCGGATAGAAACAACTTAATTTTGTCATACCAAAATATCATTTGGTGCTAAATCAAAAACCGACTGATCGGAAAATCCACTTTTAATGATTGTTTTGATTTTTGATGGGGGGCTGCAAGGTGCATCAGTGGTTAGGACCGTCGCCTCACAGCTAGAAGGTCCTGGTTCGTGTCCCGGTGAGGACACCTGGGATCTTTCTGCATGTTCTCAGCGTGGGTTCTCTCCAGGTTCTCCGGCTTCCTCCCACACAGTCCAAAAACATGTTGAGGTTAATTGGTGATTCCAAATTGTCCGTAGGTGTGAATGTGAGTGTGCTTGGTTGTCTGTCTCTAAGTGTAGCCCTGTGATAGACTGGTGACCTGTCCAGGGTGTCCCCTGCCTTCACCCTAGTGAGGATTAAGCAATGTATAGATACATGGATGGACTTATGGACTTTTTGAAGGGAATATCTTCAGATCCATTGAAAATATGAAAAAAAAATTTTAAGATAAAATTTAACACCAAGGGCCAATTTAAAAAAAACAAACATCATAACTCAACAAGTGTTTGGAGTAGAGCTGTGGGATGTTGCAAGATTCATCGTTTAGGTAAAAGTTTTTGCATGTTTTATTTTAAGAAAATAAGTGACCTCAACTCGGAGGCCGTAGGTGAGTTGGCATGAAATGAACACACGAGCTAATGTGACGTCTATGGATTGCAATTACAACAGGAGTCCATGTAGTGAAATCATGCACAAAATGAGTATCTTGTAATGTGCTGTTTTACAGGTACATATTTTTAGAAAAAATTATTCTTAAGACAATTGTTGCAGTGAACAGACTGCTCACTCATTTAAAGTGCAAGCTACCTCCTATGCCGGTTGTGTGTGTTGTGTCAACAAAACCTCCTGTAGATTATTGCAGAGTAAAAACATTAATTCCAAATTTATTAGCACTTTTGACACAAATCAATTCACTTTTAAGGCACGTGAATATGTTTGTATTATGTCTGTTTTAATTCACTCAGTGCAAGTGATGAAGAAGAAAAAGTTAATCAAAAGGGGCTTCCTTTGTCACCTCCCACCCTTCGCTAACATGGTGACAATTGTGGTATATTAATATACGGGGGAGGAAGCTCCCGCCTCCTCTCAGCTGCTGATGGCAGAGATCGTACGCCTATTCTCGCTGCCTGCAGAGTTTCAAGTGTCCTCATTGCGTGAAGACAAAATGACCCTGCAAGAGTCTTACAAGTGGCTGTGTATGTGGTACAGGAATTTCCCTGCATCCACATTTCTTGCCTGCACTGGCATGTTTTGTCACCTCACACCAATAACTTGAAGGTGTTCTGTACTCTCCCACGTTGTTATCTAGAGAAAAGTTCTAGTCTCAGACAATGATAACATAGAAAAGTAGGACCCCGGACATTGCTAGCAGCAGTCACTGTTTTCATTCTGTTGTCTATTTTAATAAGCAGGATCATAATTTAGAAAATGAACATCATGCTGTAGTCAAAAAGTTCTGAAACCAGCGATTGACACCATAAACTGTCAACCAAGAAGTATGATCGTTTTCTTACTTACTGCTGTATAATCTGACTTCCTTTTGCAACCAGAGGAGTCGCCCCCTGCTGGCCGTTAGAAAGCATGCACGTTTCAGTCACTTTCACTTTGCCTCTACTTGTCAGACCTGGGGGCCACATCATCCATCCATCCATTATCTATACACCGCTTAATCCTCACTAGGGTCATGGGGGGCTGGAGTCTATTCCAGCTGACTCAGGGTGAAGGCAGGGGACACCCTGGACAGGTCACCAGTCTATCACAGGGCTACACTTAGAGACAGACAACCAAGCACACTCACATTCACACCTACAGACAATTTAGAATCACCAATTAACCTCAACATGTTTTTGAACCTTGTGGGAGGAAGCTGGGGAACCCGGAGAGAACCCACGCTGCATGGAGAGAACCTGGAGACTCCACGCAGAAAGATCCTGGTTGTCCGAGCTTTCACATACAATTTGTTTGTCTTATAAATTCACCGCTGAAAGACAACTGAGCTTGTTATCGTCAAAGAATATAATTGTAAATACAATAGTTGATTTACCTACTGAGAATTAGGTCGAAACATTTATGCGTCATTATTGAGTTGAGCCACTGGCAGCTAGTTAGCTTAGCTTAGCATTAACATTAGAACAGCTTTACCAGCTAGACTGTCACTAACCTGTAACTCTCTGCCAAAAAGTGAATAAGCAACTTTCCAAAACTGTTGCCTGATTCCTTTCCATTGTAATATCTGTAGCTCGGTCAATCCATGTCACTTCAGATTTTATACAACACTATTTGGGACCCAAAACTAAGGTTAGACAAATATATCAGTAACATATAAGCCTCATATGTTGTCGTTTAACATAAAGACAACATGAAAGCAACTTGTGGTTTTGCATGTATAATGACAACTTTGTGCACACATGAGTCCACATCAGCTTGTTGGCATGTCAACGTAACAAAAAACTAGAAACTTAAGTTACCATATTTGCTCACATCAAATTCTATTGATGTTGGAGGCCCAAAAATCTGGTGAATACTTAACCAAAGGCTGTTTTTTTGTGGTAAATAATTATATATGTATATATGTATACACTTATAAGATTACAGGAGCTTTATGGGGCCTCATTACCACCCTTGTTTGAACTTTTTTTATATTTTCTAGGGCTTCTGTTTAAACCACAGATACAGGGGAAGTTTTGTGTCCTCACCACCTTTCATTGCTGTCGGAGTTACTGAACCTTAAAAATGGCTTTTAGAGTATTTTTTTTTAGAGAGGAAATACAAAAATTCTGATGTTGGAAAACGTAAAAATAATTCTCAAAATTCATCAAAATTATTTTACAGAGCTTAGTTTTGGGCCCTAATGAACACATGTATGAAGACAGAACAAAGCAGTGGTTCAAATCAATGTTCTGGACCTGATATTGTTTGTGTTTTCAACCTTTTTGCTCTACTTCAGCAATATGGCAGGCTCAGCACAACGCATGTGAGGAGGTGGCTGCCTGTGGTTAGGGGTCTGACATTGTTTGCTTTCAGGCGGCTGCCAGAATCGAAACCTTTCGCATGTCAGAGGGTCATTATGAAAGGCTACTGGGTTCAGTGTATTCACATCTCCCCTTCAACCATGAAGTACCCTCAGTGGGGACAATGATTAGCAATTACGAGAGCATAAAAGTAAAATGGAACAAGCAGCCCACAGGCAGCAGTGAAGGTCACCATAGGAACAAATATGGTTTGACACCCCCGCAGCCTATAGGGACAAAGTTTGCCTGATCAGTCACACTTGAAAAGGGAAAGGACACAGTCTGAAATGAGTCTGCATCCCCCTGTTCCCATAAGCGGCGAAGTCAAAGGAAAAAGATGAGTCACTGAGCAAGTGTATGGCCTTTACCACAACCCAGTTTTCCCACTAATGTAGCTGGAAGAAAATTAGTTTGTACTTTGTTTTTCTTCTTTCTTTCTTTTTCTCTGTGAGATTTTTTACAATTGGTATACATGTGGGAGGAAACTATTTTTATTTTGTGAATGATAACTTCAAAACTTTCATCATTAACTTTGAAAAACCCATATGAGGCACTTAGCTCGTGTCTACTACACTTCTAGAGCAGTAAAAGCAGTAACAGGACATGTGTTGTTTATTGACATTTTTTTGTAAAAATGAAGATAATGAAATTGATAAGGTGAAAGGCTCAGGAAACTGCCAACAGATGCTTGTTTTTCACAGCAAAATCCTTGCGCCTTCGACAAACACGTCAACGGCGAAGGCGAAAAGGTTGAAAAGTTTGTGCGTCGATTGCAAGGTTTCTTTGTTCGGCACGGAAAAATCACAACAGCTTCGATCGGAAATGAAACCCTCACGACTGGAAATAATAGGTGTTATTAATAACTTTGTGCATGTCTGCACCCTCTCACTAATTTTGGAAAAGCTAAACCCCAACAGAAAGCCATTAAAGGCAACGGAATTTCCCCCACTGAAATTTTCAGGACATCATCATCTGTATAAAACTCAGACAGAAACCTTTTTTTTTTTTTTCTGTATTCAACAATTGCAAAAAAACAAAAAAAACACCAGACTGAAGCATGGGACTCTCATGCAAGAAGTCATCACACACACACACACACACACACACACACACACACACACAGGATCTGATGCAATTTGAAGATTCACCACAAACACTTGCACATGCAGGATGAATGAGGCTTATTTTTGCATCCGCCTACAAATATGCTCATAATCAATAATCAGCAGTCACAGCTTTTCCAAACTGACCTTTAATGCAGTTTGAAATTTCAATTTTATCCAAATGCCATTTATGTATGACTGTTATTAAATATGTCCTCTTTATGTGTTTGGCTTCTGAAAGAGAAAGTTTAAGCCTATTGGCATAGGTGACAGCTGATCTACCATTGACAGTCACATGTGATAGTTTGCTTTTGAAGCAGTAGAGGGCAGTGTAAGAATGGAGAAAAAAAATAACGGCACCAGTTGAAGATAACACATTGATGTGATGTCATTTGAAATAAGAGAAAGTTAGAATATGATAAGCAAATCAGTCAGTAGCTTTGAACCAACGAGTTTTAGAATTCGCTGCCATGTCTTGAAATGATGATACTATTTAAACTTTTTTTATGACTTGACTTAACTTGACAGAATTTATTCTCAATTTATAGTACAATACTTAGAGAACACTTGTATTTAATAGCATTCACAGAACTTTGATTGCTTGCACCCTGGGCTTTGACGAGCATTTTAGAAGTCCGAGTTTATGATTTATGATGAGAAGTAAAACAACCAGCTCTGAGGGCTTAAATAATGGCGTACACACAGTCACATGTCACGACAAGTATGATATACACATAATGGGTTATAGAGAGCTACGCTAACCGCTTTACTGGACAGAGTGCCCTCAGACCATCAGAAACCAGAGCCCAGTGCCCCATGGCTGACGCATGTTTGCTCTGACAGCACGGCACCATTGATAAATAACAGCAGCTCTTCTTCAGCCTGCTGGTGCAGTCACATTCAGCTGCAGCTCTCCAATGCGTCTCCACAGCCAAGATTGAATCTTCCCCATTCATTAGACTAAGTGGATGAGGCTCTCTAATAGGGGCTCCCTTCCCCTCAATAATTGCCGTTGATTGGCGTAAATTAGACCCTAGTTGCCAGACGAGTGATTCTCGACGACGATAATCCGATTCCCAACTCAAACTAATAGGATTTTAACTCTGGCTTTGGCCTAATGTCCGTCTGCAAACCCTGGCTATGGCCCTATGCCCCATCTAGCCGACGTCCTCTGGATCATATCTGGGCCAAGCCAAGCTGAAGCTGCAGCGGTGTATGGATTTTGCAGGGTTGGGGGTCGGGTCATTGCCGTCCTTCGGCCCATGCTCTCAGTGATTCATCCCCTGCATAACATTCTTGGCATCAATTGGTCATTCATGCGTGTCACTTACATCATCAAGGGAACATGCGTGTGAATGAGGCTGGAGTCTGCTGGAGCACGGGGCAGATGTCGGGAGTTCTTGGCTGACATGTCGCTCCAGCATAGGCCTGGATACTGAATGGTGAAGCCCAGGAAAGCTTTAACTTCTGAACGACCGTGTGAGTATGAATCAAACTTGGAAAACAGACACTTAAATCCCTGAAGTCCGTGTTTTGTTTGTGATGCAGTGATCTCCCCGGGCCAGTTGCGCCGCTGAAATCAGTGTTGGTGACTTCTTTGGCTCAACTCCTGGTTCAACATAATAAAAAGCTGGCTTACATCACATTACCAGCAATAAAACGTTACTAAAGGTTCCGGAAACACAGTTTATTAAATATTTATGTTCCAAGCCACTTAAAGCGTTCTTACAAAGTAGAAGAATAGGCTTCGGTATATGAACAGATTTTCTAAGTTGTGCCAGTCCTTTTATTGCTTAACTGGAAAAAAAAGAAAGAAATGTAAAATGTAGTTTTACAGTTTATACATGACATTAATTGCCATGAATTCAAGTCTTTTATCATTTAGGAAGTGGCAATTATAGCTGTTGCTGTCCTTCTAATTGTCGGTGCATTGTGATTTGATGCTGGATTAAAAAGGTGCAGAAACGCCACCCAATCTTGATATCTAGCCTCAGTTACCAATCTGTCACCTTTCTGTGTGCCTTCCCAACAAAATGAAGTCTATAAACAGGGAACACTGAATGTTCTTTTGTCATTCAGTTGATAAGGGGACGGTGCTACTACTAAGGCCTGAGGACTAATGAATCTCCACTCCATTACCGCTGAATCGGACAGATTGCTCTCCCGGAGAAATGAATTGAGTTTTTTGTATTTGTGAGATCATTCTCCCTCCATTAACTGCTCTTTATCCCGTCTCTTCATCACAGGCAAATCAGGTTAGGCAGCCATGATTAGCTGGGGTGGCCTCCCTTTTTAAAAGGTAATTGGGTTTGGCGGCTCAGCTGATAGTGCCATTAGGACCAATAAAGGCTGGGCTTGGCTCATCGAGTGAAACAGATTCTTCAGCAGCAGATGGCAGACGGAGGGAGAGGGCTCTGATGCATTGAGGCCGAAAACAAAGTTTGTGTAACCAAAGTAGTTTGGGGGCATCCTCTCCTCTCTATGCATATGCCCCCACCACTTTCACCCCAGCCAGTTTAATATTTTTGTCTTTTTGTGGTGGTGGCGACGGTGACATTTTCAAATGGAGGCGGTGACAGCTTTTAATATGCTTAACACTGATTACAAAATGATTTGGTCATTAGAACGTGATTTTTTTTTTATTGGGATAATTAATCATTCGCACAGAAATGTTTTAATGGTGGACTCGGGGCAGACTGAAGAAGGGCAGGACTAATGGTTTCTGGGAAATCACTTTCCCTCATGCCAGTGTTGTGTAACACTTTGTTGTTGCAACACGGAGACGATAATAGTTTCAGATTTGTTGTAAAATTCACAGCTTTGATACGGCGTCTGCACCTTAACTTGTTGATATGTTAAAACGGTTATCAGCGACCGAAGAGGGTCGAAAATGTTGAATGAAGACACGCAATGCAACCGACAATCGATCCCCTCCAACTGTATCATCTCCTGTCATCTGGACTAAAGGAAAGGTGAACTTGCCAATTCCGAGAAGTCCCGCAAAGCCCCAGATAACCTTACTGCATCTGGGGCTTCGTCCTATAGGAAAAGGTGCATTAGTGGTGACAGGAGGGCCGGTGGGGACTGGTGCTGATGGGAGATTTAGACGGCTGGAGGTGGGCTTGTGTATTATGTGGCTGGCCTTTGCTGTGACTGTCTCTCTCTTATCTCTTCCACTGAGGGGGTCCGATCCCCACCGCTCCTCTTATCAGCTGGTCAGGCTTTGCTTTTCCCCCCTTTCCTTCCCGGAATTGCCCCAGGTTGGAGAACTGTGGCATTGGTAATATGAAAGGTGACTCTGTAGCCTTTTATTTTAATCTCAGCCAACTGCAAAGTTCATGTAAAGACGCCATCTTTTTCGTATCATCTTTAAATCATTTGTGGGATTTGATTTCAAGACATGCTGCATTCATAACGTAATAAACTGAGTCTCTTCCGACCTTATCAACCTTGAGGATGGTTATTATTTTCCAACAGTCCATGAAAAGCCATTGCTTATTTTGCTTTGCTGATATATTCTGAGAATCTTTTGTCGGTAGGATATTTCAAACGCAACAGCAAAATGTGCAAATCTAATGGAAATGCAATGATGTATTTGCTTCTGTAAGTCTGTTTCTGTGCCTGCTTACACACGCTGATTTATGGCTGAGGTATAACCAGGGGGTTGTGGTACATTTTCACCTGAGAGCTGCACATTTCCAGCCCTCCTAAATAAAACATTGTGTCGCCAGGCGCCGGTAAGTGTCCCTCAAAGAGCAGAGGGAGGAAGGGCGAGGGTAAAAAGCGTCCAGGTTAAGTTGTTTGAAAGGCCCCGGGTATTAAGAGGCATTTTACACTTAAGAAGTTGGTTTCGCTGGGTTTTCTGTTTCCCCTCTTATTGATTGATGCTCAACTATCAATGCATAATAGAAAAGCACTCAGAGCAAATGCAGGGTTATGGCCTTGGGAGGGAGTCGGCAGACGAGACTGCAGCACCCCCCCACTCCAATGCCATTATTGGCCCATAAAGGATCCCTCGGGAAGGCCACGGTGTTCAGATCAGCACACACCAAATACCCAATTAAAAAAGGCTTTAAATTCCCTCCTCTTTCCTGGGCAAAAATCAATCTGAATTCAATCTATTCGGCTAGGATTCCGACAGAGCAGGTAATTGCCCATAATCGGTCAGCTAGGTGACAACAGCTTAAAGGGGAGACACTAATACAATCAGGTATTTGCTTTCAACGCCCGTCCTGGGCCCAGGCCTCGGCTGTCGAAAAACAGGTAGAGTGCAGTTTATGTAGCCATCAGACAAAGGCGTATATAAAGTTACACAAGTCTTCTATTGTGGGGTGCTCAACAGCTGATAAAGAGACGCTGTAAAGTACTGGAGGAATGATACTTCCTAAATGACCCATCATAAAGCTGCAATAAATGTGTTCAGCGATCATCTTCGAAAATAGCTTGTCAAGGAACAGGAAATGAAATAGCGCTCATATTCTTCTATAAAAGGTTCATATTGTCAACACATATTATTAGCATAATTTGCACACAGTGCTCGCAATCATGTCAGGATAACTTCAATGAAATCCTATACTCCTTGTAAAGACTTGGCATACTTAATGGTAGCATTAGATAAGTAGGATACTTAATGGTGGTATATTACTGTACATAACCCCACCCCACTAGCTGGATGTTTTTCCATTGCCTAATGCATATGCTCTTGTGCTGCCTTAATGTTTTTCGCTCTCAGGCCGCTCTCTGGAAAAAAGATTTGTCATCTTTTAGTTGGCTGACACCTTCTGAATACTAATTAAAATGCACATGAACACAAGATCAAGTTGCTGCTGAGAAGCAATGAACAAAATTGCAATTTTTCTGTTTTTTTTTTTTCATGTGCATGCAGACATTTTTGCTGGTAGTTTTGGATACCAACAGCCAATCAAACAGTTCACTGCAATGCAAAACAAAATAGTTGAAAATTGCTGTTTGTTTTGAGCGGGGATGTGTCTGGCTTGCTGGCTTTAACTCCAGTTTGCCCGGCTGGTAATATGATGTCCAGGGGTCAGTGGGGGTCAAAGGGTCAGCAGCATGAGGCTACAATTAATGGATCTCTCAATAAAAACGGGAGCTAATATTACCAACTCTCTTTCCCGCTGCCTGACTTCGGCAAAGTGAAGAGGGAATTCCTCGTAGCAGAGAGCGCAGGGCAAACAGCTTGGCTCTTGAAATTACTTTCTGTAATGGGTCCAGTCTTTGAAAGTGGAAGCGCACTTTTAATTGACCAATCAAAAGGAAACAAAGCAGCCAATCTTCAGACACGAAGCAGAAAGCCAATCGAATTTGTTTCATTTCCTGCCAGATCCATCGCAGTTTAAGACCGTTAGGCAGTACATCAGCGCAGTTGATTATGAATATATCAAATAGCCAGCTGCTTTGAGAGCTTTTGACTTAGTGCATCAATAAGCTCACTGAAATCAATTTCTTCTCTTATAGTGTAGTATTATCCCTTTGTTAAAGAATGAAAAATATGGAACTGAATTATTAAAACCTAATTTAGTGATACCTCTGGTCTTGTATTTCATTTAGATTTTCTTTCTGAAAGGAAAATCTGTTTGCAGCTTCTGAAAAATAAGACCGCACTTAATCACAATATCTAATAGTCAGATGTTCATTTATAGGGTATAGTTTGATGCATAGCATGTCCTCAAATGTCACATGATTTTTTAGTTTTGTTTTTTTTTTAATCAATGCTTAGGATATTGTGTAACAAACCCTATTAAATTAAGTCACTGAGTAATAAATGAGAGGAAGAGCAACAGTGACTTAAGCAGGGAAAAGACTGAAAGTGTGAGAACAAAGATTATTGTAGAGTAATCACTGGTTACCATCAGTCATCGGGATCCTGTCCAGCTGTGCTCGGCTCAGTAAACATGAGTGACTGTGAGTGGCACCGCTGAATGTGCTCAGCATCATTTGTCCATAAGGTGGCGTGTAAAGCTGCCAGTTGCCGAGCTTCACTGACATTCTCATTTCTAATAGAGACTGTGAAGACACCAGTCAGCATGAGTGGCATGTACTTTATATTGTATCACAGTTTGGTGGACAGAGTCATTCAAAGAGTCACTGCTAGAGGAAGCACTTCGACCTCTTACTTCAGTGAAAGTAGAAATCACGTTCAGATATGTGAGAAAATACAGCATTAAAGCTGAACATTTACATTCTTATTAAAAGTGAAGGTGCTAAATTATTAGCAGCAAAATACGCTTAAGCATCAAAAGAAGAAGCAGCATTTAAATGTTTAAAGTCACAACTGAAGGCTCAATTATATAAAATTGGACAGTTCTAGTGAGGTGTCAAATATTAGAAATTGATCTATGTTTAGTATCTAAAGTTTTAATAATGTAAATTGTAGCTATAGCCCAGCCCACACAGACAATCCTGTTGTGGTGGTGAAACATTTTTCTGAAAACATTGCTTAACGTTACACTGCAGACGAAGGGCTCAAACGCCTTTACAAAAACACCACTCAAGTTGTTTTTGTAGTCATCATAATAGAAAAGCATTTCATTTTACTATAGAGTGCAGCCATTCAACCACCATAGAATGAAATATAGTTAATATAAAAAAACAATAATAATAATAAAATGAAGATTTCTGTTTTCGTGAAGACCACATAGCTATGAACAGTGTAGTAAAAACACTCTGTGTCTATGTGTCATTGGATGTAAAGTACATCTAATGTGTATACAAATGTATGACCTGAGTAAGACTACACAGTTACTTTCCACCGCTCCAAAAGGACTTTACAGAATCAGGAATTCCATACGTCTTTTGTTTGCATGGGAGGTAAATCCCTGAGCTACAGCATGTCAGTACCATGCTGTACCAGCTCACCACAGGGCCAATCTGTGAACAGTGATGGTAGAACATAAGTAAGAGGCTGTTTCATTATTTTATTTTAGACTATCCACTCCAAACTTGATTCCACATGTAGAAAACAACTGCACCTGTTACAGTTCGTTGGGCAATTTTGAATGCATTAGTGCCAGAAAAAAAACTCGAAAACAAATCACACTGGCATTTAGGAGGCTTTCAAATGCACATTTCCGCAATGTATCGGAGCAACTTTGAAGCTGTGAGTGACTCAATCTGTTGCTTTCACACAGCCCGGCGCTGCGAGCGCAGCTTGTATTTGATTTCACAGAGAGGTGGTAAACATGCCGGTCTTTTCCACATCTCTGTTGTTCTGACACGCTCAGCTGAGACAGAGCAGCTCTAAAGTGTCAGCTTGAGGATGTGGGCACTGCAGGTCAGCTTTCACACACACAAACTTACACTTCTCACGTTTCAGCCCACAATATGGGTGGATGTTACTGCAAGTGTCCCCTTGCCTGCCATGGAAGAAATGCTGACATACTGTATGAGATCAACTCTGTTTCCTTAAAAAAACAAGATACCATCAGGAAAATGGTGTGGTTCTGCTCTACTGCAAGGCTCTACATTTATTTTTTTTTAGTGGTTAAGGTCATTTAAATGCAATTTGCAGTCCAATAATATATATTCTGTGGTCATTAGGACTTTTTTAACCTCATCCTGAGCGCACCACACCTTCCACAAACAATATGTGATATCAGTATGTAAAGAGACGGTGATAGGACAATGAGCGTGCACTCTCTTAGGGCTTATCATTCAAAAAGATGTTTCCTTTGTCTGGTGAAATAATATATGGCTATTAGAGCTGATGAATCCCAGGAGGTGGCTTTTATTAACTCCATCTCATGTTGATAGGTGTGATGGCACCAGTGTTTCCAGAGCGGGACACTGCAGCTGCTGAGGCACCGGGGGTTTAAATGTCCTCACACCGGGAGCTAAACCGAGGCCCCGAGGACGTGAATGGGACCGAGACCCCCGCCCTCCTGCCTTATAGCCCTGTCAAGCCCGAAGGCCACCGTGTTGTCACAGAGTAAATCAATGTTCCCGCCCTGCAGTCTGACGTCTCCTCACCGCTTGCCCATCAAGAGAAGTTGTCCACGCATTGATATTCCCCCTCCTCGTCCTCTCCCGGTCTTTATTATTTTAATTAATCAGGATCACTGCACCTGTCTGTCAATTCTGCGGGTCGCCATTCCATGCAAAAAGGAAAAGTAATTAAAGTGGCTGGCAAGGCATGCTGGGGGTTTGGTTTGGGGCAGGGATGGTGGTGCAACGTTGACAAGATGAATCGGATACAGATGCCAGAGCTTTCATTAAATCCACTCCTCCTCTCGCTCTCTTTTTCTCTCCGTTTCTCTCTCTCAACACCTGAAGCCCTCTTTGTGCTCACCAGACAGTGGCCAGGTAGAGAAAGAGTTAATAAGGCGAGCGGCTGTGTTGTTTCTAATTATGTGGATGAATAAATGATTGCTTGAGGACAGCGTGAATACTCATGTGATAGAGGCCCAGATAATTGTATCCTCAAATATCTGATATCTTACAGATACCTAATACCTTCCAGAAGCATTCAGGCTTTTGAGACTTCCGAACACTTCAGTGTGTGCAACTTTACTTATTTAGACGTTATAACAGCTTTCACTTTGCGCACCGTGTTGGATCGCTTGTGTCATGCCAGAACCAGTGAAACAATGAAAACAGGTCTATTTCACAGCACCCCAGAGATAAACTTTTTCTATTTTAGTCCACAGCTCACTGTGATCGTATTGCGGCACAGCTGACTTTGGATTTCTAGTATTTATACGCTAGTGACAGTATGCCATTTTGCAATTGTTCGGAACTCTGCAAATCTCAGCAAAAAAAAATCTCTCAGTGCAGCAAGCTGCCAAAGTTGGAGAAGGTTCTCGTGTTGGGTACAATCGAATAATCGAGAGCAGCTTGCAGTGGAATCATGTTAATGTTTGACACTCAGGATTCATTGCTGTTGTCGTGAGCAGAGTAAAAAAGTGTCATCCAGGTCAGCTCCACAACTACAACTAAAACTACTTTAGACCGATTCATCATGCTGTTTTGATTTATGTTTCCAATATAAGCAGTTATCTATGAAGTCAAAAGAAGCTATACATCAAATGCCGAGACAAATGCTCAAATTAGATTTTTTTTACTTTAAAGATACTTAAGGAATATTTCTATGGGATCATTTGAAGTGAAGTTGGGTAAAAAAAAAAAACTGTGAGGATGACTCTGCTGTCTGTGGAGAAGCTCTTTTTCAGCAGTGCAGAAAAAAAAGGCACCAAACTTAACTGAGGTAATAAAAACAAAGCCAGCCTCAGAACTGCCACTCACACCCCCAATTTGTTCATCAATTCAAATGTGTCAGATGTTGTGTCCAATAATGGCTGTTTCCCCCCCAGTTAGATCAATCATGGTTTAGCAGACTGAATTAAGAATCATCTTTATACATCGCTAGCGTGCCACCTTCGCTGCATAATTGAAAAAAACAAGGCGCAGCAAAATAGCAGCAAAGAAGAATAAGATTGATGGAACTGTGCAAACTGTCGAGGAGCAAACCCATCGAAAGATTAAACCACAAATCAACATATTTCTTTTTATAGATGTGAAATGGCAATTCAGTTTGAGTATGACATGGGCATGGGAAGCTTTTCAGAAATAATTTGAAGAGTGACTTCGGCTCAGACTTTTTTTTTTTTGTTATTACACTACGTGTCACAACTCTTACACTTAGAAAGTTATGAATGCCACATCAGAGAGTTATTCAAAACGACTCTCCTTTCACGCATGATAAACCGTCACTGTTATGATACCAACTGGAGCTAAAGGCATTGTTAAAAATGCTCCCCAAGGCAGCAAGCAGTCAAATACTCGAGGAAAAGCTGTAGTTCAGATAGGAGAAACGTCCAACACGTCGGGGAAGCGTTTCAGAGACAAGAAAGTCAAAACCTTGGCCTGATGTGAGCTCTGACACCCTCATTGTCTGCATCAGTGTGGAGCCTCAGAAGGACTTCACGTCTCTCCCTGCTTCACGGCCCCTCGTTCTCTTTTTGAAATCATTACCTATGACTTGATTGCGCTCATGCATCGGTCACCTGGCGCAATCACATCTTAAGTCATATCTCTGTTAGCTTTATGGCTCCGTGTTTCAATAACCTCCGGCTTGTAAGCACCTTCAGGTTGACACAGAGGAAAAGAAACGTCTTTGTCGTGCGTATTAACACCGCCTTGTGGGGGCAACTTAGTGTCAATAAACCCTGCTGCTGGCAAGGCGACGGCGGGCAGGAATGGACAATCAGAGCGTCTGCAGGAGCTCTGCAGGGATACATAACACGGCGGGGGCTCAGGGAGGCTCCGAATCTAAGTGGGGACTTGGGGTCTTCCACAGCATTCTGGGTAATGATCTGCATTATGAAGCATCAGAGCACTTTACGAGAGTCCCTGAGAGGGCGGCGGCGGCGGCGGCGGTGGTGGGGGAGGGCTGTTCTCTAGCTCAGTCAAATCGAGACGTGACGCCACGTAACCTGCAGAATGAGGACACTGCTAAAGCGTTCCATTTGGAACCGTTAGCCTGGTGCAGCCTCCCCCTGCCCTCCCCTCCCCTTCCTCACCCCGAGTTAGTGTCATCTTCACTGAAACAGGAGCAAAGTGCTTTAAAAGGGGAGATGGGAATAGACCAGGGGGAGGGTTCGGGGGAAATGTGATTATCATCAGAAAAATGCAATGAGACCAAGAGTGTTTAATGCACAAATGCACAAAAAGTGATATTTTATTACAGCTTGAAGGCTTTCAAAAATTACTGGAAAAGGCAGGAAAATGTGTCTGAGATGGAGACTCTGAAATGCCTGTTTAACAGGGCGTAATCGGTTTAACCCTGGTGTGTCCTGTCCTTTTCACGCGAAGATATGTTTCTCTGACCCCTGATTTGATTAAGTAAAACTTCATTTTGGGGAGAAAAACCACTTTGTTGCTATTACTGGTGCATTTTGAAGATGGATGAACGAAAAAAAAAAGGAAAAAAAAAAAAAAGCTCTGCACAAGACGTCATTTTTTGATGTCGCTCTCAGCTGCTTTGCTTGACTGACGGTTTATGTGTATGTGTGTGTATGTGTATGTGTGTGTGTGTGTGTGTGTGTGTGCATGCTTCATTTTAAAGGAGAAAGTCTCAGATTCCCATAATACATAATGCTGCAATATGAGATAAAAGTGTTTAGGATGACCGTGAGTTACATTGACCATAACTGAGGAGCATTTCCTGATTTCATTTCACTCTCATCCATTTCAGAAATTAGGGTTAAAAACACTTCCTATGCCCTTCTCACTACATGTCATCATTAAGTCAAACATGTGTTTATCTGCTACAGTTACATTTTTATTGCAATTTATTATAATATGCTCGTGTGAATCAGAATAAGCTGCGATTAATGGAAATTCTTGAGCTCTGCGTTTTGGAATTTTGTAAATGTTGCAGATATAATATTTAGAATTCTGCATTAAATCATTGTTTGTCTTTCGCATCACATGTTAAATATGACAAACCAATTGAAAATGTGAGCGTGTGAACTGAAAAGCAACATGTCAGGTTAAACAACAAGAATTTTAGTGTGAAATTTGACTGCATCTGCATGAACTGAGGCTTACTGAGAGAATGAATGATGGGACTTTTACTTATTTTCTTGCAATTGTGTGAAAATCATTTCTGAAGACAACAAGCTTGAAGATCATAGAGTCAATATTTCTTTTGTTTTTTCTGCCTCGTGGTTTTATTTTGTAATCTCAACATAAACAGCTAGACAAATAATTGCAGAGATCACAAATCAACTTAATAAATGACTGAGTACATTCGTGTGCCTTTCCTTGTTTTCATTATATTGTATTCATCTTTTTTTGTGTCACAGGAACTTTTAAAGAACCCAAAACATATTTGTCTATTTTTTTTTTAGGTTAGATGTGCTTGTAAATATAATATAATCAAAATCTTTAATGTGCAAATAAAAAATCCTTTATAAACCAAGTACTTCCACGTTTTGCTTTTTCACATGGACACCAAAATCAAATGTTCTTTTTTAATCTTACTTTTTAGTTTCGAGAATTGTGGTGTATTTTAAACCAAAGTCAGAAACTAGATCCCATTATTACAGAAATGCAGGATCACAAAGCAAAGAACAGGAACATTTATATAAGCAGAGAGAAGACAGAAAAATGAATGAACGATTTATGACCTCATGAAAGGTGTTAATTTTTCTCATGATTTGTGAAAGATCGTTCAAATACGTAAACTATGTCTATGTGAGAGTCACATCCTGCCGACATGTAATCTGTATGGAACATGATTAGTTCCACATAAATGTCATCAAAAGGTAAACCGAGATTATGTTTCGGCTTTCCAATAATCAATCTCAGTCCGAACTGAAACATTCACCTAACTGTAGCCTGGATGCTGCTTTGAAAGGAAATCCCGCTGTGGAATATCCCGACAAAGTTAATCGCAAAGTTAATAGTGTTTGCTCTGAGGCCTTTCCTTACAAAACAACAACATGTCAGAGGATGTAATCAAATTGTAATTTGAAAAGCTCCTTGAACCTCAGTGAACATCACTTTCACTCCAAAATGGATCCACCTCACTCTGAAACCCTTCACACTCTGATCCATCTGACAAATCTCCATCTCCCCTTTCCCTTTTGTAGCTCTAATAGGTAACATTATCCCATATTAATGGTGCCGGCAGCTATATGCTGCTACTAGCCAAGCAAACGGGTGACTACAGATCAGCGGGGTGAGGCGGGCAGATCATTAACCATAATTACCTCCAGCTAATCCACTTCCAAGCGGTACAAAATAAACAGCCAGGCCCATTAGAGGAGATGACTGTCAGCCTGCAAGTGGCCTGTGGCTCCTTTGGCAATGATCTGAACACACAGGGGGATAAGAGCAGAGGGGGGAGGGTCTGCATGAGTGATGGGGAGTCCTACTACTCCTCTTCCACCTGACTTGAGGGGGGCTACAACATGGAAGGTGGCGGTGTTGTGGTGTTTGCTGGTTACATGCTGGCAGCGCTGGTGCTTTTGTTTCGTTTCACCCCACCACCACCACCACCACCACCACCAACCCCCTCAGCCGCCTCCCTTTCATGTACCCAGATGGTGTTCATTTTGACCTGCTCTGTGTTTGCACCCTCCCCATTTCCACGTCCCATTCATTCCATGCCTGCAGGCGCTTTCCCACTCTCTTTCTCTTCAGTCTCTCGCACACAGACACACGCTCGACGTTCGCCCATGTAATTGTGCCATGGCACACGATTCCAGGCAGGCAGATGATTTATTTGCACAGCCGTTATTATGCTTTCTGAATATCAAAAGCATCACTTCATACGGTTTTGTGGTGAATATTCGATGAGGTATTCAACAGTTGCTCAGGCCTCCAGTCAGGCCGACACAAGAATCAGATAGTTCAAACTTTATTGAACCAGGCAGGTATATTATGGACTATTTAAGACAAAGTACAAAGAATTATTTTTAATTTTTAAGTTCGGCACAATGCTTACATTTATATTTCTTCTATTTATGAATTTTTATAGAGCTACAAATTTGCATCACATTTGCCCATTTAAAACTGCTGCAGGTGAACATGTGTAACCACAGTGTGTAGCTCCCTCTTTTGATGCGAGGCCACGAGGTGAAACCCAGTTTAGTCCACTCCTCCTCCGCTCTTTGGGCTCGCAGACCAAAAAATTTAAATATAATATTTCCTATTGTCAAGACTTTTTGAAATTCCCTTTAGCTGACACTCTTGATGCAGGAACTGTGATAACAGGCTTCTGATATGAGTCAAAGTTTTACCTTTGTGTTTTTTTTCATGCAGGTCTTTTTTGGGGGAAACCCATAAAGGAAGTTACACATTTGGTGCGTTTTGTCATCGCTGTGACTTCTGTTGCGCTCTGTTGTGGTCTAAACAGAGACACACATATGCATCAACAACATTTGCACACAAAAAAAAATCCCACAAGCCTGCTAAAGGTTATATTTTCCTCAACCGACCAAACTGGATGTGAGCAGGTACAACTGCAAGCGATGGGACAGTTGCACTGGAAAAGCTCCAAGTCTGTTTGTTTTCACTCTTGGCTCCCTTTCAGGTGCATATTGCAGTTTTCCTTCATGCTCTTGATGTCTGAGCAACTGATGAAATGGGGGAACTCATCCAAAGAGCAGCTTTTAGGCAGACGGATGAGGGAAGACTCATGTCAGCGGCTCTTTGATGTTTGTGAACCTGCAGCAGCTGTCATTATCCACCAACCGACTGCTCACAAGCTAAAGAATGGCATATTAATCTCCTGTTTGATACAAGCTGATTATATTATTCCTGTTGTGGTTTTGGTTAACACGAGATGATTGGCTTTTAAGAGGATACAAAGCGTCAAACTGAAACAAACCTCACCACATCATCAGCAGCCGCTGAGTAACTCATAGAGAGAGAAAGCAATGGAAATTTAATTTCCTCGCAATTAGAACCTCTCCCTCATAATGAAATCTGAAAGGGGATTCTTCGGGCGTTGTTCATTATTTTCTTTGAAATCGCAGGCTTTTGACACAGGAAATTCAATTCATCAGGCGCTGGGTATACTTCATTTTGAATCAACGGGAAGTGAGAACAGCCCTGCAAAAGGCTTTTTAATTCACAGCGAGCTGGCGGCTGACACAGTTAAAAGAAAAAAACTGAGGGGGGTAAATTTCCAAATGCTAACCAGTGGGCTGAACGTGGTGAACAGAAAAGCATTGCAGATAGTGGGATCCTGCTGTTATTGCTTCATATTTTACTGAAAGCAACTACACAGCTACAAAGGTGTAGATTTTAGGGACATGAAGGGTTGCTGCTGTAATGTTTACTCATAGTGCCAGAAGTTTGTGTTTTGTTTTTTCTTTTACATAATACACCATTAATTGATGCAAAAAAGCACAAATTTGCACATAAAGGCAGAAAATGTTGTGTCTGATGTTCAGAGAAAATCTGAAACAGGCCTCACACTATCTATCTTTTTATGAATTCGCTAATCTTAAGTCTTTTGCAAGTCAAAATAAAGATCAAATACTGTACAGAAGTATCTGTCAGCACAACCCACATATATTATAGGACGCCGCTCATTTGGCATGTTCTGACATGTCTTTTCTTGGCATCACTTTGCCATTAGGCATTGCCAACATACTCCAGGCCAAACAGTCAAACTGTAATTCATGTTTGCTGGCATGATTTACATAGAGCACCAGCAGCAAATATAGCTAAACAACAAAAGTGTAAATCACAAGACACTTTAGGTTGACCTGACACTGTCCAAACATTCTAGGAATTATCTGCCCTCTCTTGTTTCTGGTCTGACACAGTTGGTTTGGATTAATTTTAGTCTTTCATAAAATAAGCTGCACACATTTTTTTTTTTACATATTCATGAAAGCACAAATGAGACCAAACCATGAGCATAATCTACAAGAATACAAAACAGATAAATGGCAGCATAGCACACACAGCAGTGATGTTATGCCTAAAGATGAAGCAAATTATTTCCAAAACCGCTGCTACATCACTGGCTAAAGGCCGCGACAGACAGATAACGTCGATGCTTGTTTTTCATGTTGTACTTAAAAACTATATTTATAAATTCAAGGGGTGAGAAACTTTTTTTTTTCTTTGCTTTACCTCTGAACAGTGTACACATGTATACATTTCTAATGTCACAGGGTGTGAAATCTCCTGGGAAAATGAGGGTTCGATTCACAACACAGAGGAAGTGAGCCTGAACCAACCAAAACAGGAAGAGGATAGGCCTGTTGTTTTCCCCAGGAGCCTCAATCGAAGGCTGAAAGTGGAACAACCTGACTAACTGTGGAAACTGGAAAAAAAAAAAAAGTGTAGAGTACTGTACTGTGTAGAGTCGCCACATAAAATTTAAAAAAAAGAAGAAGAAAAAAAAAAAGTGCCTTGGTATTTTTTAATCATCTTCTAAATTGTTCTCAATTGTAGTGCCCACACACTGAACAGATTCAGATCCAAAAGTACCAAATCTTGCAATTTAGATCTTCACAATGTTCAAAAAGCTGCCTGAATCTGGTGCTTGACCATTTATACACATAACATCTGGAAATGCACTGAGCCCTGTTAGCAATGTTTAACTATTGTAGGGACTTAAAATGCCCTGTAATCAAATTGGGTTATTTTTTTTATTAAAAACAGTCGTCTTGTTTATTGTGATAAACTACAGGCAATGTCAGTTCTCGACTGTACAACCATTACACATCCTGCAACAATAAAACTATTAAGAGGCTTTATTGCCATCAGTGGCAGAAGGATCACGTACCACTGTGGATGTCAGAAACAGGGTAACGTTGGTTCTCACTCATTCTCTAAATTTTTTTTTTAATCATTGCATTACATCAAAACTCATTATTCAGTGATGTTTTTTTTGCCTTGACGTCTTTAACCTCGAGAGCCATTCAGAAATCCAAATTCTAAGTTGTTTAAAAAGTTGCTTTGTCTACAAAATGCAGCAAAATATAAAGGGAAGCAGGTCATTTGTCTTTAGAGCAACGCTAAACTGTCAGAAGCATCCACTTAAAGTAACTGTCTCGAAATAAGTCTGTTGTTTTCCAGAAATGTATGGATTTTTTTTTTAAGAGTTTGTTGGAAATATCTATGAAGTACTAAATGAGTGAAATTCACCTTAAATAGTCATGTAGACAGTTAATTAAAGCAGCATAGTTTTGCTTGACTAAAAACATGTTTGCACCAAGTTAACTAATATTATTTGAGAGTGTTGTTTGTCATGATCAGCCTTTCAGCCTTTTATGAAGCAGCTTCAAAAAAAAAAAAAAAAAAAAGCCAGTCTAGCCAAAAGTCAGTAATCAATCCCTGCAAATAAATCACCTGACCGGAGGAGAGAAAACAGATAAAATTACAAATCAGCGATCGGGCTCATTTGATCTGAAACACAGCAAAGTTACTGGGTTTCAACCAACAGGTGCATTCGACTGAGATTTCTAAAGTGTTTCCTTTTTATTTTGAACAACACCTGCTCTTGCTCTTGCAAACTTTTTTTCCAGATCAAGTGATCCTGTTTCCAGCAGTTACCCAGAGCAACACTAAAAGGCACCCAACCCCAGAACAACCGGGAAACATTAACTGGCCGCTCCGCTACCCACTAATGGATCGGACCCATTTCATCAGCAATCTGACATTTAATGAATATATATTTTATCTTCCCGTGCCAGTTATCGGAATGTCCTCCCCGTTCCGAGAAATGGCCGTCCTGGGACTCTTTTGAACAGGCCTTTTTTCCTTCGACTGGCACCTGTACGCCAATCACACTCACTGCAACCGGCCCACAATCTTCTCTTGTTTTTTCCTCTTCGCTCTCTGTCTTCAATATGGTTCATGGATTAATAATTCATGGCCAGTTATTAGGGCCAGTTCAATAGGAGATCTGCTGATGGAGGGTCGGCGCTCGGCGAGCGTGCCCGGAGGGATGCTGCGTGTTGTTGTGTCAGCCCCCATCTGCCAGAATGCAATAAGGCAAACAATGGAGGCCTTGATTTCCACCAGCAGGCCCATAATCTTTAAATGGCTATTAGCTGAAGAGTGCAACCAGTCAATAACCGACAAAATCCTTTTAAAAGCTTCTCTCTCTCTCTCTCTCTTTCTCTCTTTCCCCACTCCTCTCAAGCTCTCTCTTTTTATCTGCCTCTCGCTCGCTTTCTTCTCTCTTCTTTCTGGTCAAATTGGGACACAGTTGCTACTATAAAACTCTTATCATGAGCGTTTTAATGCCAGCAGAGGCAGGAGAAGCAGCTACCAGCAATGGTGGCCAAAATGAGGACAACTGAGGTCACTGTCCATTTTTGGGAATTATTCTCCTCCATCAATGCCATTGTTGATGGTGTGTGACCTCAGCTGACATGTGTTTGTTGACCAGAGCTGGAACGACTTGTATGTTCACTTACAAAATAAAATTCTAGCGTCCCGTATTTTTTTAATTGTAAAATAAAGTTAACCTTTTCTCAGTGCAAGAACTGAGCTACGCAGAGGTGAAGACGAATACTCTCTCCCGTCCCGAAATGTTTCACTTGTCAAAAGGATCTTCTTGACCTGGGAGATGCTGTCTTGAAACAAGACAGTTGTCTCCCAGTGACATTGTATGGATGATATACTTCTGCTTTTGCCATCAATCACAAGAGATGCAGCTTGAAAGAGATTGAATTACTGTTTACAAGGATGAGATTAAATTGTTTTTAATATACAATGTTATGAAAGCAATAACCTTTTTGATGGCCGCAATCATATCCTAATAAAACTGATATTCATTAGTGTCAGGGAATATTCCCTGCTTCCAATCTCCTCAAACTAATACGCTACCTGAATCACCGCGGCTGGTACACAAACAAATCCTGTTGTTCTTCACGGCTGACAAGGTAAACACCACATGTGCGGGGTAAAGGACACATCAATTATACTCTTTGATGGAATATCATGCCACCGTATCAGATATGATCAAAATGTAGCCACAATGCATTGACAGAGGCGCTGACCAAGAATGTAAAGTTTACTTGTAGTATCTTCCTTTCCTGCCTATTTCACCCCTTTTGCTCCTTAGTCTGTTTTAGAACATAAACCCCATGTCAGCTTTATGACGCTATCATTATCCAATTAGGCCAATAGCAAAGTGTGTTTTCATGACAACAAAAAAACAACAGAGTGTTGCTAGATTTGGTACAAATTACAATTAAACTCTATGATATATCACATGATGCCCTTGCTTTCATTTCTGCACTGCTCGAGAAAGGAAAACAGTCAGCGTTGGTGCAGTACCACAGGTCTCCCATAGGAGTCAACAAAGGTCAAACTGAACTTGCTCAAATTCTTATGTGATACCGTCATATTATATACACCCTGGTAAAGGTTTAAAAGGGATGTGCAGACAGCAGATAGCTCCTTTACAGACTGCGTCCATGTCGTGCAAACAAAAATGTACCTAAACATAACTCAATATGCTGCAAAAACTCAGATCTTTAACTGCAATAAGGCCACTTTTGACCAAATCCTCTTGTATCCAAAACAAGACAACACAGATGGACAATCAGTGTATTAAAACTCTGTGTGTTCTACAAGCTCATATTTTTGACACATTTGCTGTAACATGTTCCTAACAAATTGCAATTCTTTCAAAAAAAAACAAAAACAGAATTGATTAATCATATGATTTCCTATACGATCATGTACTGCATAAATATCAAGTACCACACATAAGTATGAGCTGAGAGTCCCATATATCACATGGCAAAATTATGCATTATGAATGCTTTAGGATCTAACAGAAGGTTCTACAGTTGAATTATGCATTACCGCATTTCCCATAATCACAGACGAGAACACTACCTCCAATGTCTGAGAGCCACGGACGGAGTGAAGAACACACCGAGTCAAGAACATCACCTCAAACAGATTGCCATGTAGGTTACCCCACTGTCACGCATCAGCACTGGTGTTTTGACAAGGCGGCGTGACCCCTGTGTTGCACAATCATATGATCACAACTGGTCGGGTCAAAGGTCAACGCTAATGGATGGTGTAGCAAGGGAAGCAGCTTTATGTCAGGGTGTGAGCATCTGTATATGTGTGTGTGTGTGTGTTTGCGGTGCAGTTTTAAGGCCGGTCTCTCATAAACACTGTGGGAGTTCCCCGTTATGTGGTAGTTAGTTTGATACACAGCAAACAACAGTGTAGTTTTTTTTTCACAAGAGTATTTTGCAATGTAAAATTTGTTTGAAATTCCTCCAAGGATCCTGACTAAAGTATACAAAATAATGGGAAAATGTTCATCGGTTTATAGCCCAAATCTCATTGCTGACATGTTTCTATTTTTGGTTCAACATAATGGCTCCTACCTGCACAGGAAAGAAAGAATAATAAGATATGCTGAGTATGAAAAGCTTTGCTGTTGTTTTATTGCCATGAAATACTTTGGAATGCTTTTGTTTTCTGCCTTTAAAGACTCCCTCCTGGGAAAATCCCTTTATTTTTTGAACCTATGTGGTGTTTTTTTTTTTTTTTTTTAAATATTCTGGATGACGCGTCATTAGTGAAATAGGCATTCAACACTATGGCTCAATATTTTCACCACAACTTTCTATTTTTTAGTGTAGAGTAGTTCTACAGTGTTGGAGCAGAGTTGTAGGTGAGCTGGTGTGCTTGAGCTGTCATGAGTGCGGAGGAGGGGAGGAGTAGATGGAGAAATATGGAACTCTGATACACATAGACGTGTTTTGGGAGATTAAATCAATGACCAGACAAGGACTTCAACTACAACTGTTGAGAACCTTCTGGATTTACTGTGATTTTTTACACATAGGATGCCTCCCACTGGCTTCGTCCTTTCCTCATCTGCACGTTACCATTTTCATCTCTGCGGAAAACACAATAACAATCTCCAGGCTAGCAACATACCACACTGAAAATGCTTGAGTTTTTGAGGGGGTTTTTTTTGGATATATTTTTGGGCTTTTCCGCCTTTAACGATAGTTGACAGTGAAGATAGACAGAGAAACGTGGGGAGGAGAGTGAGGGAATGACATGCAGCAAATGAGCCACTTGCTGGAATTGAACCGCGGCCGCTGCGTCGGGGATTATAGCCCCTGTACATGGGTTGCCCACCCTACCCACCGAGCTACCTGGGCACCCGAGTTTTTGAGTTTTGCAGAGGGTTTTGATTGTTCATTAATAAGGCAGCCCTGCTTTCAGTGGATTTCACATTTTGATTACACTGCCTATGCAAAAGTTCCACCAGACAAATTCCACCTATCACTATTTTGAGGGAAAACCAAAGCCACTTACATTACTTAGTCCTGCCCACAACAACTATGATTGGACTGAAAGAATAAAAACAAGCCTCTCTTTCATAAGCCACTAGGATATAAGAACACTCTCCTAGCCTGTCCCAGTCTGTGTAAAGCATGTGAATTCCTGCCAGTTGTCCTGAAGCATCACAGCCGTCTCTGTCATGGTGGTCGTTGCTAGCTGAGCTCCCAGAATGCTCTCAGCTTCAGCCTCTTCGGGTCACCACAGTATTAACCAGTAAGAACAATCAAGTACTACATCTAATCTGAAATACAATTTCTGACATGCATGCAGAGAATACAGGTTTTCACCACCTTTTTGGAGCTTGCAGGTCCATGGTAGACCTTAGCCTCTCCACACTACGTGTCAGACAGCAGCCACCACATATTCATGACTGTCTAAGTAACATTAAGGAACATCTTGGATGCAGCAATGCAATTTTTTGTTGTGCATTGCAGAGCTATTCAGTTATCAAACATATACACTGGATTAGTTCTAATAACTTTAATGTACTTGACATGTGAAGAAGGTTAATCAGTGACATCCCAGATTTTATACATAACATATCTAAAAACCATATGTGCGGGTAAAACATGTTGCATGTAAGGAACTCGCATAAGTTTTTCTGTAAACTCAAAAAAGAAAATGAATGAAAAAGAGAAACAAAACAGGTATATTTTCTTTAAATAAAAAAAAAACTGCTGACAGTTAATGTGGTGCCCTGTGCATAGGGAGACTATCAAAATAAAAGCCTCCATTCTTTGGTTTTGGTCCAAGGCCAATGCACCACACAGGAAAGCCAACATATTGACGGCTCTGTCTACATAGGAAACGCCTCAATATGTGCCCCAACCTCCTGCAACTTTTTATCTCCTGTCTCTCTCCCTAACTCGTTCTCTCACTCCCCCTTTCCTTCTCCCATTTGTCTTTCTGTCTGTATCTTTTCCTTTCCTCATCTCCACCTCTGCTTCTCTCTCTCTCTCTCACTTTCTTTTTTTTTTTTTTTTTTTTGCATTCTTCCTCCATCTTGCCCTCCTCCCCTCCCCATCTCTCCCACTCCTCGCCTGAATCCCTCAGTATCCACCCGACGGAGAGTCATCCATCTTCATTGGGGAGACACATGTGCTGTTTTGACAGTAAGGGCTCTGACGGAGCAGGAGGAAGGAAAGCAGCAGCCCCACGACAGCAAAGACACATTATCGGTGGGAGAACACATCCGACCATCATTTTACTGAAGCCCATCAAACTCCACCAACACTTTGGGTATTAGGTATTGTGACTGCCGGCTGGCTCACTGATCCACCATCACTGGAGAGGTGTTAAATATCTGCTCAGTTATTTCTCTATTAGCCCATTCAGTGTATTTGATATTTGAAAAACACACACCTGACATGATGTTATTTAAATTTTCAGCTTGATGCCTCTTTCTCTTCATTTATTATTTGCACTTTGCTATGTTTTAATCTGCTCAACCCTCGTATCTGTTGCTGCTTCCTGCTGTTGCCGACTCTGTGCATGTAAAACAAACATCCCTTCATGTGTGACATTTTAAATCGCTGTTGTTTGTGTCAGTCAACAGCCGCAGCGAAGATCACCTTTTATTTTCCGGGGCTGTGAATTATTACTTCACCCACTGACCATTCATCATGTTAATGTCTTTCTACAAATGACAGCTTGAGTGATAAGGGACAATCAATGTGATATGGAAGACATTAGCGATGTAACTGATGTGGAGCTGGATTCGTTTGTAATTGCTGTCAGAGGTGATGTTAGTCAATGTCCTGCCATTTGGAATGCTATTACTTTGACCTAAAGATGACAGTTCAATTAAATACAGTGTCTTCAGGCTGAGCGGATGTGACAGACACGTCCCTGATAGTTGCCATAAGGGCATTAATGACATCCCTGCCAGTCAAACTGTCACTAGTCTCTCCTCTGTTGTGTTCTGTTGTTGTGATGAAATTAAGTAAGAAAAAAAAAACCCTTTGAAGCTGAATCAATGAATCAATACCCCTAAAGTCACAGTTCTGATTTAGGGGAAACAGTGGCATAAATACAGTTCTGAATTTGGATTAACTGTGATTATACAGTTGGGTTTTATGTGCTTCAGACAACATGAAAGGAATCATATAGGCTACAGTATATGACACAAGCCTTTACTATTCAGACAATTCTGTGTTTTAGAAATCTGATCCTTCGGTTTCCATTCATTTTTCTGAAAATCTTTTAAGGAGTCTTTTATGTCTTGCTGGAGTTGTTCCGTTTTTCACAGTTAACATCAAGTCGGCTTTAATTTATATAATCAGTATGAGGCAATGCAGCGCAGATGTTACAGATCAAATCCATTACTCTTTAACTGCATTACCACACAATCATAATGCAGCATTGATAAAATGAAAGCTGGCTTGATGTTGACTGTGATAGATTAGGCAACTCAGGCATGTTTTATGTGGCTCGGCATAGATTTTTGATGTACTGTACAGAGAAATGAATGGAAGCCAGTGGCTGCTAGAAGTAGTCAGGAAAACGCAAATTCAAAAACTGCATAATAGAATAGAATAGAAAAATACTATATTTATCCCAGTCTGGGAAATTACTGAATATGTATTGTACATGTTGGGTCCATATGATTTGTAATTAGGAAACAAAATAAAACAATTGTGTCTCAAAACCACAAACTGTATAAAAGGTGGATGAACAGTCCATGATGTCAGCAGTTTTGAAGTTCAATGTGGCGGCTCCGGCCGCCACCGTCTTATCAGTACCTGACTTCTTCTACCATCTAAATAATGAAAATGTGGAGCTGAGGAAAGCAATGCAAACATTTTTGGGTCATGGACTGTCCTATGATGGCACACACCTGCCTATACAGTCACTCCCTTAATGATTCCTAACTTTAAGCCTTATTACAATGTAAACAAGTGGGTTATATAAATACTCACCCCTGTACAGTTGTTCTAAATTGGTCATAAAGTCCAAAGATATTTTCAGTACCAGACTGTGAACTTGTTTTTTCTGCTGTAAATTTGGTATAATTAACACAGGGGTCGACAGGGATTGACTCATTTTTGGAACCAGCCTCATGTGGACATTCGAGGAACTACAGTTGATGTGACCTTCTCCTGAGCTTTATTTTTTTAATCCATAGGTTTCTGCTTGTTGAAAACTACAAGATATTCACATTGAACAGCAGAAAATCTAAAGAAGATGAAACCTGTCTCAATATTCTCAATAAAAAAATACCTTTAATAATTAACACGGTATTACTGGTTGTATTTTTATGATTTATCTAATCATTTCAGCTCTGGTTGAAATAATAAAAGATACATTGAAGTCTCAAACTTTGAACTTTCTGCTGTAAACAAAGGAGTAATGTCATGCAGCCACTCCATCTTAAATCCCAAAAAAATCAGGAGTAAGCAAAATAGAAAATACATCGAATTCAGCTAATAAGGTCAATGTTATGATTCACCAGAGATATGCCACAGTGCATAAAAGCTTCTCCTGAATATGAAGGAAGATGATTGAAAAGCATAGCAGTGATGACAGACCTACAATTTCTACATTGTGTATTTACTGTTGTTACGTTGCACTGAAGCTAAAAACCTTCCTGTTTCACTGCAATGTAAATGTAAACACACAGAAACAGTGAATGGCTCTGAGGTAGAAATTAGACATTTCGCCTTGTGTGAAAATTCGCGACCTTTCTAGATGATGTGAGCATCTCTTCACTCAACATTTTGACTGATATGAAGAGGCAAGTGGTGATGCACCTAATGAATTTACTCGATCTTCATGACTGTAAAGCCTTACATCATTACGTGTACTAAATGTGTACCGCAAAATGCTTCCCTGCCATCTTGACATCATGTGGATCGCAGTAATAAGTCTTTGATTTACCACCAAAATGATCCTCTGTGATTTTATTTGTGCCTAATGTTGTTTTTAAAGTTGTCACATAAATCAAGTCAAATCAAGAGGAGGAAGAGGTGATTCTCCCTTCCTCCCCGGTGCATTAGCTCATCCTCCTCTTGCAGACACTCTCCCCGTCTGGCGCTCACTTCCCGTCTGTAGGTGCTCATGCCGGGGCCGCGCTCGCTCAGCGCTTCCTCTTGACGACCCTCTGAGGTACATTTGATGTCAGCGTGAACAGCTTGTTTTCCTTTTCTCCCCCAGATTCCCTCTCTTGCTCGCTCTCCCGCTCATGCTTCTTATTTCTTCTTTAGTCTGAGGTGCCGTCGCGTTATTGGACTCAGGTTTGAGTGGCCGAAAAACCAGATTGATGGCCGCCAGGGAGTGTGTCCGTGACATGTCAGCCCTGAGAAGAAGCACAGAAAGCTCTTGTTTCTGCCCCCATCCATCATCCCAAAGCCCTAATCACCCAGTGATGGAGAACGTACAGGATGGAAAAAGAGAGAGTTCTGGATGACAGACGTGTGTGCTGCACAACAAAAGCAGTTCAGTTGTCTACTGCGAGCCACTTTCTTCTCAGGCCTCATTTAACCAGAGGAGATTTGTCTCAGTGCCACTGATCACACAGTTACGCCATCATTTCACGAGAATAAAATCATCTCAGTGTAATTTGTAGTCATTGTAGAGATAATTAGAGATTTCTTTTGTCACGTCTGTCATCAGGTGTGACACATTAGCTTTCTGTTCGGTGCCAAACTATCAGCTCCAAAAAAGTGACATCATAGTTCCATTGTGAGTAACATACAAGCAGAAACCTCCAGGGCTGAAAAATGAAGCCGGCATTGAAATGTAAAAAAACTGCAGTTCCCTGAGTTGCCACGTGAGGCTGGCTACAAAAGTCAGTGAATCCCCATAGACCCCAATGTTAAAATGCCCAACTTTGCAGCAGAATTCAACATGTTTACAGCCTGGAACAAAAAACAGGTTTGGTCTCTGCAGCTAGTTTCCACATTCATGACAACTGTATGGAGGGTTCTTTTTTTTTTTTACATAGCTCAGTCGTTTAAATTGTATTCATGCTTAAAACTATGCCTAATTAGCCCCTTTAAGTGATGGGTGGGTGCAGTCATAGGACAGTCAATGTCCCAGTGACTCTTGTATGGTCCACCTGAGTCACTCACACTACACCCCTTTACTAATTTTTGGATTCACTGGGAATGAGGAGGAGTCATTCGTTGCTAAGATGGAGACAGCTGGAGCCACCACACTGAGCTATAAAACTGCTCTTAAGAAACCCTGTGGGTCAGTTTATTTGAATATGAGTTTTGGGCCGAGCAATTACAAACTGTTAAGGGTGTATGAGAACAATTCCACCACACTGGACCATGCCACACTGACATAAGCCATTTATTCATGTGAACTGCAGGTGATGTATGTCGAGACTTTATCTGGAGGTGCACTTTAACCTCTGCAGACACAACAGAAGTCTTTCAGTTTAACATTTTCATATAAAGGGCTGCAAGATGGCTCGGAGGTTAGCACCATTGCCAGCTAGAAGGTCGCCAGTTCGCGTCCCGGTGAAGACACCCGGGATCTTTCTGCGTGGAGTTTGCATGTTCTCTTCATGCAGCGTGGGTTCTCTCCGGGTTCTCCAGCTTCCTCCCACACAGTCCAAAAACATGTTGAGATTAATTGGTGATTCTAAATTGTCCATAGGTATGAATGTGAGTGTGCTTGGTTGTCTGTCTCTAAGTGTAGCCCTGTGACAGACTGCTGACCTGTCCAGGGTGTCTCCTGCCTTCACCCTGATTCGGCTGGGATAGACTCCAGCCCCCCCATGACCCTCGTGAAGATTAAGCGGTGTATGATTGATGGATGGATTTTCGTGTAAAAGACTCTTCTTCTTCTTGTGACTCTAGTTGCATGGTAGAAACGTCATCAGCACGCACACTTGATCACAACAAATTCACCAGCCAATGACCAGTTAAGCTCCCACATGGACTTAACCGGACATTAATCTGACTTTGTACTCGGGGGCTCAGAGCTCGGTCTCAATGTCTGGTTGGACATTTGCGCTCCCACATACATTGAGAAATGCCTGAATAAGTTCAATGCTGCACTGTGTGTGTTAATACAGCTACATCCTGGACCAGTTTCTATCTCCATGCAGAAACCAAATAGTCCATCCTGATAAGACAGTAAACAAGCTAGCCCACCAAAGTGTTAAAGGAGCATTAGTGGTGCAGAAAAGAGAAGATGGAATTTCTGGAACACACATCTAGTCACCATTGTTACATAAATAGGAAGTGACTGTAAAATCTGTGTTGTAAAGTCCCTGGTGTCATTCTGACTTTTCTTGCACATGTATTCAAAAACTCTGTAGGTTCATGAAGCGTTGGTAGACTGTCAGTGCCACTGGTATATGGAAGCAAGTTTCCAAGCTGTCAGACATACTGCATGTAATTCTAACCTGTCAAATGCGGAGGTTCATCTTCTCAGCTATTTTTATGCACTACTGTATAAGCCATTAGCTACGCTACTAAAGAGCGTGTTTGCTTGGCTGCATTCCACTGACTGAAATGTCACTGGCTGGCTGTGAACATTCACACCTTGACCCTAAAATACCAGGACCTACACTCTCCTGCTGTTTGCCACTGACGAACTCCTCTGCTGATTTTGGGAATTCTTGAAGTGTATTCGAGATGTGAGGAGAACAGACTTTCTAAAATCTCCTGTTCTAAAGTTCACACAAGGACAAGAAGCCGTGAGACTTTTTTTAAAGGTAATTTATGCAGTAATATGCTGAATGACGTCAACCTTCCACACACTTCAGAGCTTCTAGTTTAGTTACACTATGTGAGCCTGTTCTCACTCCTAACATGTCACATACTGCTGCTTTGTCAGCGACTCTTTGGTGTAACATCTGAATGCATTGGATATGCTTTTGTGTCGTTTTTCAAAACTTGGGGTAGTACGATAGGTCTATAAAAATGTGTGAATATCAGATATAGATGTCATGAGTTCGTAGCCAAATGTTTTCTGCTGGTGTCGATCTTTTCCTGGTAACAAGAAGTTGAAACCTGCTTGTAACATGAGTTTAATGTTGGGTTTTAGTCCAAACCATTTCCTGAGCTTAATTTCATAGTTTTAGTGTCTAAACTTAAACATAAAACTCACACACGAACCTTAGTCTCCTGAATGAAAGTCTTATGAACTGTGTCTCATCCACCTCTCCAACTTCCTTCAAGGCTTTTATCAGATTTCCTTTCATTTGATACTTGTAGGGACGAGCTGATGGTTCCCACTTAATCATTTTTACAGTATGTTAGTGATGTGTCAAGCAGGCTCATCAGGATTATCCTATTTGTAGCTTAAATCATTTTGATCCCGTAACTGGTTTTCTGATTGTGTAAACCTGTCAAATGCAAAGCACCGATAATCTCACCTGCTTATCAGCAGCTAAAATAAAAAAGCTGAGCTGCTCATTGGACAGATCCCTGCAGCTCCCTGGCACCAGATTCAGGCATGAAGAATCAACTGAGCTCCTGTAAACCTTTCAACACCTTATCAATGTCAAAATAGAAATCTGACATGTCAGGGAAGACACTTTCCAAGAGATAACCAGGTATCACACAAGAAAAATAGCAGGGCTCTAATTGCTTGCGTGCATTTTAATTTTATTAAAGCAGTTAAATTATCGAATGCGTCTTATTTGCAGACAGCAAATTTGCAAAGAGAAGACAAAGCATCCCACATACAGACAATTTCATAAACAAGAATGGCTGCAGAGAACTTTCCTGCAGAACATTAGTCAAATGCAAGTCTCCCCACGTCTTACCTTTATTTTGGTATTTGTCACAGAAGTGATTAATAGTCACTTAGCGTATCATTGCACGGCATGCTGCTGCGGCTCCTGCAATTACACAATACTTAGCTTCTCAGCTGTCAGTGATCCATGGGAAGAGGATACTGCTGGTTCACATGGCAGAGGAGCAGCAGCAGAGGTTAACACGCTCTCGGAGAAGATGTGTCACTTTCAACTCATGTGTTTGTGAGCGTCCACTTGAGTTACTTCCCCGACAGCTTGGAGTGTGTCCTTAACAGCAAATATTAGCCTAAAGTACTAAAAATGCACGCTGGTAGAACTGCAGATTACTGACAATGATAAATTATATGTAATAACAGCGAAAATGTTATTGATTGGTGTCCTGACATTTGAGAAAACACAAAGCTGTCAAATAAGAAATGTCAGATCCTATTCAAGCATTCATGAAAACGGCTGTCAGTCTGTCCTCAGGTTTGAATACATAAATAAAAAACAAAATCTATTGGCCTGCTAATATCATAACTTCATGGGAAGACTGTGGTTTTAAGTTCTGTACAAACTGAAACATGAGTACGTACTTGTTGTTGTGTCGTAATTGCTTTGCATATCCATGAAAAAATAAAGCGTTGGAGCAGAGTGGGAGTGCTGCAATGTGAATGAGCCCCCCTCCCGACAAAAAACCCTCCAAAAAACCAAAACAAAACATGACCTCATTCAGTCTAGCCATTAACATTGAAGTAATGCATGAGCTGTTATTCCAGGTACGACTGTGCCTCGTTTGTCAGTGTCAGATGAAAGGTTTTTGCAAGATGAAGACCCATTAAGAGCTCAGACTAAGTGTTTCTTCTTTCAGATTAATATATGATAGCCATTTGTTTTCACTGTCTCACACAGTAAAGAGATGATCTACTCTCATCTAAGGAGGAAACGGCTTCATTTTTGAGGTTGGACAGATTTTCCAACATCATTTGCTATAATGACCCGTGAAGGTGTGCCAGTGATTTCATCAATTCCCCAAACATCCAACATATTGGTATTGCTCAAGGGATTTTTTTAAAAGGTACACAATGTAAAAATTAATTCCCTATCAAAAAACTACTTCGTTAATGATCTTTCTCGTCTCTGAAAAATACATTTATTACCAGTAGACATTCCTCTAATTCCAGCCATGTTGTGTGGGACCATTCTTAGGCTTAAGTTTTGTTTTAATCAGTGTTTGGTTCGGCATCAACTTAGTCATGTCCCAACCTATTTAATACATGATTCTTTGACTGAAAAGAAACTGCTATAAAGAAATTAAATAAATGCCAAATATATGTTGATTAGAGGCGATATGTCACAAACAGTTTAATCTGGTAGAAAATAGACTGACATCAGTGGTATCAGCTTAGAAACAGTGACGCTGGATTACACATGTGCAACGTTTTTTCTGTGATTTCATTGTCTGAAGGTCTAGACAGCTACATCCTGTGGAAATCAGATCAAGGAATGGTGGACTTTTCCACTAACTAGAGGTAAATACATTCATCATGACTCTAACTTTAAATTATGTTCTTCCAGTATATGACATACCGTATTTTGACTTTTAACAGAGAGGTGCACGATGGTTATGAAATGTTTTACAAATGTGTTGTAATTTTAGGACAGATGACTCCTGTCAGTCTTTGTTTGGTTAATAAAGTGTGTTTGTGTTTCAACCTGTCAGTCATCCTTCAACAAATAGGGAAATTAACAAGCTCTCTCCTACCTGAGAAAAGTGATTCATATGAATTTCTTCCTCCAGAGCTGAAAGAACAACATGGAAATCCCCTTTTTAAGATTTCATGTTCCCTCCACCCTCTCTGCTGGCATCGCCCATTAAAGTGCTCATGCTGTTCACTTTATCATTCTTATGACCCCCATCTTCAGCATCGGTACTGAGGCTTTCCTCCCCCTCTGTCTCTAATTCATCATCCTTTATAGAGACTAATAGGCTAGAGGTGACACCAGGGAGAGCCGCCGATGACTCCTGGCTGCTCAGATCCACTCAGAGTGAAGAGTTTTCATTTGCCTTCAAGACACGGTGGTATTCATTTGTTGCAGTGGCACCCAATTTTCTCCTACCTTGGAGCAAAAATTCTGTGAATCTTTACAAGGCCTCTTAAACTGAGACGTACAGCCATAGTTCAGAAATGCTGCTTTATTCCTGGTAGCCTCTTACTGTTAATATTACCTGTTTTATATCAAATGACACGTATTTCATTTAGCTCAGACAGGACACTTTGTCCGATTTAGCCATTTAGTTTGGAATGACATGCATTTTGTGTTTGGCGGCGACTCTGCTTGAGTCCTTGAGATCACAAACCCCGCAGCAGAGCCAGAGATTTACAACGTTCAGATGACCACAGTACGAACACAAAAACAAGGAGACCAACTTGAATGGTGCTCATTTTACAAAATCCAGTTTACACAGCTTCAAGGTACAATTATGAACCATATGTGTTCTACAGTCCTACAGAATATGAGAAACAGCCGGAGTTATGATACCGAACCTTTAAAAAGATGGAGGTTGGAGAGGAGGAGGAGGAGAGGCTGGTGTAGCAGCGATGTTGTGGGAGTGGAGCAGGCAGCATGAATGCAGCCTCAGTTATAAAGCACGCTAAGTGGGTGGGCTGGACTTCAGTAGGGAACGATTGGACAGAAAAGAGCCTTGTGACGCCCTGACTCTGTGTCTGTCTAAACTAATGCAAAAGTTCAGTTTCAGAGAGGACACTTTGTCAGATTTAGCCATTATTTTTGGGATGACATGCATGTTGTGTTTGGTGACTCTTCTCCAGTGATGCTCTGGAACAATCTGAGCAAGCGTAGTCCCTAAGATCACAAACCCCCAAACCTGGGCTCCTGAAAGGAACAGATGAGCAGTCACCTTGAAATGAAATGGACTTCAATGAAAGTAGCCCATGTGTAGTGACAAGTGTGTCGCATGTCCTTTGAATTCATGCAAGTAGTGTGTCCTTTTCATCTGAATCCATACAATCAGCAGCATGCTGAATGTAAACAGATGAACGTCGTGCAAAATATCGTTCTAGTGACTTGAAACAAAGTGAATGTACTATAAGATGAGTGAGAGGCCGAGAATGGCGCACTTCCTCTGAATTCGTGCAAGTGTGCGCAACTTTCACATCTGGATGCAGGTTATCAGCGGCATGCTGAATGCACACAGATGAACATCTGGCAAAGCTCCATTTTCGTGACTTGATATAAAGGAAATATACTATGTGAGATATGAGACTATGAATGATGTCAGCATAACGCATTTCCTTTAAATTTGTGCAAACATGCACGACTTTCATGAACTGACATGAAACAGTGCCCCAATTATATGTAGTTATCACCGATTATGTATAGTATGAACTATTCATGGCCTTTGAGCGATATTTGATGGCACTCAGGTAGAGGAGATGTTCATACACTACAGAGGATGAGCAGAAGGAATAGGTTGTGTAGCTTAGGTGTTGGCGTGGGAGGTGAAGGCGAGCAAACCAAGGCCTGGGCAGGACCTTCAGAGATTCTGTGTTGAACAGAGGCTCATCTCCACTTGCATTGGTTCGCCAGTCCAGGCACCAAATCACAGAAGAGAAGGAACAGAAAGCATATGAGCACCTTTATAATATAGATCAACTTTGAAAGTCTGAGGTCAATTGATTGCTTATGCTTCAGAAGAGACAGACATAGTGAGGTCCTTCAAGAAATAGAGTTCCCCATAACTAAGAAGCACCCTAGGCCACAAAAGGGCTGTTTTAAAATGGTATCTACATGTAGAATAAACATCCAGACCTTAAGTGAGAACTGACTTTGCACCAAGGAAGTGTAATAGTAAGATGTTTATTGTTGCCTTCTGGATGAGCTTCTTTGGTCCAGTGGAGAAGAGGTAACCAAAGCCAAGCCACAAACTACAGGGTCTAAGTGTCTTAATGAAACTGGACTTCAGAAATTAAGTTTATAGACTCAAGAAGGGAAGGAGGTGAACAAGTATTGAACCAGATTATATTTGGACTCAATTGGTCAAATATTGGCAAGGCAGGCTGCAGGGAGAAATGAAGCACAGATATGACTGAGGAGTGCTCTTACTAATGTTGATTGATGCTTTGTTGTTGCAAAAGATGTTGTTTCCTTTACCATTTATCTTCCTGCAGGACGGGGAAGAGATTGTAACAGAGTGGTAGGCTGGAAGCTAGAAGGCAGGGATGGAAGCCTCTTGGCCATACATCTGCAAAACAGCATTTAAAGACCTCCAAAACCTGCTAAGACAGCAGCGTCTGATTAAAACCTTGAGGTGACCAATGATTCTTGTGTGTCATATAAAAGAAGGTTATGCTACTTCAGTGCCTGAATGATGGTGACCAACTGTGAATCCGATCACAAGTCTTCATGTCAAGGTGACAACTTATCCACGATTAGAAAGGTTGAGAAGTCTGGATGCAAAAGACCTGCCTGACAAATGATTCATGTTGCATGGTTAAGGTGCCCTAGCGAAGACCATATGCACATACTTCATCATAGATTGAGACGATACAGCATCAGCAAAACTTCTCCAGATAGATCTAACTTGTCGTTCAATCCAAAGCACTCAGTAAAACCCATGCAGGCACAGGACGAACATGCAAACTCCACATAGAAAGGCACAAAACTCCACATAGCAAGGCCCAAGGACCGAACCCTAACGGAGGAAGTCATGAAACAATATGACACTAACCACGACTAGAAGGAATCAGAGAGAATTGATAACATGCGATGACCAGTGCATTTTCCTTTAACGTCCCACCCCAAACTGCTGGGTCGACGGACACGGCAGGGGAAGTTATCGAGTCAGATTTCAAAAACCTAACCCAGACTAACCTTTTCACTGACAGCACTTCCACTGTGTCACAACCAAAACAATCCACTCGCTGAAAATCTTCTTATCAAAGACTATAAAATTACAGATGTTCCCTGAATGTCTTCCTGTGAAGCTGCTGCTTGGTGGCTGCAGTGTGCTCAGATAGGTGTGTGACCTAAATTACTTTGAAAAGAGTGCAATAATGCATTCTAATGTCAGAACTGTGCAAGATGACCAAGGACCTGTCTTTCTCCATCAGCAGCTTGTTTTACTCATCAGCCAGAAAGTGACAAACATAGTCACAGAAGTTATGAAAGTACGACATACCGCTAATATAGCAAATGCCGTAGTTTCCCATTGCAGTTAGAGCGACATCAACACAGCTTCAGGATTTACTCGCAGTCCTGAGACCACTTGAAATTTGAACTCGCATGCTCACAAAAATGAAGCCACTTGGTCATGAGGAGCTGATCAGCTGATGATCAACTTTATTGTGCCAAACTAATTTTAGTTTTATCGGTAAACTTCAAAAAGCTACCTTAAACACAGTCATTGTCATATTTTATAGCCTTGAATCATGCTCCTGGGAAGAGCAGATATTTCAACACAACCATCACGACTTTTCCTCCACAGCCTGATTCAGGGGAAGTGAACAGAGTTTAACTAGACTGGTATCATTACCTGCCAGTATGTGGCCACAAAGGTGAGGGTGGAGGAAAAGGGCCACCAGCAGGGGGCGCTGGAGTTGCCGGGGTCACGGTGTACTCTGCCATGACGTCACCCTGGTGGGCGGAGCCATCGGATTTGAACCCGGAAGTTGTTCGGCAGGTAAAAAGAGCAGCATTTCAGTGCTTAAATTAGAGTTTATAGAGGAGATACCGGTGGATGCCAGGAGATGACGAGTGGAGGTTGGGTGCGCGGAGGTCCAGAGCTGGATTAAGGTGGTTAAATCTCAGATATTCCCGGAGGAGCTGGAGCCGGTGGACCGACGGGATGGGCTTTTCTCATGTGGATTTAAAGTTATGAACACATGTAGCCGACGCAGATGAAAAGTTAGTGATGACAGCGTCGCTTGGAGGTTGGATTTGACTGCTAGAAGCTCTTACTGGATTTTGATATTGTCTGAGGAGGATGAAGGTGGTTTTCCAGAGTGACGCTACAGATTCAGGACACGTGATCATTAACTTCCGGCCCGCTTTGGTTTGAACGCTGCACTTGAAAGACGGATCACGGCCAGGCCACGATCACAGTCAGAAGGTAGGAACAAATCTCCAAATACTGAGTTTTATAACCTGCATAAGAGATCTCTGAAGACCAGATGAACAGCAGTGATGATTAGCGGATCAGTAGAGCTGAATGAATGAGTGAATGAATGAATGAATGAATGAATGAATGAATGAATGAATGAATGAATGAATGAATGAATGAATGAATGAACGCTGCCTGGGTTATAAAGCAGCTCAGTGAGTGGGCTGGACTGAAGGAGTGAACGATTGGACACAACTCCATGCTTGTCTGAAATAACGCAAAAGCTCATTTAACTGGAGGATATGCACAAATGTAAGACTTTAAGAGGCAGACTGGCTTTAAAACAACAAGTCTGATAAATGAAGTGAGGAATGTCTACAACAAAAACAACACTGGTCACTTGTTGAACAGGTCAGAAGATTCTAAACATTTTGTTGGAATAAATCTTTTCACTTGGATGTGATTGCACAGAAATGTAATGAGTCAGTCCGAACAGTTTGTCTATGTGTGAATGGAGGCAAAATCATGTCTTCGGAAGTTAAAAACAACAACAATACCAACAAAAATATTGGTTGGTTGCAGAGGATCCTGAGCTGCTGGAGAAAACAAACAGGAATAACTTGTGTTTCTATTAACTTTAAATATCAGAATCTGACTTGTCTGGCTTTAAACTCTCAGTATCGTAGCCTACAGCATCTGTTTAATGTGGTGGAGACACTTTTAGTGCAAAAATACTCCAGCTGTCCAAATTCATGCAGATATGGTGAAGGACGTATTTGCTTTGCATTGCCAAGAAAAAAAAAAGTTTGTGAGGAAACAGAAAATTGGCCTTTCTCAGGCTGCACTCTTGTAATCTGGTGAGTTTGTAAAGCGTTGTCAGCCACAATTACTGCTCTTATTTAGAGTCCACTTCTAACCATGTACAGATTGAATAACTGGAAGCAAATTCCAAGGCCAGTTCATGGTTTTCATGTACAGGTACACTGGCCAACTTTTAAGACAGACTGCAGACACACACAAGTGAATACTGGCATTTCAGATACATTCAGAGTACAAATATGGCACACATCAGTCTGCTGCAATAAATCAATCACAGTAAAACACAAAAGGCTCTCGTGGATGTTTTTTTGAAAGGCGTCCTGTGACTTTGTGCTTTTAACAGGATAGAACAGCAGATCGTGGCTGGTTAGAGACTGGGCTGAAGCACTGTATTCATGAGTATTCCTTGGGTGTATTTCCTGTGGGTTAATGTGCAGCCGGACCGTGTTGCCTTCTTGTTTCAAGCTCAGTGTGCAGACAAAGCACAAGATTTCTGGAGCATTTCACAGCAGATGTTCTGATATTGAAATAATTTGCGAATTAAATATACTGTCAGAATGAAAACCAAACCAGGCTGCATTGTCGATGTGGTTTTAATGTGCAGTCTTCAACTTTAAAGCGTGTGAGCTGGCATTAGTAGTGAACAAAGTTGTAGTTTTATCAGTGTTTTCGCTAGCTTACCTGTGCATACTGCTGCATTTCAAACAGCAGCGTAGGCTTCATCATGGCTGCACATTCATGCATGCATCTGTGCAACCAGGCTGTGTATGAGCCTCTCTATAGCCCCTACAGCCCTTCAGTGTAGATTTACATACATTAGCTGGCAGATGCAAATTTTCACATTTGACTTATTAATATAAACAATATTAGAAAGAATTTTAGAAGTTCATTTAAATTCCTAATGCACTATGACTATAGTTTGTATGAGATGGGGTTGGCTTATTCATCGTTTTCACACTCCTTAATGTAGAAATAAATGGTTGTGATGAAACTGTAACACCTGTTACATCACCTTCGTCTTCTTCTGTTGCTTCATTTTTACCTTTCATTTTCTATCTTTTTTTTTTTTGCAGGATAACTTTGACATTTACATTCTCTGTGCCTGCATTCAAATGTAACGACAAACACCATCAGACTGTGACCCAGAGGGGTCATTGTAGATGCAGTGCAGCCGTAGGAGGAGTGAGTCAGATCCGTTTTGTACATGCAGAGCACTTAGTTTGGTAAGACCGGCAACATAAATCTTTAGCAAGCCGGCGTGGGGGCTCACTGAAAGACAGCTGAACGGATAAAGCACAAAAGGTATTGCCGGCTGCTCAACTAAACTGAAAAAAAAATGCTTGTGGAGTATTGTATTTCCAAAAGTGTTATTTGTGCAATCCACAGGTAGACAATTAGCACGGCGAGCTGAGTTATAGCTCTGATCATCTAAATAAATGAGAAATTATTAGGTGAATTAACAAGGCAATGATAACATCATTTCACCCATCCCTGCTTTAGACAACGTGGGAAGAAGATGCTAAATTACTCCACTCATAAACCACTCATCTGTTAATAGTATTTCCAATAAAAGGTAATAACGTTTGATTAACCAGGACGGGCTTCCTTTAGGGAGAAAAATATTAGGTTGAGAAATGTGTTTATTTTTAAACTGAATAACAAGGGATATTTATCCAAGCTGGAAAAGCCAGGGAAAAAGTATAATTTGCCACTTTTTCTTCACATGAATAGGGAATCACTGTTATGAATGCCATCAGACATACCTGCTTATCCTTCATAGGGTCACAGGGAGGCTGGAGCCCAACTCAGCTCGCATTGTATGAGAGGTATGATAGACTTTGTGCATCACAAGGCCAAAGTGCTTATAAATACAAGTATTAACACACAGTATTTGCACTGAATCTTGATGCTATTAAATGCACACTATAACTGTCCCATGAAGCAGAGTTAATAATGTGCAGCGCAGCTCTATCTACTGTGTTTCAAATGATGTGGAACACTCAGCAGCAGCGATTGAAGCCTGATATGTACACTTTAATTTCTTCCCTCTTTACGAGCTTTTCATATGGATGTTGTTGTTGGTGTATTGCCGACACGCACTTCCTATTCAAACAAAATTTGCATTTTGACAGCAACAGATAGAAAACATTTTAATGCAGAAATATCCTTGTCCTTGCAGTCCTAACTAATTTAAGCCAATTTTACAATCTGCAACACAATGGGACTTCATAATAAAAACAATACATGGCAACTTTCTTCTCAGGAATTGATTGTGCCTCGTACCAAAGCTGGATAATCGAACAATCCTCGCTGCTTCTTATTGCCTAACAGTTTGACGCAACATTTTTCTGTGAAACTGGATCGTGTTAAATCTTATATATAATCTTATATATCTGTATTTGCAACTGTTTGAGTTAAGTTCTCTTGTTTACAAATTTTACTAGACTCAAACGCAGAACACAGAGATGGTGCACAGTACAAGGAGTTGTGTTATAGCACAGGAAGGAGATATCAGGAGAGGCCTGTTGCTGATGATGTCTGAAGGCTGGTGACTCTGAGCATGGCTTGGTAGATGACTTACGACCGCTTTTGGAGATGGAGGTGGTGCTAGCGGACACAGTGAGTTGCAGACGGCAGCTTAGTTGTAGCAAACTACTGGAGAACACTTGAACCTGAGGCACAGACAAGCTGCTGGTTAGTCAAGGAAAAACACAAGGAAGCAGATAAGGAAATGAGAATTAGCCAACAACAGAGAAGGAGTTTCGATATGGGGGTTTTGCAACATGGTGATTCATAGACGGTCTCAGGTGAGTAAGGTGATTTCTCATGAAGGGAATGGTGGTCACGCCCGGGCACACACAAACAGAAAAAGACAAAGTCACAAACTCTGGATAGCTGCACAAAGATCAATTACACCACCACCTCCGCCTCCACACTTTTATGCTTCTTCTATAAAGTTGGCTTTAGACGTAAAACATGCTGCTGAACAATCCATTGTGAAATCCTGTGCTGAGCCTTAACCAGTGACTCACTGGTGTCCAATTCATTACTTGCTAAGAGGAGGTTCTGTTGCATGTTGTAATGAATATCTTCTGGTGCCCTTTTTCACTGTGGAACTGTCTCCGCTCACATGGACTGACTCAGTAAGTCAGACATGAAAACATGTAGACAAACTGCGGCCCCTGTGAAAGGGGTCACATCTCAGATCTCATGCAGATGATCTCGGAGCAAAACTTCCCATCTGCTCCGCCATGCTGCCCTGCAATCCCAAGAGAGTGCTTAAACAGACTGTCCAGAAATTAGGAGCGCAACCAAAACGATCTTCATGAAAAGTTGTCTAATTGTCCGCAAAGCACTTCCTCAAGTGATGACAAGAAATTCAGGATGAATATAAATTGGTGTTCTGTAGAAGTACAGCATTCGTTCGCTATAAAGTGTTTTGCCAGTCCTTCAGGAGTCAACTAGTAGCTTTCACAAATGAGAACAAAATGTAAAAAAAAATACCATCTGAAAGTGTCAGATATATACTTTATTGATGTCACTGTCACCACTTCCCCATATGGATGTATATGACACAAGTACTGTAGCAGTGGTAAAACATTTGTCAGGCAGAAACAGAGCCTCCTGTATTGTATTGGAGACATTTGTATGGAGGTTTCCAGTCCAGCATAGTGCGAGTGTGAAGATCAGGGAAGTGATTGAGCAGCCAGCACATGTGATTTACATGTAGGATATGAGAATTTGTGTTTATAGACCTGCCGTTAACCTGCATTTACATTTTCAGTAACTGATCTGTCTTTAACCCTGACCACATCTCCTGACCCCACACCATGGTTTGTCTCCCACAACCACAGTCTTTCCAGAACTTGCACAGCATGCTGCCCACTATCATGCATTTATTATTTTAACTCATACTGAAGAATGCTTCAGCAGACGTATTTAAGGCGGAAAACTATTCATTCCGTTGAGTGTTGTCAACATGTTAGCTTATTTCTGTGAAGCAGCTGTATTGACTTTAATGCCTGATTTAACTGTTTAACGAGAAAACTTTCTAAAATATTCAAAATATGAGGGAGAATAGGTCTACTGGTTAGGACTTGGTACGTTTTTCCAGTAATCCATTTCACACCCTTATGTTTGCTTGTAGGTCTACCCAGATCTACCCCTATGATACCATATTTCCTGTAATCGACACCTCGTCCTAAACTCTGTTGCCCCTTTTTCCAAAGTTTGGGTCATTGATCGGTAACTTTGACGCCTGGACTCTGGCCCCTAGCCAAAAATGATAACTGTTCATATGGGACAATGAAGCTAAGTGCTAAATCAATGGGGCCAGCCTCTCTGATGTGGATATAGCATTACCAAGAAGGCCAGTGGCATGAGGTGGGGAAGATGTTTCCCCGGGGAAGACTTTTGGAGACACACCACCACTGCCAGGCGAAGCTCCAGTCCGGGATTCATCATTCACATGATCAATTACCGCATCTTAGCAAGGAGACCCGGTTTGTTTATCGTTAACCGACGTGACAGTGATTTATCTCCCAGACAATGCTACTCGATCTTCATTTTTTTGTTGTGAATGTCGTCACTGTGGGCCAAAATTATAGATTTAGGGAGTTTTGTTTTATTTTTTCCAAGTTTTACAACTACAGGATGGTGCATGGGTGCATGGGATTGTGTACATGAATGAATAACTGAGACTGAAAGTAAGACAAAGAGCCTGAAAAAGAAAGAAAAGCCACTAAGGCTCCAAACTAAGCAGGACCCAATGATTTTGATTGATGCTACTCCACAGCTGCAATGAGCCTCAGTAACGTTCAAACACTTTCCTGTCAGACTGAAGCGTTACAACACTTTCCAAACCTTGAGCTTCAGTTTCAAATGAATCCACGCCTGCTTTGCGACTGGACCACAGCTTGATTGTGATCGGGGCCGATTCCGTCGGCTTGGCGATCATTAGGGCCACGCGGTGTTGTTCTTGGGCACGGTAAATTAGCTTGCCCGTCCCAAATGGACATTACGCATGCACACAACGGCAAACCGCGCTGTTGGGGAGGAGTCTGGGCGATGTTGCTGCCACATTAAGTTGTTTCCATCATTAGGCTCGCTGTTGCTTATTTCCCTTGTGAGTCGTGTGTTTTTGTTTTGAGGGATGTGTCTATCAAGATTGGATGTGAGGCTCAACTGTACTGTTGAACACTTGTGTCAATGATTATGTGTCCCACTATATGTCTTTTTTTTTGTTTTCTTTTGTCTCTTTAAATTAAAAACAAATCCCCTGAAACGCATCGATGAAAATGAGGATTTAGATATCAGACAACATAAGCATTTGCCAAATGAGCAATTTCTCAAATAACATGTTGGTATTTGTAATCAAAGCCGCTGCCAGGGTCTCTGGCTCTCACTGTGATAATGGTAGTTGATAAGCTAGGCCCAAATTAGCCATTGCTTCTGTTCTTCCCATTGTCTTGAATGTGACTGTGTCTGAAATTGGATGTCGGGCCAGGACAGGGTTTGGTTAGAGGCTGTCAGCTTAACAATGCTTTACACATCTTGAGCTGTCGAGAAATCCCTTCAAATCAATGCATTCTAGTAATTTGTTAAGAAAAGACATTTTGCTTATGAGTTGTGGGAAGTACACGAGGTGAGTAAGATTCCATTCGATGCCCCGGTCTGTTAAAGACATCATTATTTCTGATTCAGCTGTGGGATCTCCAGAATTAACCTGCTACCCCAGGAGCCTCCTGCCCCGGGAGCATAAGGGGGCTCTAAAGACGAGGCAGCTCATAGGCAGACTGAGCAGTTGTGCCTTGAAACCTGATAGAGCGCCCCTCACCCAAAACTTAAAATACCAGCAGAGATCAATAGCTGCAGCATGTTATCTATTGTCCAGCAGAGAGTATCACACATCAGGGCTGCAGCCAGATAGATACCCACACAACAGATCTGCACCACATCTCTAACACTAATCAGATGTAGGGATGATGAGTTTCAAGCCAAATAATGTGCAAAAAATGTAAAACCGGACCAATTTTATTTATTTATTTTTTTTTTTAAGGGTAGCTGTTGTTTCAGTCCAGATCAAACCTATGATGCCTTTAACTTAAATCAACTCACTGCTTCCTGTGTTCCCATCTCATGTCCTCCGTCAGCCCCATAAAAAATACCACTAATCTGCAGCAATAAGTATCCTTTAAAGAAATATACTGCATTACGTTTTATAATAATATAATGAGGAAATACTTTTTTCAAACTCACAGAGGTGATACTGAACATGTAGGTCAGCTGCTACCTGCCTGGTCTACCTGCACTGACTTGAGATGGATGTTTGTTAACATTTAACAAGATTATCTTTCTAAATCTGTTGCTCTGGTGGCTGAGATGAATGCAACGCTCTAATCGGGGCTCAACAATACGTTGTTTCAGCATCACTGTGTGCATGCGCGGTGGTCACAGTGCAGGAAGTGCAGTGTCAACGATTCATCCACAACATTAGTCCGTAACTTCATTTACTTCTTACTTTAAGGGTTCTTGGAGACACTAATGTTTTTAACATTTGCACACGCGCACAGCAACATGAGTGAGGAACAGCAGAGAAGCAGTGCATGTAATGGAAATATTCTGGTTACAGAATGGATGGCGATGAACCGAAAACAGCTCTTCTGTCAGCAGTGTCTTGCAATTGTTGCCACCACATGAGCAACACAAGTAAGCTTTTTGCTGTTTCAAATCAGCACCACAGATCTGTATGATGATTGCAAAGCCAGATCTGAATTCCATCAAAAACCTATTTTGGATGCCTTTGCCATTGTTACGCCATATGAGAAAGGTTATAATCAACTTCATAAAGCTTTATTCTATTCTTTAAAAAAAATTAAAATTAATCCTCATTCAAGTCATCTGGTGAAAATTCCTCTATTTCACTATATATACTGTAGAAAAACTAGATATTGTAATATTACTTTTGTCCAGTATCATGCAGCCCTAGTTTCCAAATCAAAACAACAATCCGTGCGTGTTTGTAAAACAGCAATGTTCCTCTTTTCGTCACTAGAAGCTCTTAAGGAGTTTCAAACTTTGCAAATTTCATCAAAGCAAACTCTGTAAACAAAGATCTCGTGTGAAACGCATCTGAACCCTCATTTTTCATCAACAGAAGTAATAACAAGAATTGTATATTAATGTTTATATAAAAAGCGTTGCCCCACAGGTCCCCCACAGGGGAGAAAAAAAATGCAAATAATTTGTACATTTAATGAGTATCCTGTCGTCGCCGCCTTTTCTAAAACAATATTGAGGACGCAATGAATTATTTTTCCTGTTTTAAATGAAGAAAAATAAAACATTTCCGTGTATAATTAAAAGCTGGTCGGCAGCCTGTGGGCGTCTCGGATACGGGCTCAAACTGTGAGAAAAGATGAAAAACAGATCCTGCATAATCAACAAAGCGAGTCAGTGAAAGTGCACCTTACTCAGACGCCTGTGTGGAATGCATCCCGGGGAACTCGCTGTCTAGCCCTCGTGTCCGTCATTTTAAACAGCAGCAAAGACAGAACACTTGTGGACCTCTCTGGCAGATTTATGGGCTGTTAATGTCTTCCCCCTTCACCCTCTGTATTCTCTCTGCTTTTGTTTTGACGGTGCTGAATGCAGGTTGCGATTCTCCAGACTTGAGACGCGATAAATCACCGGATCGTCAGGTTGACTCACGCCCAGGCCTCTGTTTTCTGGATGGGGTCCGGCGGGCTGGATCTGGCGGCAGAGGTCAGGCAACCCCTCGGGGGCAGAGGGGTCAAGTTTAGAGAGACTTTTCAGCAGATGGTGTTGAGAGTTCAGTCTGTCACTCAGGAAGAACAGAGAAAGAGGAGAAAAGACACTTTACTGCATTAATTGACTCGTGTGTGTCTCAATATTGACCTCCCCCCCAAAAAACCGTTCCCCTCCTCGGCTCCAAAATGACACACTTAAGGTCAAAACGTCAGCACAACAGTCCTTAAATACCACTCATTCAGCGCTCACTTAAGTATTGATGATGATTGGAGTGGCTCGGCAGTGTTCTCATTCAATTGGAAATCAATTCTTTTAGCTTCTTTCACAAACAACTGCGAAGAAGGCTGCTAAGTAATTCAGTAAGTTAGAGGTAACTTGTTCTTCTTTGATGAAGTGAAACGCATTCTCAGAAGGCTTTGGGTTTTTACTCACATGAAACCTGAAACATGATACTTTAAAGATTTAAGATATGAGCAATTTGTTTTTGCTTTTATGCAGTGATGACCCACACATGAGAAAAATTCTAATCGCTTGATAGAAATGGAAATCTTGCGTGATTCATTTTCCATGACTTGTTTACAATTGGCTGTATTTACAAGACACAGAGTTGTTGACATGCAGTCGCCACATAGGCACAAAGAATGGGCAGGAACGAAGGTACATCAACATGCAGTGGTAGTCGTATGGACTTATTTCAGTTGCAGAAATATTGATGTTGACCAAAAACTGATTCTCTGTCAGTGTCTTGCAACTGACAAAGTATTGATTGGACCATTTAAATCAGCACCACACGAGCTCTGTAGAAGAAGTCCAAAACCAGATCTGATCTGTCATCCAAAGCAAAAATAGATTTTGGATGCTTTTGTCAGTGTTTTTTATTCCAAACAGCTTTTCTTGTTTGTTTTTATCTCTTTAAAATACCTCAGTGCAGTTGCATTCCCCTAAAAAAGTCACTCTCATTCTAGAAATAGTTTCCAAATAGAATACTTAAAATATTTACTGTCAGCTACCTGCTAAACTTAATTGCGCACCTAATGCTAAGCAGTAAGAATAAATGGTCTCATTAGTTGCTTGAAGTTAGTTTTAATGAAGATCAAACGTTGAGATAAATTCAGGCCACTACAGAAAACACACACAGATTATTGTCACTGCATTCAAAGCTTGGACACTGACAGTGTTGTCTTCATCTTGTAAAGGTAGAAAAAATACCCAGAAGTAAATTTGGGAGCTGAAAAGAGACCCGAGGAAGACAGAAACGCCTGGTAGAGGGAGCGTAGCACATTTATTAAGCCTGTACTTCATTGCTGCACACTAAACGAACCCTGTCTGTTCTTTGCTCTTCATATCGCTACTTAATTTTTTTTCAGTCTCAATCAATCACCTGTTTTGTTAGTGGGGGAGCCATCTTTGTATCCTGATGTTAATCAAATAAACAGCACATGTTTTACATGGGTTTACCATCCCACACTCTTCGCAGCTTGCTTGTATTCTAATGGTGTAATTATTCTAATGTTGATTAAGCCACTCGGGTAATTAGCATTTTTGATTGCGACTGCATCCGCAGGTGAATTGAAGGGAGGGAAAAATAAAAGAGCAGAGAAAGCCAAACTACATTTCGAGCTGTTGCAGAAGCTCGCTAGCAGCTGCAGAAATTAGGTTTTATGAATAAAGACATTTGTGAAAATGAGTATTTTAAAGAAAATCTCATGCTTAATTTACCATCTAACGCTAAGGTTAAAACACCAGGGGAGCAGGTTGGAGCGGTGCAGCAAGCCGCATGTCTTTAAGTACGTGAGATCGGATTCCAGCGGCGAGATAGCTCTGTGAACTGAGCCATGACTTAAGGCACCCCTCTTAGTGTACTTTTTTCTTGCTTTGGGAAAACATGTCTGTTGAAACAGTCAACAGAGTGCACCGACGCACGGTGGCCTTAGCCTGCGTTGACTCGGGTTACCCCATATGGACGCCTCGCCACATGGTCCCCTCGGCCCTTCAGCAGCAACCACAGCTCCTGCCCTTGAGAGAGACAGAGGATATGTCGAGAAGATGCCGTGTGTTTGGGTTTGTGTGCGCCATGTGTATATGTACGTGGGTTTGGATTTGTGTGTGTGGGTTTTGTGTGTTGGTCTCTCTATCACCCCTCAGGCTGCCTTCACACTGCAGGCTGTCAGGCTCAATGATGTGAATGACTTTACCTGCTTAAGGATTTAAGTTGTGAGATATAGAGACGACTAATACGCTTTGTATCAAAGAGATGGATTTGTTCAGAAGTGAGTGTGTGCGTAGAAGCTCTAGAACACATGAAATGCACACTTTCAGTTCCTGAGTTAAGGCCTCAGCAAAGCTCCAGTTGTAAATATGCACCCAGCACAACATTTTTCTATGAGAATAATGATAATCGTTGTTTAGGCTTGATACATGTGCATAGATGAAAACACCAGCATGTAAACCTCACCACCTCACCAAGTCTGTATAACAAATACGTTACCTAACAGCTGTTTATCCATTGCATGGTGCAGCATCAGCATTTATTTGTGCTTTTGGCCCTCTTACACCAATAATTCAATATTGTCTCTCTTTTAGCTCTGCTTTGGTCTCTACTGCTGCACCATGGCCACGAGTCATTCAGTAAATTAGTCCAGCCCAGCCTCACACCAAAACATGTAACAGCTTTAGTGTGCAAAATATATTATTTTCACAAAAACGGCTGTAAAATTTTGAGATGATTTTTAAGGGACTTTTTTGTGGCCTAGTCACCTACAAAACAGCTTTGTGGTGATCATTGGTTCAGATGTGTTCAAACCAAATCATTTCCTAAGCCTGAGTAGTTTTGGCCTAACTTAGCCACGTTTTTGCAGCATAAACTAAAGTTAAACAGTGACTTAAGATGAAAGCAAACAGCAGCGAAGAGTGCTTCAAAGTGTAGAAAATAATCGGAAGAAAAACTTGTGTTCTGTGTGAAAACCAGGATGGTTTCCTCAACTTAACCAAGTAGTTCTGTAGCATAAACCAAGGCAAGCAGTGACTGAAAACACGAGTAAACAGCCTGATAGCAAACACAAATGTGAATAAAAGAAAAGTTCCACATGGGATTTGAACCCCAGACTCCTGCGTTCGATTTATCATAATTTTACAGGCTTCATTATAAAACTTTTACGCCGTGGATAATGTTGTTATTTCATGATCTGAGGTCAGGCTAAGTGTAGTCTGAAGTTAGGTGGTGGACAGCATCATGACTTGATCAGAACTCTTCCTAAAAATCACTGCTTCTAGTGGAAAATGTTCCTCTACGAGAGCTGAGATTGAAAAAAAAAATAAAAATAACAGTGGAGTTGTGGGCCAGAAAATTGAAACCTTTGAATGAATTAGTGGCTGATAATTATCTGTAGGTCTGTCAGTGCGAACATCCACTTTGTGAGGAAGCTGATATGTCCAAACATTTTTCAAATTCTTAGATAGGGCTTAATTCTTAGATCTTAAAGCTTTTCCTTGGATTTACACGGTTTTTAAATTAACCATGACTTACCCGCAACACACAGCAAAATAAAGTGTTCTAAATAAAAACTAGAACTGAAAATTAGATATTAATGTTGGATTTTTTTGTTACCTATCTACCAAAAATAAAACCACGACAACCAAACTGAGCTAGCCAATGTTGCTGCTCTCACTTTTATTCAGAAGAAGAACAATTTTGAAAGCTTCAACCTGCAACTTGACAGCATGTTTCCTTTAATTTGTTCTATATAAAACCACAGAAATCTGAGTCTGTGTTTTGATGCTGCAGTTCAAGCAGGAAATGCTGTACGGTGGTGTTCACCATTTATTTTGTTCACGATATGTCTTCTAGCATATAGAAAACACCATATGGACATGTTAACAAGGTAAAAAAACAGCAACTTGATTTTCATCGGAGGGGGTCTTTAAGAATCCATTTTCAACAGAATCTCATTGTGGTTCTGTTTACACACGAGCTCAGTCGCTGTTATGCTTTTATCTGAAGCACTTTAAAGATTTTTCATTTGCGCAGGCCTTAAAATGAATATAAATGCTTGTTCTTGACTTTGGAAATTGTAGTTTTTAAAAACGGCGCCAACTCGGATGTCAGCCCAGCAGCAGAGGAATGGATCCGCGGACGGCGATAATGTTCCAGTGTTTCACATCGTCGGTATAACTGAGCCACCATAAGTCATTTGTCCTCCTCTCTGGAAAATGACAGCAGACAATGAACCAGATATCTGCAAGAAATATGACTTTTTTCCTCGTGTTTTGACATGACATCGTTTTTGGGGTGTGTGTTTCACCGCCTCGCACGGGGTCATAAAACTCTCAGAGCTTGTGAATACAGACACTTAATGCGATCAAACACACTAAAACATGAATAAGAAAGCGTTCCAGGGGCTGCAGTTACGCGGTTATTCTGGGACAGCGGAGACAGAGCTGAAGGGTGCTGCATGCTGGGGGCTGGTGCTGATGGTGGTGGGGGTATGATGAGCTGTAGTGCTCATCCATCAAGACCACTTACACGCCATAGGATCTGCTCTATAGCTGAGGGGGGAAATTAAGTTATAGACCCACATCTGCTGATACCCGCTGGTTCATTAGAGGATCCGCTTGCTTAGGCAGCAACTGCACGGCATCGAAAACACACTGCAAGAAATGAGGGGCGTGCAACAAATATGCAACCTATCCTGTTGTGGTGAAATTACCTGAAGGGGAAATTTAAATATCTGTGAAATCAAAAGCAGTCCAGAATCTTACAAATATTTAGCTTCAGTTCTCTAGAAGTGTAAATATAAGCTTTACATTGTGTGGAAATAACTCATGGCGTGATGTTCTTTGCCAATAAATTAATTATTCCCCTTGTTTAATATTCTTGAAAGGAGGACAACAGGGCGGTAATGGCACACATTTCTTACAGCGGAGCTTTATAGTTGCAGAGCTCTTTGGTTAAGTACAGAGGAGAGTAGAAAGTAAGGGCAGCGATTCAGAGTTCATTTTAAAGAGGCCACTATCAGCGTGAGGCCGCCACCACAGCCCAATGCAAATTAAACTGATTGGATGCTATTGGTTTTGGTGCTCGCGTTGCTGACATTGACAAAAAAGTTAGTTGGCTGCTGTTTCAATTAGTGTTACAGGAGCACAGAGGCAGCCGAGGGAGGAGACGGCTGCTTTTACTTATCTTGTTATGAGAATTTGGGTATTGAAGATAATCACGTATCGTACTGATTTGAGCTAATCTTGCTCAATGTTGCTGCCAAGCCAACGCCAAATGAATCCTGCCTTTTTTTTATTTTTTTTAATTTGTCAACACTTTCTTTTTAGTGGGCTGCAGTATGTTTTGTTGTAGTTGAGGCGTTTTCTAGAAGTGCGAATTTCATTTTCCACCGTATAACAAGGCACAGTTGTACTCGTGATGTAATATAAGATGAAGTGCTGTTAAACCTGGATTACATTTATTGCTGGTGAGTCTCAATAATCTGACCTGTCACAGACTTATCGCACTAAACTTTTATTTTTTTTTGGACTTTTCTGTTTGTAATAGATGTGATAGAAAAGTGAATGATTTTGGTGCACAAACGGTCTCTTGTGTGCTCTTTCTGATGTTTTTGGATCATTATTGGTGCTGAAAAATTGGTGTGAAAAAAAAAACCTTTCCAAAAATGCAAGTCGAGGTAGGTCGCTTGTGCATGCCAATCTGTGAATGTGACGGGCAGTTCAAACTAATGCTGTGTTGATAGTTATACCTAAATGCTACTTGGTCCAACTTGGAAAGATTGCAGCCACTCTAGAAAGGTTTTCAGGGTACGCAAAGCTCGATACAAGGCGGCAGCCATGTTTTTTTTTTGTTATTTTTTAAAGCAGTTTTTCTTCGCAGATCAGTTTGAAATATTGCAGTGACTGAAGTAAGAGGAAAGATTACCGTAATTTTCGGACTATTGAGTGCGCTCTAATATAAGCCGCACCCGCTAACTTTAAAAAGAAAAAGAAATTTGTATATATACATACACATGCCGCACTTGTCTATAAGCTGCAGGTGTCCACGTTGTAACATGAGATATTTACACAGAAAGATTTTTTTAACTTTTAATTAAATACATACCGTAAATGCTTTTTTTCCAAACAGTGCCTGTAACACGGCTGGTTAAAAAAAATAAAAAAATGCAGTAGCCTACCAGGAGAAGTCATTGATCGCTATCTTCATCTTCCTCCTGCTCACTATAACCACTAAAGTCGTCTTCTTCAGTGTCCGACTTGAACAGCCTCAGAATTACTTCGTCACACACTTCTTCAGTCTCTCTGCCGTTGTCGCTCTCAACGTCACTTTCGTCTCGAGGCAAATTCGTAAAACTCGTAGAAATCCATAAATTAGCAGCATCATTGTTTAAGCCGCAGTGTTCAAAGCATGTGAAAAACAGTAGTGGCCTATAGTCTGGAATTTACGGTAACCACAGGTCGCACTTTGTTAAAGAGCTGCAGCTGGCCAGGCTAAACAACTTTAACTTGTTTCATAAGATGACCATTTCTACTTACTGCTGCTCTTTGGAAAACTATTTAAACATGCAACTCCACATCAGATCACAGCTGCTCATTGCATAATTAAAAAAAAAGGGCCAGACATGGATTGACTTCTCTATTGAATGAATGTTTGACAGCTTGAGGAGATGCTATTCCTACTAACTGATCAACCAACTTGTGTATTTTATTGTGAATACTGGCATCTTCCCTAAAATCCGGCTATAAGATCATGAAGTCACCTGAGGTTACAAGTTAGAAGTGGAAAACCTGACGGTAGTGCAACTCAAGCAGGAATGCGAGCGGTATTATTGGCTTCTTCCATGAATATAATTTAATGCGATTGATTGGTGTCGCCCAACTTCTTTGAATTGGTTCTCAGCACTTTTATTTACTTTGAGATGAATGTGAAAGTGAGGGTCTTTGTGGCGCTCCAGATATGATGTTGTTGTTATTGTTGTTTGTCACTTTAATACATTTTGTTCTGCCCTTTGTGCTGAGGAATGACAAAAGTTATTCATACATTCAACTAAAGTGAGAAGGACAAACTCTGTAATTGAAGCTACATGTTTTTACAGCAACAGCTAAGATATAGAAAATACAATATAAAGAATATGGATGAACAAAATCCCATTTGCTTTCTTATATTTAGCTTTCATTTATTCAGGGATGTTTTGCTGACTATGCCCTCTTGCATTTAGCAACAGTCATTTCACATTCATACCATCAGGGAGTTTCCCTTTTTTTTTTTTTTTATTCTTCACCATGTACTTTTGGTGGGTGTCTATGGAGGATTCACACCAGCAACTTTCCTCTCCGGGACTTTCTCCTTCAACCTCACGGACCGTCCTCACGTAGGAATGAAAATAATTGAAGCACCCCACAGATCATCGTCCGTCCTCGTGCTGCTCCAGACTGTGAAGCGTTTTTTTCAATTACGCATTTCATTTCTGACAGTTGAAGCGAAACCACCGAGGCCTGACACGTATGAATGATGGCACTTAGTGAGAAACTACCGTCCACACCCCATTAACCACCATCGTTCACGCATTAGGTTGCACGATTACAGCGAGTCATAAGTCAAATGTGCAATTCAACATGCCTTCCTCCGGCCCCTATCTCCTCTCAGGTTTTTTAGATCTGCGAGCGTTTGGAGATGTGAGAGCCGGGAGCATGCTGGCTGCTTGGCTTGATCGTCACATAAGGGTACTTCCTCCCTAAGTATTGCTTTCCCACTTATCTAGATTTTCCAGATTAGGCGATCTGGACCATAAACAAGTGCTAAGAGGGGATGGTGTCAAGCAGTTGCAGCAGACTAAACTGACTGATGTAAATTTGCTTAAACTGCCAATAAGCTGACAGTTCCAACTAACCTTATAAACGTGTATAAACTTAGACTGGGAAAACATTTATCTAAGCTCTTACAATCAGCAAACATCCATCTAACAAACACACCTTAAATGTTGGCGTACCCACATGCTGTAAAGATGAAGTGGCACCTCTGTGGCTTCTTTCATAGGAGCTGCTTTAACAAGATAAACAACACAATTTAAATTAAGAACATTCGGGCTTTGTAAAGGAGACTATATGCCTTCAAAGATGAAAAAACACTTTCTGCATCTCACAAATGAAAAGTTCTATTTATTAGCAATAAAAAGCACCTGGCTCAGTGGAACACACCCCGCGGCTCTGCAGCGACACCCTAACTTGGTCTGGCATGAGAAGCACTTAGTGGTAGCTAATATTAACCAACTTTAGATAAATAAGTGCATGTGAATTTTTCTCTAATTGGGCTACGCTGTGTTATTTTCCATCCTGTTGTTTTTATTGTAGCCACAGAGGCCAATATAGACAAGGCTTGCTTTAAAAAAAACATTTGTATGCTGTTGGTGAGAGTTGCTATAAAATAATACTTAAACTTCAGCCAATCAGGTTTGTGCTAAATAGCTGCTAGTTTACTGACCTGCTCAATAGTACATTAAAGCTACTTCCACATTAACATGTTTTTTTTTTAATACAGCAATAATCTGTCCCTAGTAACACACCTGAACGCATATATTACAAACCCTTGAATGTACTTGAAGCTGTCTTCTGTGCATGTAGACCGTAGCAGCATCATAAAATACATTATTTACTTGAATAGAAACATAGACTACAAGGTCTGCAGTGGCTGTAATTCATCATCCGTGTTAGATAAATGGTGATCAGGGCCAGTGTCTTTGTTTTACTACGAAACAGGCTCAATCAGAACATGGGCGTCACTGTTTTCCAACGTCTCTTTTTCGTCCAGATCAAAATGCGGCACCAGAGTTTTTAAACTAAAACAGGATCTGCAGCATTTTCCAGAAGTTTCCGTTTAAGGGATGTGAATGTTGGTCTTAAATGTAACGGACGTTATACGTTTAAACAAAAGTTTGGCATAAGATTTCTACCACATCACCAATAGCATCCTTGATAAATCATTTGCGAATAGGATGAAGTTACACATTTAAGTAGCGGCGGGTATTTTGCATTATGAAAGGTATTAATACAAACACATTAATGTCACTTTGAGGGCTCTGGTTTGATCTGAGGTTTAGCTTTTGTTAGTTGGGAAGACAGTGAGCTACAACCCAAAGCAATAAAACTAAATACAGGTGTCATTGTGGTAATGGTGTTTTTTTTTTTTTTTTTTTTTTAGCCAGTAGCTAATCCTTCCACCAGTGAACATACTATAACCACACTTCACTCCATGTGAGCTGCTGCCTTGAAATCCCTCACAGTCTAGCGAATGTGTGAAAAACAAAATCATTGATTGTCTTTCTGATATATAACAGCTGTTAGTCTGTCAGTGACAAAGAAACTGGAGCTACAGTCCTCCGCCTTATCAGAGGAGATGAAAGGTTTCATCAGTATTACCATCTTCGCTGTTAATGGCCATTAATCTGATCTCTCCTCAGCATCTGTCAGGGTGAGGGTAACGCAACTGAAGCAGAAGATCAGAGCTCGGCTGATGAATGAACGAATAAAGCCATGGTGGTAGTGTTTGTATTTCTCCAAACACTCCGAGCTTTGTCCTGGGATTATTATGGGCCAACATCAATGGTTTGAGCCTCATACATCACCTGTTCAGCGATGGTGGCTGAGGGCGTTCTCACACACGCTGAAGGACACATCCTGTGAAACCTGAGAGATCCGTATCAAGGCTCTATAAAAGTAGCAAAACTGCAACGGGTCAAACTTATTTCCCTGTTGATCGAAGCAAATGTTAATGATTGCAAATCTTGTCCCGTTCCTAAAGTGTTGAATATAATCTTATGAGGTTCTCGGATTTATGTTTGACCCCTGTAGGTTTACACGCTGTGTGATGAGCTTGAGAGAGCTTAAACAGATGTTTTATGTAGTTGTTTTGTGTCTAATTGTTCTTCTTTTATATGTTGTGTTTCCACTGAGGAACCATGGCAAAGACAATTTACTGTCACCTGCAGAGAGACAGACATTAAATTTTTGCTTATTCTATTTCTAATTATTCCTACATGGAACATTTGGAATAAGACTGCCATGTAATGCAGTTTCTTCATTACTAAAGTTTTGCACCAAGGTAAATTTCGCTGCTGTAGTACTTTAACTAGGCAATATTTTTTCTGTAAAATTACACCCAGCTGGGTGTCCTGCTTAGTTGGCCTTATCATGTGATCACATGGCAGCCCAGCGTTCATGTCAGGCTGCAACACAAAGTGGGGCTACAACAGAGGAATGTGCCCCATTCTACTTTAATTGAAATACTGTAGACCCTATTGCCCAAATGTAATTATAGCATCAAGGATGGGCACTAGAGAAAACAGCAAGAAACAAATTGAAATTTAAGAGTGGAATACAAACTGTCTCCAGCAGTGAATAAGTGCTCACAATGCCCACAAGACCTGGGAAACCTGGTGTAGATGAAACAACAATAAAACAGAGAGGGACTGATGGAACTTTCATGACCAGGTTGCTTAATATAATAAAATAATTATCAGTAATTGAACTATGTATAATTAATGATGATATTATACAATGATATAAATATACAGCGGTCGTACAGTCATTCAGACGGACACAATAAAGTTGCATTGTGGTCATTTTATAGATATGTTTGTCCAAAGCAAGTCAAAATAAATTAAGTGTATTAAAACCTGTAAGAAGAGCTGGATGTCATCAAAAATGTAAAGCGCATCCGTCACCGAAACTAATTATTTACCAATGACAGGCAGGAGTCGGTTAATCTAGAAAACAGCGTTGAGATGATGATGATCACATGTAAATGTTCTCACGTTAGCATGATGCTTGTTGTTGTTTCTCATAGAGACGGGACGTGGGTCTGGATGCTCTGGCTTGTTCACTCATTCACTATTCTGTACATTATGTAAAGTCAATTGATTTCTATAAGTGGAAAATGGAGATTTCAGATAAGAGATTTGCTCCACTCTGATAAGTGTGGTGCAAGCATTTTAAACAGGGTCTCCCGTAGTAATGCCCCTCTGCAATTATTATAAGATAACTGCAATTTCAATGCTTACTAGGACATGAAAACCACATGTGAAGAATCACCTGAATTAGTTTTTTTTAAATCTTTTTTAAAATAGTGAATTAGCCCCAGTATAACTTTAGAAACCATTTTTGCTCACAGGTTATGTGTCTACTGTGCATGTTCACAGTTTCACAGCGTGCTTAAGTCAGCGCAGCAACTGGCAACTCAAACGCTGTTGTAGAGCAAACAGTTGGCTTTTTGAGAGGTGGGACATTTGTCACAGGACTAACATCTTAGCACCACCATAGAGTTCTGCTCAGGATTTGTTTTTAGCAGTGACTCTCCCTCTTATGATATCTCCAGAAGTGCATGAGTTATGGACTACATGTGCAAATCTGGCAAAAGCAACTTTTAGACACTGTGCAACTGCATAGAAAGTAATCAGAAAGAGGATTAAATGAGGCAATGTGAGCTGTAAACAAAATCTCCCAAAGCTTTAAATCAGTATTTCATAGAGAGATCTTAGGTAATCAACAGAAATAACTGAAGTTCTTCTGTCAGACATATCAATCAGAGAGTATACAGACACAAAACATTATAACACAGTGTTCACAATAACTGACTAATCTTTATATCTCTTTACAGATAAACAGGAAGTGCACAAACAGTCAAATTCCTTTTGGAAAAGTGGAAACCAGAAATGTCTATTGCTTTCTATCTGAACACAAATGAAGATTTTACACATGCAAATAACACAGTGGAAAGCAAACATGACTCCACACAGAGAGCAGAAGTAGAGCAGTTTCCTACAAAGGAACGCTTCGGTGCAGATTTATAAAGAATTTGCCTATCAAAATGCTGTAGTCAGACTCGCTGATGTGCATAAGGTGAACTCGGTCAGCAGAGTCACATATTGACAGTTAAATACAGTATGTAGGCCATATTAATACATTTATCCCCCGGCTGCTGGTGTTGTGACTCCCCTCACGTTCAGAGGCTGTCAGCAGGTCGGCCGCAGGGAGCTCGGAGTGCAGATGACAGGTGGAAGAGCAGAATGGCTGCACTGGAATGAAAATGGCACAGCCTGGACAGCATGGCGACAAAACGTTTCAAGAGGCTCTGTAGTTCAGAGGATCCAGGCAAGAGATGCTATCCAGATGCCTGTTTTCTGCCTCAGCTGAAGTGTTCATTCCATGAGTCAGTGTGTCGATCATTTGAGGGGGGGGAGAGGGGAGCTGCTGGGCTTTTTTTTTTTTTCCCGAGCTGTGTTTTTCAGGCTCTTGCAAGACAATGGTAGATGGGAATGCTTCGATATTAGCAGATGCCTCCTGCATGCTCGGACACGTCATGCAAAGTTCAGCAGTGTCACGCTCCTTCGCTGACTCCGCTGCCGTGCAACGTTTGTGCATGGGTTCCTTCTCTGAACCTCTCCAGGACCTCTCGTAATCAGTAGGAACTTGCGCCTGCATGTTCCCGTGTTTGTTTTTCTAAAGATCCTCGGGGTTCGTTCCAATAAAACATCATTACTTTGACTGATACAAACTTTACAAACCACTAATAATCTTTAGGAATGAAAACAGCCAAATTGAAGCACAACCTGGAGACGGAGCCAGTTGTTGTTTGAGTTAAACCTCACAACACCTGCTTCATCATTAACATAAAAAGCAGCAATCGGCTCATTTTAAGCTCTGACATAAATTAACTTGTGTCCTTCTTAATAAAAGCGGCATATCTGGTTTCCGGAGGACCGCGATCCGTTGGGACTAATGCATTTTCCTGCTGCTGGAAGGCCGTGCCGTCGACGACAGAGACGTTTCACACAAGCTGTTGAAAATGGAAGCCGCTTCACTCATTCTTAATCCAGATATTTCAATCTTGACACTTTTATGGGTGGACAGTCAAAGGAGAGCAGAAGTTGCACTGCTGTGGAACAAAACAATCCCCTTAGTTACAGTAGCCAGGAATTTGGCCACAGTGGAAAGACGCAGATGTGGAAGATCATATTTCAGATGAGTGCTGATACACCAATAGCCCCAACAAGCCTCTGCAGCAGCTCTGCACAGAGGTATGCGCCACACTTTGCAAGGTTGATCAAGATTTTGATGACACATTAACACATTTCATCTTCTTTTCAGGCCTTCTCAAAAAATTTCGGTGCAAACGAGGGAGACGGGCAGACAGTCAGACAGCTGAAATCCTGAAATAGCAGACATGTCTGCTGTGTGTTTTCCTCCACCTATGGCGCCCTGACCACTAAAATCTAGTCACCACAAGTGGATTGACCTTGCTTTGTAACCGGAGACGTAGTTGTACTTAGGAATTCACAAACTTTCATCTCTGCAGTCAAAACCTTTCATCGCAAATGGCTCAGAGTCTTGATCTGCCGTCAGTTATCTGCCAAGAAAAGTAAACATGCAACAAAAGGCCCACACTTAGAGAAATATAGAGTAACAGGAACACTGAAAAAACATTTTAATTATGGGCAGCCTGTGGATGCTTAACGTGTTTGAGTGATTCACAGCTCGGGAGACGACATAATGGAGGAAATACCCAAATTATAAAAATGTATCAACACCATGATTAAAAAGTCTTAACTTCAAGTTTTTATTTTTATTTCATGTTTAAGCAGGATGCTATTATAGAAATGTGATTGTATGTATCAAAAGCAAAATTAATTTGGTTATCAGAGATGGACAATATGATTAAAATTAGTATATTTGTAGTAAAATTATAAACTAATGTTTAATTCATTGACTGATATATACCTATTATACATTACATCAGACAAGACTTCAAAAACTCATTAAGCTTGAAATCGCAGCTAATTATTTGATACAATCATATCACCAAGATATGAATTAATAAAAAGGTGATACTGGAAATAGTACATTATCTCCCAGGCCTTTTTAGAAACTCTCTATTACCAATAAAAACAAACTTTCATTGCTGTAACAGCCTTATTACCATTGTTATAAACTGTTGGATTGTTTAACCCACAACAAGGCAAATTTTACGTCACATCTTTTCAATGTAATATCGTAATCTGCAAAGGAACAAGTAGCTACACTGTTGTCTAATTCATTTATTATTTCCAGTACTCTCCTATTCAGACAAGTGGCAGTCCTATTAGATGTTTAAATGTCTGAAGCTATTTGAGCCTCACAGGAGCTTCTGGCCTTTATCAGCAGCATGTGTAGCAAAAGCTGTGTTTGGATCTTTTAGTGTCATCCGAAAATTTGACAAATGCAGAATTAAAAAGGCATTAACTCTTTGGTGAAGGCATACAAAGACCAGCTTTGGAATCGCACACAGCCATTTACTTTGTGTTTACTACCAGTGAACAGTGTTGGTTACTTGTAGAGATCATCTGTTGCCGTGGTTAAATAAAAGCAAAGGGTATTAGGGAGAGAAGACTGTTTCGAATGAATGTTGCAGAGGCCATGGATATCAAGTCAGTGTGTGAATAATACCAGATGCTTCAAGATCAAATCAAAAGTAACTTGAAATCATTTATTTTTCAGGTTGGATAAACCTCCTCCAGAAGGAAACACAACAACTTTGACTTGTATTAAACTAGATGTCCCCTTTTAACAATTAACATCATCATCTTTACCATTAACCCCGCTGATGTCAAATCATGAGTCATGCAAAACACGTGCACTCACCTGTCCTCATTTGTTTTTAACTGATTCCAACCGTGAGCAAAGCGAATTCGAGCTGCTGCACACACATGCAGCTCACTGCCTTAAGAGTCCTTCTCTTCCCTCTTCCTGTAAAAGAGCAATCATTTCTTCATTAGCCTTTTATTTGTTTCTAACTGTTCCACTTCAGGGGTAACACACACAGTTTATTTGGGTACTCTTAATTACAAAAGGGAGATCGTGTGCCCTCTTCACCAAAATGAATGTCTCTCTCAGCCTCCCAAAGGGCAACAGCAGCTTAGAGTTGGACTGTATCTGATTGCATTTTCCAGGATTGATGACGTTATTGAAATACTGACCAGACGGACTCAGACCTTTTTCTCGCTTGTGTAGGGCTGTGGAGTCCTTAACCTGTGTCTTTCACCCTTGAGCTGAGGGGGGATTAAGAGGAGAAATGCCTTTATTTCCTATTTGTTAGTTTTTTAGATTTTTTCTCTTTGGAAGGAGAAGCCCGAGGGCTGCGAGCTCAGTCACGATAAATTACATTGCAGTGCTGTTTCTCTCTCCAGATAGCCATTCAGGAGGTATAGCTACCTTCAGGAGCTTTTCATTTTTCGTGCCGTTATTAAACATAGTGATAGAATCGGCTTCCCCTAGTTGATTCAGAAATGCCAGGGTTGACAACAGAGGAAGAAATGTGGTTTACTGTTTGCACTTTACTGTCGCCTTCAACATCGGATCAATGAGGGGAAAAAAACACTTCCAGCCGACACTAGTAAACACCGTCACATGATTGCAACCAGAAATACTGTGTCCTGTGATTTTGTAGGTTTGTACCTGATTTACAGTGAACATTTAGAGACTGTGCAGCAAATAAGAAGAAGAAGCAGGAAAATATGGCGGCACAGTCGAACTTTTTTCAACTATGACCACAATCTTTTGGCGGCTTAGTTGCCCATACAATACTCCTACTACTACCAAGGATTTGAATCTTTTTTTCTTTATTATTCCATGGTAATATTAAATATGCATGGCTAAATAAGCATTAGTCACTCTTGGACAGAGTCAGATTAAGTGTTTTCCCATATTTTCAGTCTTTTAGCTAAGCTAAGCTAACCAGTTGTTTGCTCGAGCTACATGTTTATGTAAATACATGAGTGTTTTTTCTAACTCTCAGCAAGCGAGATAAGCGTATTTCCATGTATCACACTTTTATTCCAGTATTAAATTCTAATTGGTGCACAGACGCAGCAATGAGTTGATAAACCGTACAGTCATTTACAGTCACCAGGGTGACCAAGAAAACTCTGCTGTATTAATGCCATCTGAAGTTGTTATGGTCAACATGTTTGCCAAAAATAACCCGTTTCATCTACATATATACATATCCAGCAGACAAAAAACAGTCTCTACTATGTGTTTGTGATTTGTATTGAGTGGGCAGCATAGTGTTTCTTTTTTCTGCCTGCCGCTGCTGCTTTAATCCAGGTTAATGAGCGACCTGAGACTGAGCCATGGAGTGAATGTGCTAAAAGAGGCTACAAATACTCTGCGAGATCTGGGTGATGTTACTCAGTGGGGTTTTCCACTCTTAGGTCCTTTTACATGATCAATGTATGGTGTTTTAACTTTACCCAATTATGCTTTAGTTGTTGTGAACACGTGTGCAATGCCGTCAGTTTGAAGATTTTCCATGTACACCGATGAGTCTCAACATTAAAACCACGGAATGGTGGAAGGAAAGGAGCAAGTGAAGAGCCGGTTTTTTAAGTTGATTTGTTGGCAGCAGGAAAAATAGGCAGTGTGAGAATCTGGCTGGCTTTGAGAGTGACCTAATAGTGACGACTAGGCTTGATCAGAGCATCTCTAAAATGGGCGGGAGTTGTGTGGTGTTCCCGATACGCAGTGGCCACTATCTACCAAGGGGTGTGATGTTCTGGGTAGTGTTCTGCTGGGAAACCTTGGGTCCTCGTGTTGTGGATGTTACCCTGACATGCACCACCCACTTAAACATCTAAACAGTGTTTACTGATTGACCTTGCCGCTTTGAAACTGCAAAAAAAGTTGAGGAATAGTTTGAAGAACATGACTCAATATTTCCCAGATCTCAATCCCATCCATTCGATTCCACCACCTTGCATCTTTTAGGGATCTGTTGTCAACATGCCAGACACCACAGGACATGTTCAGGTTTCTTGAGGAGTTGACGTCTCAATGTTTCAGAGCTTTTTTTTTTAATGGCACAAAGAGGAACGACACAATATTAGGTGGGCAGTTTGAATGATGTGGTAGACTGGTGGATGCTCAGTATTTTAAAATATGTTTCATATTATTTTTTCGAAAACCAAGATAGGCAGGCGTGCATGTTGTTCTGCTGCAAAACATTAGTTTGTAGACATACTGTGTGAGAAGGAGTTGCACAAGCACACACTGATGCCTGCACAGTACACATAAACACCTACTATGATTTCCTGGGATGTATAATTCTTGATATCCATCCAAAATCTTGGGAGGGTGAGGCTAAAAGGCCTTAAATCTCATCCACAATTGATTGTGGGCATCGAACCCAGTGTACATTAATTCAGTTTACGGCCATTAAAAGAAGAAGAATGCTTGGGCTTGCAAATGGCAAACTACGACTGTCAACAGCATGATGTATGGTAGCTTATTATATTCCCCTCATTATGATTAATAACATAGGAAGGTATCCTCCATTCTTGTCGAGATGGAAAATGTAATTAGCTGCCTTGGCTGGCGTTGCAGCCAGGCCTCCTCTTGGCTGCTTGCTTCCCCAAGATAAAACACCCAGTTTACAGCAGGAGACTCAGCATTTAGTGCATGAAAACCTGCAGCCAGTTATGCATCATGTATCTCTTCTTGCTAAATGTTGCTTGTTTTCCCAACGTCTTGCCGTGCTATAAATATTGGATTTACTCATAATTTCAGGCTGACATGAATCTACATGATATAATTTCTTTCTGTTTTATCTTTTTAAGTGGTAGTAAGTACTACACACTGCTGATTTATGAGAGAGAGGGGAGTAAAGAGCACCAGACCACACTTCTCCTGAAAATATCATCAGTTTCTGTTGGTGGTTGTGTCTCCGCTGGACTGAGGTGTGTGTGAGAGGTGGGTGGAGGTTTGGAGGCGATGGTGGGAGTGAGTAATGACAAAGAGCAACGGGAGGGGCGTGCTTATCATTTCCGCTGCCGCACCTGCTATCAGCACCTATGAGACTGATCGAGCTAAACATCAATTAATGCCGTGATATCCTCACAGAGACCCAACTCGTTCTCACCTGGACTCACAGCGGCAACCTCCTGACTTCGGTAATGACTGTGATTAACCAGGAGACACTGATTAAAGATGCTGTTTGTAGCGCTGGTCTTTAATGTCACGCGTTTAGCTTTTGGGTTTAATCCGGATTGTCTCACAAATGATAACAGATTTCAGGTAGTTTCTACCTCTATGTCACTCTGCAGGAACGGTGACGGTGGAAGTAAATCCCTGCTTTGGTGCGTCAAGATTTGTGTTTGCTTCAACAGGGAGATTTCAGGCAGTAAATCAGGAAACTTGGATTTCTTTGGGAGGTTTTTTTGTTTGTTTATTTTTTAAAGATAACCAACATTGGTGAATGTAATTTACATTTGACATCAGTTAATGAGCAGATATCTGCAGAATACAGTCATGACATTACAGATTGATAGAAAGACATCATTTCAGTCAACGTATAAGAATCAAGCTAAAGAGATCCACTGATAAATGTCTAAGCAAACTTGAGTTTCTGTTGAGGTTCTCTTATGTACTTTATTGTTAAAACTTTATTGTGAAGGACAATATGTGGCATTAGTTTTTCAAAAATGCATCATTTAGGACTGAACCTCTGTAAACTTGTATACCTACAAAATTGCCTCGAGACTAAACCAGCTTTAAAGCCAAAGGAACATGAGTGTTATTCGACTGAACATGTGAAAACGAATGGCTTGAATGCATAGTTACTGCTTCAGGAAGATAACTGATTCGTCCCGTTAGCTCTTGACATAAGAGTCCTGTCCTGAACCAGCACCAACACAGGCCAAAGAATTCACCAAACATGACTGTTTGCATCCTGACTCATACCAGCTGTCAGCGCTGGTTTGTTTTAACCGTGGAAACATTTATCCAACCATAGCCCTGTTTTGTTTTGTTTTTTTGGTTGAATTCAATCAAAATCTTCACCATTTCATGCACCGTTTTCATGCATTGCTCATACGATCCAGGCGCAGTGTGAGGCCATGTCGGGCAACTGATCAGCAAACACTCCTGAGTTGTTTTGTAGGAAGTCATTTTGACACATAAAAACTGGATTCTAGAGGCCATTGAGGGAAAGCGTTTGTGTTAAAGATCCCTTCAGTGTTTTTTTCCATCGTGTCTGGGTTGTGATTTTCCGATGCTGAGCGACGAACACAGTAAATATCATGCTACCTTGAAGCAGCAGTTTACTGATGACAACCTCGGAAACACGGATTCAATAGCAAAGGGGTGATTGGGGATGAAGGAGGGGGGCTTCTTTGATCTGTACAATCGTCAGGGACATCTATTGTAAGGCAGGAAGGGATTTCTTGTCACGGAAATTCAAGACTTGTAAAGATGAGTTTTTCGAGTTGAATCAACTTTATCTTTAACACCAAAACCTTTTCAATTCTTACTTCCTACATTTCACGTTCATGGCAACACGAGTGTTCTTGAAGTTCAATCTGATGCATTAATGTCCGATGTGCTGCTCTATGTGCCCATCCATCACCCTAACCTCCACTTTCTCCTTTTCCGCCTTGCTTTTGTACCTTATTTGTTAGCCACAGATGTAGGCATGTATGTAAATTGTGATTTGATGTTTGGAACTTAAAGGCAACTTCTATCTTCTGTATCGTAAATTTAAAGTAGCGATGAAGACTTGTAGCCTGTGTTTGAATTCAGCAATACGGCTGAGTCAGCGTTTAGCTGACATACAGACGACATCGTGGACATGTAGTTGTTATTACGCTGCTTTCTAACTTTGCTTAAAGTCTGCCAAGAGGAACCTATTCCACACATGTAGGTCGGCATCTACGTATTCTGCCTTTGCACACCACTGGCCTCGTAGAGAGCAGTCACAATGTAGGTCCATGTGAAGACAAATTTTGGGCTTCATGGGCAGATTCTCCGAAAGCCCCAGTTTGACTTTGTGCCTGTGAGTAAGTGAGGATCTATGTGATGTAAATTTTGCCACCAACACAAGTTCACAAGAGTCTGCATTGATCCCTCTGCACATGTCTCCTTGCATCCTAACATTTGTGTCCTTGCGATTTGTCCATGCAGCAACTATACTACAAAGGTAATAAGGGCGGTATAAGCAGAGCTTTAGCACATTTTACAGTGAGACATAATAATAAAGCTAAACAGCGTCACTGTTACTGGTTATTTTAGTCATCGTAATGTAGGTATACGTGAAATGTGTCCGATACAAAAAACCCAATGTGACCCGCTGGTCCTTTTGACTTCCCCGTCAACCGATACTGGAAACGGAATCAGATTGCGTCCAAAAATAAATGCGAACTGTCAACAAACAACAAAATAAAAATCTAATCCGACACGAGCAGTGATTGGAAAGCGAAGAAGAAGAAGTCCTGCAGTGTGAACATAACTGCAGTTAACACCTTGCCGGCTCTGCAATTACATCTGCCCTTATTGGCCCGGGTTCAACTCCCATCAGCCCCCTCTGCACTGCCTCTCCCTCTCAGCCTTCCTACAGCTCCAATAAAGAAAATATAAGGTGCATGTGTGTGTGTGTGTGTGTGCGCAAACCAGCCAACTCTCCTATTAGTGGAAAGGAAGAAAAAAAAAACAAAAAAAAAAACAGCAACAGCAAATCGACTAACAGCAACTTGAGATGGCGGGCTCTCATCCATCACTCTGCATGTTCGTGGATGCCATATGAAAACACAAACAAGCAATCAATTGTTTTGCTCACAGCTTGGGGCCTCCTAATAGAGCACATTTATCTGACGCCATGGTGGTAGCCCCAGCAATACTTTAATTTGTGAGACATTATGTTGAGTTAATGCCTACCAGGTTGCCGTTCAACCGGGGGGACTTGGCACATTTGGCGGCGTTGTAAAAGCAGGCATCACGCTGTATTGTACTGGGACACTGTGATGTAAATGATCTCACCCGCTGTATCTTTAATGGGTTGTGAAATGAATTTATGTGGGAATATTTGCAGAGGAATATTGCATTGTATCATGGCGTAATTAGAGGAGCAGGAACTGTGCTGCCCTGCGCGGAAGCTGCTGCACGATGGCCGGCTCTGTTTGTCCTTCGACCACCCCTGTGATTGGATGGAGTGGGTCTGCTGGAGAGAGGGAGAGGGAGAGGGAGAGAGAGGGAGGGAAGCCAGGCTCTCTAATAATGATGTGCCCTCAGGCCTAATGTGCCATCTTTCTTTCCTTCTTTCTTTCTTTCTCTCTCTGCTGGTCGAGTAAACAAACAGCACAATACATGGATCATTCTAACCTCACTGTTTAATGCCAATAAAGAGTTAATTTATAAAGGCCTGTTTTTCCTTCATGCTGCAAATAAATTCAACCTTTTAAACTCAATTTTTTATTTATTTTTGGGGGGAGAGGGATTTTTTTTTTTTTTTAGAACAGGGCTGACTTTGTAAAAGGGTTTTCATTTGGTTCAGAGGAATTAAACAGCCAATCAGAGCAGCTTTGTGATGTTTTGAAGCCTTTTCTTCCAATAGAGGTCAATTCATTCATTTTAGGAGAGAAGAATTCTGAATTTTTGTATTTTGTAGAAACTATAAAATGCACCCACACAAAAAAAACAACAACTGTTGTCTCAAATCAGCAAATCCAGGTCTCATGATGGTCCCAGTTTCTTTATATTGTTTTTATAGATGACAAATGTGGACTAGAAGCCTTCTGTTATTGGTGTGTGTGTGTGTTCTAGGTTCAACTTGTTTTTAATTTTGCATTCATATTCTTACTCCTTCCCATTCCATTTTTTTTTCTATTTTTTTCCTCCTCTGACTTTATGATTAAGATTTTTTGCTGTTTCTAAATGGATAGAAATCCAACAGTTTGTCTAAAGGTAATGAAAGAGACCAAGTATGATGCATGCAATTTGAAATTAATTTTTAAAATAAAAACACAAAAAAACTGGCCTGAAACAGAAGTTTAAAAAAAATCTAAATCCTGTAGTTTCCACCTTTGATGAATATTTTATGAACCTTTTTTAAAGTCCTAATGGCAGGAGAGGCTCTGTCCTCCTCTGCATCCCAGCATATCACTCATATTGACTCATATTTGGAGGCAGATGTCACCCTTCTCCTCCTCCTCCTCCTCCTCCCTCCCCCACCATCGCCCCGGGCCTCGCTCCTGCCCGCTGCCCGGGGTTGGGGAGGCTGAGCGCGGGCCTGACAGGCGGCTGGTGGCTCCTCAATGCGGCGGAGGAAATTAAATTACCGCTCCTGTTGGCCGCTTTGTAAACAAGACAAAAGCCAATGATACGGCCAATTACACTTAAATACGACGCATGTGTACAACAGGCTCTCAGACTGCAGGATCAGAGATGGAGAGGAGCAGGACGAACCAGGACCACGGGGGTCCTGTTGGTCCTGCAGACACCGTGTCAGGCCCGATTGTTGTTTAGGTTTCTTGTTTGAATTTGCAATTTGCAAATTTTAGCATAAAATAGGATTTTTAAAAAAAATCTGAACTATTAATGAAACAGAAATGTGGATTTTGTAGACACTGGTCTTTAAAAGGAGCTGCAATGAATGTGCGTTTGCTACCAAAGCAGAAGTTTGCAGTGAACAGAATGTGGTGCAGATCTGGACGAAATTGTTGATTTTTTTTTGTGATTCCTGCAGACAAAAAAATAAAAAATGAAAAAATGGAGAAGAAGAAAAAAAGAAATGCATATTGATTGGGTTAAGACGGTTGATACAGAGATATGAATAGCTGGACTGCAGACATTATTGACTTCATGTAATAATAGTAATAATAATAAAACAACAATACTACTATTACTCATGTAAAAAAATCATGTAAAAAAAATATATATATAATAACAACAACATTACTACTTGTGTTAAAATAATACGAACAAGAATCTAATAATAATAATAATAATAATAATAATAATAATAATAATAACAATAGATATATTTGCTGTACAAAATGTGGTCCTATTGATTTTTGTCTTGTCTAAAGTGTCCTGACGTTACACATGTTGTGATCTGGTTCCATATAAATGAATCTGAATTGAATTAAATCAACAAAAGAATACAAATCCACCGTCCAAGTGTTGTTGTTGTTTTTTTTTTGTTTTTTTTGTTTTTTTTTAAACCTCCACCAACTCTGGCCTCACAGTCCCACAATAAAGCTCCGCTGAAAATGGCGATCAGAGTAAATAAAATAGATGGTCTTTATCAAAGTAAATTAGATTCACCTAAATAGTTCACCGGAGGGGCAGAGCAGTTCCTGTAATTCACTTTAAGGTTCACCAACTTACTCAATAAAGCCCCGGCTAGGAATCTAACTGATGTCTAATCGATAGGTTTATCTGAGGCAAACAGCTGAGAAGAGGGAAAAAAATGAATCGGTTTGCATTTAAAGGAAAAGATGAAGTCGAGAAGACTGAATAATGAAATGACGGATTTCACCTTTTTGAGGGCGATTTTTTTTTTTCTCTAGATGTAATCAGACGAAAAAAATTATACATTAAAACGGGTTTGTTTTGGAAAAACAAAACAAAAACACACAACAACAAAAATACTACTTCAATTAATTCTGGTAATAATAATAATAATAATAATAATAATAATTTAGAAGCATTCTGTAGGTGTACCTGTCTTTCATGGAGGCCTGTAGCGGTCAGTGCAGCTCCATGACATCCCTCCATCCTCAGTCCCCAGCCTGCATTTCAGCGGTTTCTCTTCTCTCTCTCTTTTTTTTCTCCACTGTTTTTACTCCCCCCTTCCTCCCCATCCTCCCCCTTCCTCCTCTCCATCCTCCCCCTTCCTCCCCCTCCTCCTCCTCGTCCTCCTCTCCACTCCGTCCAGTTTCAAGTCGTCTGATACGGGCAGGAGGCGCCAGGTTTTCCCCTGAGGGAGGCGAAGAGTCAAGGACTGAACCCTCCAAATGCAGAATAATGTAATTCCACACTCTCAATAAAAAGGGTTCCTCGGTGCGCCGCGGTTGCTTCTTCGCGGGTTTCCCTCCCGTCCGTGGCAGCAGCAGCAGCAGCAGCAGCAGCGCGCCGGTGGCTCTGCTGCGCTCTGCACAACTGCTGCTTGAAATCACTGAAGCCTGTTTGTTCCCTCAATCTCAACAAAAGAGGCTGCAGCAGCATGAAGGATGGGTCCAGGGAGGGAGCATGGACAGGCTCACTGGCCTTTCTATGTCAGGTTGCTATGGGAGAAAAACTCATTTTCCTACAGTCCTTATTTATGTTTGATGTTGTTTTCAGCCACTCAGTCGCTGGACGTTAGGAATATGGGAACATCAATGCAATGACAAGCAGCAGACATAAAGAAAGTGAGTGGACCTGTGTAGACACTGCAGGCAGGAAGTGAAAATAAAACAGTCCAAGGAGCCAATCAGCAGTTATTTAATAGTGGAAATGTTGGATTTTATTTTTACTTTTAAAAAAGGATTCATTATTGATGACCTTAATACTAACATTATGGTTACAAATACAGGATTTCTCTTTAATTTACTGCATAAATGAACTGTTTAGGCTCTGAGGGTTCATGACTGTGGTTGAGGTTAAGGCTTCACCAATATGAACAGCTTTACAATTAAAATTAAATACCATAATAAATACCCTGTTTTTGTTTTTTAACTGTAAAAAACAACATATTTGAGTGAGTTTGGCTCTTCTCCATTAAATCTCCAACTGAGGTGTGAACTGGTTGAAGCTGCTCAAGTCTAAACTAAAACACAAAACTCTGCTCCTGCATGTTTATTTCCGGATATATGTTTTTTTCACTCTGCCCCCATCAGGGCTGCAAAGGTGTTTGGAAATAAACATGAGGGCATTTTGGGGGGGGAAAAAATAGCTGCATGATATGAGCTTTATTTTTATTTTCCTTTTCTATCTGTCAGTTAAAGTGTTGTTGGACCAAAACATGCATCAGAGTGCTGACACTGGACAAAGAACTGATTTATGAACGTGGTGAGTCGACACAACAACAAGAGTCCTCAAGGCAGGAAGACATCATGAGCAGAGCTGATCTCACTGCTCTTCACTGATGTGGAGACTCCAAAACACTGCACACATGCTTGTTTTATTTATTTATTTTTACATTTAAAGTGTGGAATTGAATTATTTCATTGATCATTTTAATAGGATTACTGGTGCTAAAGCAGCTCGTGGTGGTTTGTTATCAAGGATTTCTCTCATTTTAGACTCATTATGTCACCTTTAGATCAACAGTAAATCATCTCCAGAGTCCTGTCAGTGGTTGAAAGACCATCCATGCTGTCATGTTGGTCTCACTCACAGAAAACTCTGAACAGTTAATAAGATAAAATAATAAAACTTGGAACACTATTTATTTATTGTGATGGAGCAGCAGTGTTTCTAAAATCCACATGAGCTTGAAGAGTGTACAGAAAAAAAAGATTAGTTAAAAAACAGCAGAAAAAGTCTTCATTTTATTTTAAAGATAACCCACATTCATGTTTTTTCCTCCTGTTTTTATCACTGGTAATGTATTTATTTGTCACAATGAGGGTTCTTGGACCCCCCCAAACGAGCGAGTCTCCTCCTCAGACCATCGGACCCTGTTTTTTCTGGGTGTGCCTGCTCTGAAATCCTACCTAATAGCAGGCAGAGAGCCAAACAGGGCCGGGGAGAGAGGAGGATGACAGGCTTCGTGACACTAATCTCCGACATCCTTGATTGCAGGGGCAGTTTTTCCCTCCTCAGGTCTGGGATCATTTTAGCTGTCAATTTAAATGCGTCCGTTATCGGACAACTTAGCGGGTGGACATCCATTATCGGACGCCTCCACTGTCTGCTGCAGCCTTTTGCCAGTTTTCACCTAAATCATGACATCTTTGGACTTCCCTTGAAAAAGAGACAAAAGAAAGGTTGAATCATGTGTGGCTTTTGTAGATTCATTTATTAATAAACAGGGGTTGAACGTTAGGTCTCACCTGGCAGGTCTTTAAACTAGAAGTGAGAGATTCTAAAGTACTACTATTACTACTACTAATAATAATAATAATAAGAAGAAGAAGAAGAAGAAGAAGGAGAAGAAAAAGAATCAGAATCAGATGATGGGACTACATGAAGACAAACCACTGCAACAGATTTTTCTTTACAGAAATAATTAGAAACATCATGAAGTGTGGGGAAAAAAAAACAAAAGACCATCAACAAACAAACTAATGGTTCAAAACAATATCAGCAGCAGCAGCAGTGAGGAGCTCCGTCATCTCCACAGTGATTACAACATGTACTCCAGTGCAGTTTTGAGAAATAATAAATTTGAGTATTCTCATTTATTCTCCATCACATTTCAGATTTTAAAAAGAGAAGCTAACTTTATTCCACTTTATTTAATTGAATTGCTAATGGCTTTACTGAATCATTTCTAGTCTTTTGTAAATTTACTTGTGGAAAGTTTTTTTTTAATGAATCATGTGATCTTGAGTTCCGTCTATTCAAGGACTATGAGCGTCTTCATTTTGGTGTCTGATTTCTTGAAACAAAAGCAAATTCTCGAAAAACCCAGCAAGAATCTGGCATGGGTGCCTTAAAATACATACCAAAAAAATAAAATAACATTTTTTTAAAAAGGTGATTGCAATGTTAAAACACTGTAAAAACCGTTGGAACAAAAATCCTGCAAAAAATAAATAAATAAAAATAAACATATTATTATTGTTAATATATTTTATCTCATTTAAATACAGTAAACTGTAACTGTGTGCTCACACATTATGAAAGAACAAATTACTATTTGTAAAAAATACAGATTTATGATGTGGAATTACACATTTATTATTATTATTTTATTATTGCAGTCAACTTATTTGTATTTTTTAATACATATATATGAAAAATGTGTATATCTTTTTCTGTGATTTTACTAGATGTTATCTGTAGTTTAAGAAAGCAGGAGGATCTGTAAAATATCTGCTTGAAGTCCTTAATATACAGAATTTTCCTTTCAAGTCATGACAGTTATCTTTAAAAATAATATTTTTGTTCATTTAAATATCGTATAAAATCGTGTAATTTTATGGTCAAAATATAATGTAAAAGTAGAAATTGCCATCTATAAAAATGATAATTTTCAGATTTTTTTCAGTTTTGGCAACTTTTGTTATTATTATTGTTATGGTTATTATTGTTGTTATTGTTGTTGTTATAAACCAATAGCCTTTAAATTAATTAAACAAATACAGCAGTTATTATCCTTACTTTAACAAAAATGGGAGCATTTTGTAAAATAACAGTAAAATTGTTTAAAAATTGACATTTTCTAATAGTTTATAAAAAAAAAAAAGGTTTTGTTTGTTGTTTGTTGTTTTCCAGTGCAGCATGGCCCTGTGGTCTGGACCTGCTGGAAGCTCTGATCATGCGTTTGCGCATCTGTGAGTCTGCGTAAAAACGGATTCAGATAGAATCCTGTGCATCACAGAAAAAGTGGCCCAGAATGAATCCTGTTAGTCGTTGTGTTATATATTGTTATTGGCCCAGGAGCAGGTCCACGTGCTCTGTCATGCTCCTGTTTCTGGGTCCAGATGGAGGCACCTCCGCTGCTTCTTTGCCTACTTCACGTGCGTAACTTTGCCCCCTTTTGCTTCTTATTTTTTTCTGTTGGTTTTAATTTGGTGCGCGGTCCCCCGGCCCCCTTAAATGAAAGCTAAATCGGCCGGTAGGTCACTAATATATCGAGGAGGCAACTGTGACAAATTCCTTTTGTCTCCGCTTTGCTGGTACTTTATTACCCAGACGAGCTGCATGGCCTGGAGATAACGATTCATCACGCACAGCCGGCAACCATAGACAACGCCTTTGGGCAAAGTCAGCGAGGGGCTTTCATATTGAGAGAGAGAGAGCGTGTGTGTGTGCGTGTGTGTGTGCGTGTGCGTGTGTGTGTGTGTGTGTGTGTGTGTGAGGGGGGTATACCTTAATTGGCTATGGGGTTTTTATTGCATTAGTAAAATTGCTGATTACAATCCTGCTCAGCATCGTGTTACGTTTGCGTTTCAGACCTATAGATAGACCTCCTGTTGGCCGCTTTATAAGCAGCTTTATGGTGGCATAATAAGTCAGAGATCTTTATTCAAAAATCTACAATAATTTAAACCCCTTTATGTTTATGCAGCTATCTCTTACAAGCTTTTAATGATCCTTTTGGGAAAAGCGGATCATCGCAGCAGCAGATAGAGCGATATATAAATAAATATATCTATATGAGGAGAGTCGAAGTATCCTGATGAAGATACCACAGTGAGCATTTAGAGCAGGAGCAGCTCAGCCAGAAGAGTCTGTTTATGCTGAGAAATATGACGATATGAGAGATGCACATGTGCAGCAGGAGAAAGACAGTGAAGGTGTTCAGACACAGTTCAAATGAGATGCTCTGGCACTGGATTGTTTATGAGGCTCAGTGTGATTAAAACAAATAATCATCATAAATCAGAAAATGAGTCATGAACGGTTTTGTTTATACAGAAAATCCACTTCCGTTAGAAGCACCACTTCACTGCTACTGTCTGTAGAAACAAGCACATGACAAGAAAGTTGCACAATTGAAAGATTCCCAAACTGCGCGTCATGAATCACAAAAGGTTTTTATTTTATTTATTATTTTATTTTATAAATCCGTTTAATTCCCATGTGCTTCATTACAACAGCAGCACATGGGAGCTCATCACGGAGAACAGCCGAAATTGTTGAGAATAATGAAACAAGACACTGAGTGTCTCGTTGAGAAAGCTCAGCTTGTCAGGCTCAATAAAGAGATCTGTGATATTGCTCCTGATCATTAGAGCTTTACGCTTTTACTTTAGTGTTCAACATGTTGGCAAAGAGCCTCACTGGAGCAGGACTTAGGTTTTTTTTTTTTTT
>NW_007577747.1:488105-527520 GCF_000690725.1 Stegastes partitus | reverse complement strand
AATAATAATAGTAATAATAATAATAATAATGATGATGATGATTTAGTGCTGGTGGAACAGCTTCTATCTCCAAAAGCCACACAAATCCAAACTAAAACTCAGACTGACGTGGATCAGACGCACATGCTCAGTTTGGTCACACATTGTGACTTATTTGAAATGGAAAAAGGTTTGAGGTTTAAACTTATGATAAATCAACAACTTCCGTTCTGTGTTTACTGTCTATATCTTGTTTATAGCTATATTCTACTTTTTTCTCTTTTCTTTTTCGCTATTTTCACACTTTTTTCTGTGGTCATTTTGCACCGTGGGGCCTCGGAGGACGGCAATTTGAGTTCTCTGGATGTTGTACACATGGCAAAACTGACAGTAAAGCTGACTTGCGTGACTTAACACTTCAGATAACCACCACACATTGATCACCACCCAGAAAGTTGCAGAAAATTATTGCAAAATATCTGACAGTTTTAGGGAACGATGGGCATTTAGGGCCTTTTTGGGCCAATTCTGCTTAAATCAGGTGTCTGTTTTGGGCATTTTATGGATCCCTGACATGGGTAACGCTCGGGACGCCTTGTGCTGCTGTTAATAAAACTATTTGGCTCGTTTGGCACAGAAAGGTGACGCACGACCAGACATCACACCTCTGCTGCTGACATCACCAACAGGGAGAGACGTGTTACCCCCAAAGAGGCTCTCAGACATTATTTTCCGCCTTCCTGCCCATAGATCTTCCCGATTTTGCATAAACGGCCAATTACCTTGTCAGTAAGCTGATCTGAGGCTCAGCGCATCCTCTCGTCCCTATTCATTTTATTGTAACGCGCAAATATAAACAGGCCTAATAGCAGCTACACTCGCACCGCGCTCGGCCCCGCGCCGTTATTGATATGGCCTTGAATTCACACAATTGATTTTTATGCTTCCCTCTAGCCACCTTGTGCAGTTGAGAGATATCTTTATTCGCACGGAAAGTGAAATAAGTGCGTAATAAAACGGTGATATATTAAATTCGTTTTTCCCCGTGTCGCGGTTTTATTATGAGCCATTTTTCATTTTTATTGAATTGAGACCCCAGCGATCCACGTCGTCGCTTCGGGCGCAGAAAGGTTAAATAATTTGTGCAAATCACCAACGCCGCTTTTCACATTTGGCTTCTCGATATGACTCCAGCTGCTATTTATTTGTTTAATTATCCATCCATCTATGCATCATCTGCCCATCCATGCATCCATCCGTCTGTGTATCCGGGGATCAATATGTTGTTTTCCATACGCGGACTAAATATCGCTCACCGTTGGCTTTGCATTTCATTACTTTGTGGCGCTGGAATGGGTCTATCAGTGCCCTTTAACCAGGCCTAGACTCTGCGCACTTCCCGTCAATACCAGTGGATTTATGGCCTGGTTGTGTGTAACAGCGCAACAGATTATTGCTCGAGCTGGACCACATGCGTTTGGCTTCACCATGTGTTTTGCAGGACAAAATGTACCGAGATAACTGGCCAGTAAACATACATGGGACAGCGTCCAGGGTCGGTGTGATGTGGAAATTGGTGAAGCTCTGGGAGTCCTTGGAAGGAGCCCTGTGGGTCAGCAGGTATACATGTGGTTTGTTTAATTATACAGGCAGCGCGCACACGCACAGAGGCGCGTTTCACTGATTCCTTAAAGTGGTAACCTGCTGCTGCTGAGTTGTGTGTCCAAACCCTCTCAGCTGGTTCCCACACACAGATCTTTGGAGGGTTACCCAGGGCTCTTGATGGGGAAGCTTGAGCACATTTAAACCAAAAATATAAAAATTAGCAGAATAATTGCAACAAATTAAATCAAAAAAGCCAAATAAGTTCAACATTAGTTTAAAAAAAATAGATTTTCTTCTAAAATTAGAATTTTTCTTCATTTAAAATCCGTTTCCAGACACGAAGAAAGTAATGTTCGATTCATTTTGGCTAAATATGATTAGATCTGCATGCTTTTAAAACTACATATCAAAACTGCAAAACTGAGAAGTACTTAGATCATCTCTGACTACATTTTTTTCCCTCTCAGATCTCAAATATGCAGACGAGTATTAACGTGAAAGTTGCTGGATGCCACTTGACTCGGGCCTCCATTAAAAGGCACAAAACCTCCAGTTTAACACCAGAAAAGCTGCAGAAAATACCAAAAAAAAAGCTGCGGCTTCTTTAAGACATCCGAGCAAAACAACTGTCCTACCGTGGAGGAGGGAGGGAGGGAGGATGGGAGGGGAGGGAGCGAGGTGGAGGGAGGGAGGCAGGCAGGGAGGGAGGGTTGGCTGGAGGACCGAATGGCAGCTTTTACGCAGAGGGCTGTCTCACCTGCTGAAACGCACTTGACCATTCAGCACAACAGAGCCATCTCGCGCTCTCACCTCCAATTAATATCCACGCCTGCGAGGTCAGCGCTTCGTTTTCGCTTCTTCGGGTTTGTTTTGCTGTGTCTCCTGCTTCGTTTCGATGCGACGAGCTTGGTTATCCTACCATGCCCCCTGCGTATGGATCGTCTCTGCCAGAGTAGGCGAACAAAGCGCATCAAGTCTCTCCAGAGAGCTGCCTCCCCCCAAAATCAGGGATTTTTGTCTGTAAGTAGCCTGCTCAGGATAACCATTTGGCATCGTCGCTTGTTTTTCTTGCTGTTAGGTTGCCTTGCGTCTAATTCACTTGGAAAGAACGCGCTATTAAAGATGGATACGCTTTTTCTTAGCCCGACGGATAGGCATTTAATTTAGGGAACACCCGATCCCGCTGTTGGACAAAAATAATGGCCAGATTTTGGATAGCGCCGGACACGTTATTGGTTTCCTGGGAGTAGAACAGGCCTGTGTCGATGCTTGAAAACAAACCAAACAGCCCAGCTTACATACAAACATTTTATTTCCCAAGGCGTGCATCACTATATGTCACAAATACGTCCGTGCGCTGATAAAATATACTGACAAGCACATCACCGACAGCAACTATGGAGCACACTGGGATCGAGGAGGTGAACCAGACGCACCAGCAGCAGCATGAACCCATCAGCTTCGGGATCGACCAGATCCTCAACAGCTCAGATCAGTCCAGCGGCTGCATGCTGCCCAACCGGACCGGCGACCCGGATTACGCGCTGGCCCCCAACGTCTACAGCAACGGCTACAACAGCGTCTACAACCCGGCCTGCTCCATGGCGGCGGCGGCGGGTTTGGCCGGCTCCTACAACGTCAACATGAACATGAACGTCAGTATGAACATGAATATGAACGTTAACGTGAACTCCGGAGGCGCCGGCGGGGTGATTCGGGTGCCGGCGCACAGACCCATGCCGCCTCCTCCACCGCCGCCCGCCGCCGCTGCGCCTCATCCACCCCCTTCGACGCATCCGCCGGGCATCGGACCCGGCATCCCCTCAGTGCCCGGCATGGGGATGGGGAATGCAGCAAACTTCACCTTTCCTTGGATGGAGAGCAGTAGGAGGTTTGCCAAGGACAGATTAACAGGTAAAAAAAAAAAATCAAATCTCCTTGTTGCGGTTCTGCCACACTTTGATGTTTTAAACCAGACACATGTGAGGGAGTTAGACTTTTGTGCATTCTGACCCAAACTATTCACATTGGAGATCATCCTCAGCCTGGTGTAAATAGTCCATTTCCTCACGTTTTGTGTGCAAAACAGGCTGCGGTCGGTGGAGGCTGAACTGGGCCTAATAGCTCGACAAAGTGGAGCTGATGATTTCATCTTTAGGTTGTAATCTATAACGAATCATATATGCGCGCACAGAGTCGGTTTTATTACGCTGGAAGGGCAGCCTGATAAACGAGAGGAGAAATTGACGCGGACATGCTGATGAATCAGTATTGGACCATCACTCTCCATTTACAGCGGATGACGGATAACGACGTTCCCCGTTTCTTCATGAGGATGAATGATTTTTTTCTTCTGCTTCTTCTTCTTCTTCTTCTTCTTGCGAGCCAATTGAGAAAGCAGGAAGATGAGTCATAGTCGTAATAACATAGGACAGCCTAAATGCTATATAACAGTGTAATAACACTTTATTATTATTATTATTATTGTTATTATTATTATTATTATTATTATTATTATTATTATTATTATTATGAATTGCTGAATTAAATACCTCCCTTTAAAGTGCATAATTCACATATAACCTTTAGTCTTTACATCTTATTTGAAGCCGAAAATATGAAGCATTTAGTTCACACAGATGATCACCAAAAACAGCCCAGTTTATTTCTTTAGTGAATATAAAAATGTAAAACCAACACAGCAGCATTTCTTCTGGCCCATTCTGTCCAGAAGCACTAATAAGCTAAAATAAGAATTATATATACACTCAGTAAACTCTATATGAACTCTGGAGTTTATTTGTAACTCTGTGATTTCAACTATTTAATTTGTTTTTGCAAAAATTAAAAAAAAAACAAAAAAACAATAATAATACAACTTACAAAATTCCTCTCTGACTATTTTTATGTAATTGTTGTTTTTTTTAAGACACTGATTTGAGTCCCATAATTCCAATTTATCCCACACACACACTCACACACTCTTCATTATACTGTTGCACACTTATTATATTCTCTCTCCAATCCAAAATCATTTACTTTAGTGTTAAGCTTGCCATATTTATTTTAAAAATGATAAATCAATAAATCAAAACAGATGAATGTCCAACAAAATAACATGAGACAGAATTTAGAAAACAGTGTATTTGGCACAGTGAAGCAGCTGTAAGACGCCGCCGTGCTGCTGGGTTGAAGCTTTTCTTCAGAGAGCTGCTTCCACTGGTGTGTGTGCTTTTTTTTTTTTCTCATGACCTCATTGTTATAAAGATGAAAATGAAGAACATCATGGATTTGCGCAGGCTCTCCCCCTCCACCCACCCACCCCTACCTCTCCGAGCATTAAATATTCACCATTCACTTCTTTCCACCTGATTAATTATTAAATACTGGGGGACGATATGTCATCTGCAAAAAGATACAGTGTAAATAGGCTTATCAATTTTACTCATAGTCACCGAGGGCCTCTCGTTTAATTTCTCTCAGCTTTGTGTCGCTGTAATTATTTCGCAGCTTATATCTTTGCTCCCGTATTGATCAGCCAAAGATCAGCAGCTACACACACACTCTCTCTCTCACACACACACTCACTCACACACACTCAGGCCAGATTTAGCCCGCTCTGTTTCCTATAAAAGGCCGTAAATCAAACAGACTATCATCTATCCTGATGGGCAGAGCACCATTTTAAATGTTTCTCCCTCTTTCTTGTTTTTCTCTTTGCCTTCCAAGTTGAAACCGGAGAAAGAAAGAAAGAAAAAAAAACAGCCAAACATGTTGCCAAAGGCTTCCAGCTCTGGCATTCATGGGAGTATTTTTTTAAATTATTTTTTTCTCGCAGGGATGTAAACGAAACCTGCTGAAACTGCGCGACAGACTCTCGTTTTTCATGCCGGGATGCTTCGTGTGGCACAAATTCACGTAATAAATCTGAGGAAGCTGAATCAGACTGACGCAAAAGATTAAGATTTGGGGTGTTTAGGGCAACAATTATCCTTGTGTGGAAGGAAGAAGTGGGTTATGTCGCCTACTGCTGGAGTCCTGCTGCTCCCTGACTCCTCTCTGGATCCACTCTTAAAGCTTAAAGACTCCATTTAGATTTCTATTCATATTTTACAAATTCCAGCACAAATTTTTACGCGTTTATTATCATTATTATTACTATTATTAGCTGTAGTAGTAATAATTATTTCCCCCAGAGGAATGTTTTTTTTCTTTCTGTCTTCTGCGTCAAAAAATTGGATTAATTTATTAATATATGTTATTTTAATTACATGATTTAGGTTTTTATTTTTATTGATATATTTTTTAAAGCTGCTTAAGGCTCGGAAGCCATTATGATGACCTCAAAATAATCTAAAACAAATAAAAAAGTCAGACTAGCTCTAATAAATAAAGGGTTCTCTATAATAATAGTTCATAATAAGAACTCATGCATATAGAAATGATCGGAAAGTCAGCTCTAAAGTGGAAGAAATGTACATTTAAATAGTCAAATGTGAATCTGAATTCATGCAAATGACTAAAATACACGCGGTGCCTGTAAACCTCCAGCATCACAACCGCCACTAATAGGTTCATAATAATAATAATGACATCACATAATGCGGATCGTTTGGGCATTTTGACAATAAACGCAGCTATAATCCAGCGTGCGCGGCTCTATAGGCCACCTAGCACCAATAAAAAACATAATTAAACCCTTTTCTTCTCTCCACTAAATCTCTGTCTGGGTGTTAATGGCAGCAGGGCAGAAAAGAAGAAAAAGAAAAAAGAAAAAAGTGGTTTTATTGAAGCGTTTTCCTTCGCTGTGACAGAAGACAGCGCCTCTGCCTTTTGTCCCGTATAGTGTAATAAATAGCAATATATGTTCATGTTATATTTCAATATCCCCTTTAGAATCCTTCACGGATATATTTATTAGATTGCTACAAAGGTAATATCCGCAGTGGGGAAGGGAGGCGCTGTCACCGAGAAGTGTTATTAAGTATAAGTGGTTTTATTATGGGAAACATATTCTCCACGGTAGCATTTTATTTTTTGATATGCTTATGCTAAATTGTGTTACACCAGGCAGCAGATTTAGTATTCCTGCCCATTTTCCTTTCTTTTTTTTTTTTCATATGAGGAAAGGTGGAAGAAAAAGTCTGATCAGTTTGTGGTATTTTTGGTTTTTCTTTTCGTTTCCTTTTTCTTTAATTATTATTTTTTTCCTTTTCTTTTCATGATCACTTATGAAGAACATGACCTCTGTCTTAGTGTTCACAGCTACTTGCTTATTACTCTTTCAAATGTTTTTTTTCTCTCAAGCTGCTCAGTAAAACAAATAATTAGAGAATTAATTCTATATTAGAATAAAATGCAATTACAGAGCTACAACTATTATTTACATTTTCCAATCAGTATTTATTTCTCTTGTTAGGAATCTATACAGGATTGATTTCCTCTTTTGCTGCAAATCGTAGCCTTTAATATCTGTGTGTAATTCATACATATTTAAAGACATCTGACCCCAAAACCTCAAAATACAAACTATAAATCTTTTCTGTTGTGCATATTATTGGACTCATGCAACAATGCCCAGCTATTCTGCATTAAAATGAAACTAAACTTGCCAATTTTAAAGAAACAATTACTATATTTAAAGACAAGGATGTCATCATATTGAATTTAGGGTTATTGTAATTTATATTATTCAGATGCTTTTTTCATTGTGGCTGGTTTAAAATCTATCAGACTGATTTTTTTTTTTTTTTCTTTTTGGTTACACAGGCATCAGTTTACAGTCTCAGCAATTACACGAATGAACAAACCTGAAAGCATGAGGTCTAAATCTTTCCCTTTCACTCAAAGCAGTGAACATGACTAATGCAGCATCCACAGCTCCTCATACATTTATCAGCGTTTGGTTTTGCCTTGCTGCAGTTGGCAGCTCCATTGGGTCCTGCTGCATGTTGGGCTGCCTCTAAAAGTGCCTGTATGTGCCTGGCCCATTAGTTAGCCCACAGATGGCCTGAAATAGCCATCTAATGCAGTATTATTTAGCCAGACCTGCCGCTGGGAGCTACAGCAGGCCTCGCTTTCTCTCTCTGTGGTCCATAAGGCTCCACATAGATTTGGGAAACGATTCACCAACCAAAAAAAATGACCACTTATATGTTCACATGTACACCGTATGTATCATCACAACAAAGTCACCAGGAGAATCACAGGAGGATTTAAAAACATTCCACGAAGTGCAATAAGGTCACCGTAACTCAGTATTAAGGGCCACGGAGGCGCCACGGTCCACTCTGAGCACCTATAGGAGTATTAGAGCAATATCAGGGGGATTTTGTCATTATAAACTCATGATTAAATACCACAGATGTCTGTCGAAGTCCCAGAAGGAATATTAGAGGGGCACCATTACCATTTTTATTATTATTGAGCATCAGAGCAACACATAATGTGATACCTGATAATAATGTCATAAGAATTTTACTGCAGAAGATTAAAAATAATAATGTAAAAAAAACAAAAAAACACTGTAAAAGCTTGGAAAAAGTCGCATGTTTTAGTTTCAACCAGTAAACCTGTGCTGCTCATTTACACTTTGGCGATGTTAACTTTACATGACCTACTGTAACAGCACACCGAAGCTGCTCATCTCTACTTTACAAATCATTTGCTCGTGTACGCCTCAATTTGGCACTCATGTTCAGCACCATCAGGGGACACCGGCAGCTCCCTGGAAATGACTGCCGAGCACATAATAGCTTCATGTTCCATTTTCCATCCAAATTGTCATCGTCTGTATAGCAAATGAATTTTCAAGATGCTAAAACTCTGAGAGCAGCAGCAGCAGCAGCGGCGGCGGCGGCAGCACGTAGGCCTCAGGAGACACCTATGCAGATGTTTTCATATTCATTTTGGCTCCTGGTGAGCTTTTCTGACAAAACAAAAACAAATAAACACCCTGTTAGACAGCAGGCAAAACAGCTTGCTGGGGAGGAATGACACAAAGATACAGAGAGAAGGAGAGAAGGAGACAGAAGAAGCTTCTTCTTTTTTTTCTTCTTTTCTTTTTTCCTCTGCTGTTGATTTCCATTCGGCTTCAAAATGAGAATGTGGCTGGGGAGTGGATCTATGGCCAACGATCTCATTACATTTATCGATCTTCTGTTTACCCATGGCTGACAAAATAGACAGGATTCATAGATATTTTATGATGCAGAAGATAAGTTGTTATTAATACCCAGCATGTGAAAGTGAACCACCGGGCAGTGAGGCTGAGAGGGAAGAGAAACACAAAGTGGACTCACACAGTGACAGGGTGCGATTCATAATTCTGAAAAGGCACAATGACAAAGCAGCAGAACGACCATAAACTGCCCAGTAATACACCCCTGTATGTTTTTTATGGTATAAAAAAAATAACTATGTGTGAATTATACGTGGTGTGTTTTGCAAAAATTGATGTCTATGTGCAAGAAACTGTGTATTTGTATGACAACTGCTTTGTGTGGTAGAGAGTTTGTGCAATGTTTAAATTTGATTGCTCTAATGTAAAAATAATCATAAAAGTGCTCTCCAGACTCTTTAAATCATGTTTTGTTAGGTTCTAATTGTTTTATGTTAGTCTGTGAATAGTACTTAGAGCTTCATCACATTGTCAGTGGACCTGACTGAGCAGCCAGCATGTGCTTGATGTATCTCTGTTAGTTGTCACTGATGTTTTTTTTCTGAATGGCAGATATCTCATTTTGTAGCCAAACATCTCCAAACGCTAACTTATAAGACTCACAGTAAATGACATTAAAGTAGACTCTGTTCATCATTTAGGCCTCCTTCATGTGATTAGCTGCTGTGCGTCAGTGCCCGCCCGGCGGCAGCAGCTGCTGCTGTGCTCCAGATGTGGGACCTCACTGTGTCTCCCTTTCCTTTAGGGGAGCAGGCAGAGGAGAGCCGAGCCGGAGAGGCCACAGGGGGGCCGGGGGCCGCCGGGTCCCTCTGTCCTCTCCCCAAGGGAGACATCGGCAGGGTCCCAGTCTGGAGCACTGTGGAGACATTAGCCAAATGCTATTACCCCGAGCTTGCTCACCTGCGAGACGGCAATGGCCTTCTAGCAGACTATCCTTTTCCAAAGGGGGCTTGCCCAGGTGAGTCACCCCCTCCCCCTACCCACCACCACCTCTAAAATCTCTATTTGCTCATTTTTCAGACCACTCCTCTTGTGTGCTACATAAATATTGAAATGTAAAAGCTGTTGCTAAAGCAATTCATGCCATTTTGATGTCTTTTTTGTTTAATCTCTAGGAGGCTAATTTATTACTTTCAGTTATTTTTGGAACTGATGCTGCACATACTAAGTTTCTACTTGTCCCTCAATTACTTTTTTTCTTGGACTTCCTACTGCACAAACCAATGTGCTTTTGAAAAAAATCTAAATGTGGCATGGGAAGTGTAGCTGTAATTACATTTATCTTCTTCAATTGGCAGCTTCTGGGCCTTCTGGTCGACTCCCCAAACACACTGGCTTTTCCAGAACTAAGACAAAATGGAGCATACTTTTATCTAACTGAGGGCTGGAAAACAAAATTGTGTTTATGATATGAGTATGTAGAAATAACAACTAATGAGTAATACTTTAGAAAATGTAATTAAGTACTTATACTAATGGATATGAATCTTTAATCTTAAGAAACATTACCCTCAAACACCCTCAAAGTTAAACAAATCCTCTCTTTCTTCTTCCTCCCAGCTGCCCTCTCGCCCTTCTCCGTGACCCGGCGTATCGGCCACCCGTACCAGAACCGGACGCCGCCAAAAAGGAAAAAGCCTCGCACCTCCTTCAGCCGGGTGCAGATCTGTGAGCTGGAGAAACGCTTCCACCGGCAGAAGTACCTGGCATCGGCCGAGCGCGCCACGTTGGCCAAGGCCCTGAAGATGACGGACGCACAAGTTAAGACCTGGTTTCAGAACAGACGGACAAAATGGCGGTAAGATTGCAGCAGGTTCACTCTGAGTGTAATGTGGTGCCGTTTGCTGGTGTGAAAGCAGAGAATAGCGATGCCAGTGTATCAGAATTCCCTCCTCCACATGCCTTTCTCTTTTTTTCCCCCTCCCCTACATGATCTACTTAAACAAATAAACAGGCCTTGGTGGATTTTTCAGGAGCTGTTTGACTTTATGAGGGCGGCGTGGGTATCTCAGAAGAGCCACTCCTTACGATTTTTCTTGTGCCATAAATTGACAGCGCTGAATGTGTCTCTGTTTTCCACTTGCATCCAAAATGCTTACCGGTGTCTTACTTTGAACACGAGTAAAATGGCCCACAGCTGAAGCATTCAAGGAGTTGTACAACACAACACCTATTTTGCTTAGCTTAGCTGCCAGTCGAGGCCAGTTCACTTGACCAAGCACAATTACTCCTGAGCCTCCTGAAAGGCCTTTTAGAAACCTGCTGTCCAAAGCAATACTGGAACACTCACAGGAGGAATTGACTGCCAAGTCCATAGACAGAAAAAACACACACACACACACACACACACACACACACACACACACACACACACACACACACNCACACACACACACACACACACACACACACACACACACACACACACTCCTTCACTTCATTCTAACTGTTGTTTATAGCCATTTGGAAGTAAATGAGTAGGAAATCAAATTAAGATGCCCTGCCCTTAGTTAAAGGGGCAGGACACATATTTCAAAAGCATATTACGAACAGCTAAATTGCCTTAAGTCATTACCTTAAGGGTTTTAATGTTTAAATTGCCTTTAAGCTTTTTGGAAGGAGTTTTGTATTTAAGACGCATAGAAAACATTAAAAATCTTCATTTTTGTTTGCATTTTGACATTTTTTTATTGGCTTTTTGGTTTTAGATAAATATATAATATTAAAATTTGGTTTGATCCATTCAAAAAGGTTTAAAGAAAAACAAAAAAACTGAGCATTTAGAGCCAACAATCACATCACACAGCAGGAAGAAGAAAAAAAAAGAAAAAAGAAAAAAAAGTCACGGTCTCCACTCCAAGGTGTAATAAAAATGAATTTTCTTAAAATAAACACGGCAGGACCCAAGACTGAACGGCACGTCACGAGTAACAAGGGAATTGGCTTAACTCGTTTTTCTGATTTCCTACTTTTGCTGAGATTTATGCCATTTCCCTGTAGTGTGCACCTGATAGGAAGAGCATGAGGGATGTCTTTGCGTGACGACTACGCTAGTAACAAGAGGATGATCAAATCAACAGCCGGGGAATCAGATTATGATAATGCTGTTAACAATAATGTGTGGCTAATGGATGGAGGTTGGTGTGCATGAAAGAGTGTTTTAGAAGGTGTGTTGCTGCTTGTGATTCCTACCTGCCATTTGTGTTTTTGCTCTCGATTTTAACGACAACTTTGCCGCGTAGTACAGGTTGTTTGTATTGGTGACACTGGTACAGTTTTTTTTTAAAAAAAGGCAGATTATAATGGGGATTTTTACAACATTTCTTGGCTAAAATGTGTCACAGGAAGTGATCTGAATATTAACATAACTTCATCTCAACTCAAATCTGCATTTCAGTCTGCTCTAGTTACAATTTTGAGCTTACAAAGGGACTCACCTACACTAAAAATATCTTCTCAGCTCACTTCTATTTATAATCATGCAGCCACTGAGTGTCCTGATCATGAAAAAAAACAAAAAAAAAACACCCCGACCAGTGTGAATGTTTTTCTCTGGATCCTTTCCAACATAAATGCTGCAACTATTCCATTTAAAGGACTCAACTCGCACGAACACACATCTGAGCTGCTTTTCAACACAGCAAATTTCAGCACCTACCGACACAATATTCAGGGTGTGTGTGTGTGTGTGTGTGTGTGCTACTGTTAACATATGTAGCTCTGGAAAGAAAAGAGAAAACAAAAAAACAGATGTAGCTTTCCACCTTGAGGCAGGAACTGCGTCTCCTCCTCCTCCTCCTCCTCCTCCTCTGTAAGTCACGTTCCCTCACCAGCACCTGTCATTCATCTTGATCAGCTGTCGTGCCGCCTGAAGCTGAAGTAACCGGCGCAGGTGTTGAATAAACATACAAGAATAGCAGCCGATTTGCAAATGAACAGGTTTTATTTGCAAATTTTCAGAGACATATCCAACTGTTTTTCTTTTCACCCCTTTTTCTTACATTGCTTTCTTGTTTTTTTTAGTTTTTTTATTGCTCGCTCAGTGCCTCCTGTGCTTCAATTGATAGCTGGGACAACAACAGGCCCCTAAATATCCCTTAACACTATTGAGATTCTAGTGTGTCACCGGTATCCTATTTATTTCTTGCTGTTTTTTAATTCATTTTATTTTAAATACAGCCGGAAAACAGGCTACAGATTTAATTACAGTGATGTTATTCTGCAGGCAGTTATTTATCTCGAAGGTTGGCGTTTTTCTCTGTTTTATCCGAGTCTAATGCAGTGCTTCGCAGTTCGTTTTGGCTTGTGGCTTCTTAAAATGAAGCATTACAGTATATATGTGTAACTCCTCATCAGCAGTTGAGGAATGTTTTGCAGTTTTTGGGGTTTAAAATGTTATCGGGGCCTAAAGAAGTTAATTAATCCAGTAATTTGCAAAATAAAGATATTACAAAAAGCTCTGAAATAACATTTGTGTAGGAGACACATTTTATTTCTAACTGTGTTTTAAAAATCTGAGCTGTGCTTCTTTTTGATACAGAAAGCTGTAATGCTTCATTATGAGGAAATAGGACAAACATTGGCACAAGTTGATGTTGTGGCCCCATAAAAGTAACAATTACATGGGTCTTAAATCCTCCTTTGTGCTCCTTGTGTCTCCCTCTTCCACCCAGGAGACAGACTGCAGAGGAGAGAGAGGCCGAGAGGCAGCAGGCCAACCGGCTGATGCTGCAGCTTCAGCAGGAAGCTTTCCAGAAGACGTTGAGCCAACCGCTGCAGCCGGACCCGCTCTGCCTGCACAACTCCTCCCTCTACGCCCTGCAGAACCTGCAGCCCTGGGCAGAAGACAATAAGGTGACCTCCGTCACCTCCGTGGCATCTGTAGTGTGAGCGTGCATGAGTGTGTGTGTTTAGAAGAGAGAGGGGAGGGAGGGGACAAAGACAGAGGGAGGGACAAAGCTGGGAATCTGTCAAAGAGTCGTCAGTGTGAATGGACAAAAGAAAGGAAGTTCTTCACGTCTGTCTCTCACTTGTCTCACGTTCAGACACTCAGCACCATTTTGGGATATCATAGATACGGGAGAAGGATGGTGTCTTTGGAGAGAGAGAAAAATAATAATTTTGAATGGACACTGTGCTTCCTCACTCACTGATCGTTACCAGCAACATGGTGTGGGAGTGTTGTGTAGAGAGAGAGACAGCTATCTGTTACTGCCAAGGCCTTCAAAACACTGTGTGCGGACTTCGCAGCACAGGAGCCGCACTTACATTGCTGTTTGTCGAAATTAAGCAAGTCTACAAGTGTTATCTTAAAAATCTAAAGTATGTTAAGTCATTTCCTGCCTTACACCAAGTTTCCGCTTTCCCTTCAGCTGTCGGTCTAAAAGAGAAGAGGGCACTTTATCCCTAAGTGCCGGGAAACAAATGGACACCTCTGTACATGCCCAACTATCAAGACTGTCCCCACTTTTGCCTCTGGATCCCTCACAAGGCAGCAGAGACTTTCTGCCAATGATGGCAAAACAAAAAAAAAAAAAAAAAAAAAAAAAAAAAAAAAAAGAAAAAGAAAAAAAAAGACCTCCTGTTTTTCGCTTTTGACTTTGTACAATGTAGTAAATGCATGTTTCAACCCTTTTCTGTGTGCACTCGGAAGTACCGCTGAAGTCAGCTGCTGTCGTGGTGGATCTCCTCCCCGGCCGCAGTGTTCAAGTGGTAGTGGATTGGTGAAAGTCCTGATCACGGATTCCTCATTATGTTGAATTTAAAGGTGTTTTATATTAAATGATATTGTGACTTTTTGAAAAGATGACAAACCCTCTGCTGTTTTTCTTGCCTCTTTTTATATTGCCGGGCTCCTCACTCACTGCCTGTTTGTTGTTTTGTCACCATTATGAAAACGGTGCAATAATAGGCCTACTTTATGATTTTACTGAGGTAGTTAGCCTTGCGGGATTTAGCTATGATTACACATTAAAGTTTCAAACCACCCAAAGGTAAGATACCATCGAATCGTATCAGAAGGACAGTGCAATACTGTTTTTTTTATCCATAAAAACTGATGACTACAGCTCCCGTGTGTGAATGTGAAGCAGGGCGTTGCCGAAAAACAGCGAGCGTGCTCAGCAAAACTCTCCCTGGATAAATAAAGGTTTGAAAACCGATGCCAGCTCAAATTAGAATGAGAGTACATGAGAAAGTACAAGTCGTGCATCTGCCAAGTGAACATATGAAAGGCAGGGGTCTAGTTTTGTTTTTGTTTTATTCCAGTAATTCATGGAACACTTTGCCGGAAGATTTGTCCAGTGGACGGAGAAGGAAACCTAAGAACAAATTACAGGATATTACCAGGTTTGTTTTTTTTTAAAAAGGGAAGTCCGTCACCTTTATAATATTCCCGTTGGAGTATGCACCCAGTCAGCTCAGGGCTCAAACTATCACGGGTTGCAGTTCTTGTTTAATGACCCTTTTGGTGCCCTTATTCATGCATAGTGTGACAAACAGCAATGAGCTGATCAGTCACAGCAAACAAGAATGTGTAGTTTGATTTGGTGAAAGTTGCACCTCTCTTTACGTCTGCACTGCATTGCATTACGCCGTTTCCTGTCATCCAGCTGATACTACAGGAGGAGTGGAAATTTCCACCCTGAAATAACCCCTTGGACCCCTGTCGCCTCCAGAACGATTAAGGTCAACCAGGCTTAAAGGATATATTTTTTTATTTCTACCTGGAAAAATGTCGTCTAACTGTACACCAGCATTCTTCTTTTAAAAAAAACAAACAAACATTTCAGGTCTTAGCTTCCATAACATTTTTGGTGTGGCTTTCATTGTCGTCTATGTGAATCATGGCCACCTAGACACCAGACAGTCGTAAACATTTGTTATCACCACATCCCGCCTATCATGCAAGTGCTTATCACCCAAGTCATAACAAAACCGACCTATAGAAGGCCAGTAAACACATCATTCAGGTTCCTTGCTCGTAAATGAGCCTTCAACACCATGAACGTCATAGGAGATGAGCCTTGCTGCGCCCCACTTCTTCTCCTTGACAAGGAACCACTTGATTTCCATTTCACTGGACTGTAAGCATAACTTTGGACTCCAATCTTGGCTGTATACCTGCTGCTGGCAAATACCTATCGCAAGACCTGCATTTCGCAAACTTCATGGTTAGAATCTTGTGCTTTTTATATAAATATCATGACATTAGCCTCATTGAGCCTAGAAATCTTTGCTCAGAGCAGTTTGAAGACATGGTTCGAAACAGCTGTCTGCAACTGCAGCCACCCCCAACAACCCTCTGCTTTCTCAGAGACATAGTGCCAACGTTTAGTCAGTTTTCAGGGCGTCTTGCCTGGTTGGGATCCTGTCAAGAACAGTCAGTTCTCCAGGTGACGCCTCCTCAACCCCCATTTCCTCCGCTCCCTGCTGCTTTCATCTCTCTGTCTCAGATGCCATGAAGACGTGACTTGGCTCATTTTAGAAAAATTCCTTTCTTTACTGTTTACAAAACGGTGCATTGTGTTTTACTGCAGGTGCTTAAAGATTTTTTTTTTCTCCTCTCCTGTCATGGTTGTGTAGTTTTTTTTCTTTTTTTTGTCTCACTACCAAAGAGCCCTGTCCTTATCCAATAAAATGTCACCACACAAGATGAACAAGCGCAAAAGGCTCAGAGTATATCAGACTTCCTATCAAGAGCTTTGTTTTGAACAGGGCCACCAAAAAAAAAAAAAAAAGCTCTCCTCCACATACACCGTGCTGTGCTCTGTGTCACGCTCTGTCTGCTCCTATCAGTTGTTTCCACTGTTGAGAAATGCAGTCAACATTTATGTCACTATCAGGCAGCTGTTGATGCTTCAGCAGGTTTAGAAACATTGGAAGTCTGCATTCTGAGAAAACACATGCACTATTTATTTTGGAATTAAACGGCTCCTTTGCAACAGATTTTGTCGAGCTAACATCAGATAAACTTCAGCATTAACTATGAACTTCATATCATGGAACTTTTTACATTTATTCAGATCATTAAGGGATGAATGAGTGTTGCACTGCACCATCTGTATAAAGAATCATTTGTATAAATAAGAAAACAGCCTGTGTTCATGCATGCTTGGCACAAAAAAGTCCACATGATGAATAATTTTGCATTTTACTGCATATGTGTTAATGGCGTATTCGTTACATAGCTGAGCTTACGAGCATGTATATTTTTAGTGTGGCTTCATGACCAAACTGATCAGAGGAATTCTCTACCGCAGCACAAATGTTCAAATATACATTCACATCACATGACTAATACAAAAATAGAGATCAAATCTTTCTTTTTGTTTGTTTTGTTTTAGGACTAGATGTAATATTATCAGTCTACAGTTGAAACATCCATTTTCAGGCCAAGACAGCTCCTAGATTTCAGAGGAAAGTCAACCTGTCAGCTCCGTAAGGTCACGGCTAATGTGTTGAAAAGTGGGCTTTGTTGACAAAAGGCTTCAATGGTTCTTGACTTTTAAACACGGCTACGCTCCGTTACTTTGAGTTACTTGCCAAATTGTGGCTGTATATAGAAGACGGGTTCTTCTGGTGACTAATAAAACTTTTAACTTGTTAGTACTAAATATATATGTTCACAAAAATAGCCCTGTAACCACCGGCACAGTTTGTCTCTGATGTTTGGTCAAGTATGAAGGATTCCTGCAATACATACCCACAAACCGGTTTAAACATGTGGGCGAAACGGAAAGTGGGCACAAATGAAAACTGCAAACAAGTTTGGCTCCGCTGGAGGATACACATAAATGAAATTAAACGCATTTAATCTCGGAACAGGCTTAAACTCTGAAGGAAAGTTTGAACCACAAACAACCGAATTTTCCGAGAGCTATTTATTTTAGAAGCCTGTTCACTTCCCAGAGGAGTCGTTGGGATTTTGAAACACTGAAGCCTGAGACCAGGTCAGGAATGTTTACATTTTAACCTGATAATTACACAATTTTCCAGTGATTTCAAAGTAGACTTAATATAGAATGTGAGATGCTGACAAAGGAAGGCCATCCTTTTTTCTTTCTGTGCTTAACGTATGTTTCATATTAATATCAGAAGCAAGAAAAATGGTTCTCAAAGTGTGTGCCTTGGAATTAGTCTTATTTATGTTACTTCAAAGATGTATAATTTTATGTAAAGGTGTACTATGGAAGAGCTTGTTTTCATAAATGTTCTGTGAAAAAACATTTGCGAACCACTAAGCAAAACCAGGGATGCCAGTTTTTGCTACCAGCTTCAAATAAGATTCATGTATACTTTAAATAATCTAATTTTTAAATAATAAAAATTGTATTTAATAGTAGCTTGAATGACCAACCCTTTAAATAGTACAGGAGCAGAAATGCAGATGAAGGGGAAAAGTTACCCCATAAAGTCACACCATACCCAGCATACATAACTAATAATAATCCGACCGAATCTGCTGTCTGTGTTGTTAAAAATTCTGTCCATGTTTAGCTTCGTGGTAACTTCTCTGACTACAGACACTCAAATGGATTCGGCTGCTGTCTGATGCTGCAAGTATTTAATGGACGAAGAAGAAAGACTTCTACAAACAGCCCCGAGCAACGAGTTAAACATCAACCCCTGTTTTTGTCAAAGCCTGGATTACAGGAATTATTGGTGACTCTTATGAATCAGGCCCGTTACAGACTCTGTCTTCGTCACAGTGAAGTTTTATTTTTGTTTTATGTTATATTTTGGGATTGATGTAAACATGTCAAGCAGTAAATGAGGTGAAACTCAACTTAGATGAAAGTTTATGGACCAGTGTTGCTGCTGAAATGTGGTCAGACTTTGCCAAAAATCTGTTTAACATATATGTTTAGTTTTTGTTTTTTTTAAATAAGGGACTCAGTGCCAGAGAGAGTGTGTAAAAATTATTTAATTAACCAACATTATTCTGATGATGCATCTCCTAGCTTGTATGTTTTTGCTGGGATTCTTTACAAGTGACCAAAAACAAACATAAAAAAACAAAAAAAGACAGACTGATCCGCATAGAAAGTATCAATTTAATCTCTCCTTGCAGAAGACTGAAAGCCTTTTTGTTTCATTCACACACAAATCCAACAAATAAAAAAGTCTCATCCATGATTAAAAATACACACACAACTAGGAAACACTGAATCTGGAAAATCATTTTAAATGCTGGTTAGCTGTATCACATGCTGGTAGTTTTGCTGGTTTGTAGATCTAGGAAACTTGGAGCAATTAAAAAATGTGGTCATGTACTGAAATTGTAGTTATATTAAGCCCGGGTTAAAGATAAATCAGTGTTTGTGTCTGGCATTCCAAAATCAAAGTTTGTCCACAAATCTGTGTCACTTTGAGTTTTACGTGAACCAACATGAGGTGTCATAGAAATGTGTGTTTTATGAAATAGGTTAAAAGGCTGATTTTATAGGCGATTGCTGTAAAAGTATTTTTCTGGTGATGCCACTGTTTTTTTTTAGTAAGTCATCGCGTATTGGATACATGGTTTGACTGCAACTGTCAGCTGCTCGAGCTGGAAAATTCAGAGGCATCGAGTCGCTTCCAGCTGAGTCAAGTGAAGAATGAAGAATTCTTTCTGCGGTCTGACAACGTTCAGAACAAACTCTGCCTGCTGACGTGACACACTGCCACCACTCCTGTGCTCTCTCCTACAGTTGCACATGCTGTATATGCACATGTTTGCATGTTACGGCCGCACATTGTCATGTTTACATACAACAGCGGATGCAGGGACAGCAGCAAGCACACACATACTAACACACGCACAAAAATACTTATGTATGTAATGTGCAATTACTGATAAGGCCATAACAATAATAACAATTAGGGAAAGAGAATGCATTATATGTTAACCAGTATAGTAAAACTATTCTGATGCATTTGGAAACAGAAGCAAATACCTTGAATTTTGATAAAGAATATACACATTTTAAAGTGGCGCTGTGGTGACAGAAGATGATAGAGATAAAGACTCACATGAAAGGTTGATTTCTGCTAGGCATGTGACAAAAAGGCAGCGGAAGTGTTCAGTTCTAGCCTGTGTGATTGTAAGAACCTGCCTTTCTGCAGTGCGTTCCCATTACGATGCAGGCATGCTACGCTGATGTTGAGAGCGGGGCGAAGAAATCAAAAGTATGTGAGAGTGTCAAAACATCAAAAGACAGTGCTGACACGAAAGGAATGACAATGAAATGTTTTACCATCCCTTGTCTGTGTACTACTTACAGTTAAGCCAAAACTGCTAACACTCATGCCAAATGCTGATTATAGTGAATTTTTATTATTTTATTTTCCTAATGCTAATTTCTATCACTCATCAGGACATTTTAATATATACAGAATGAAAATAGCTGAACGATTAGTTCTGTTGTCAGTCTAGGGCAAGTCATAGCTACAGCCAAAGGGCTAAGTGATCTTAATATTAGGGTTCCTCACTGAAATAGAGTTGTGCATTGAATCCACATTTTCAAGTGCCAGTGCCAAGTAGTGCAAAGTAATGATGGTATAGTGAGAAGAATCAAGGATCAACACCAAAACCATCAATCTGAATAATCTTGGTACCCACATCTAAAGGCAAGACACTCCAGCAGACCCTGCACGAGGCTGGTGTCCATGGACGCTGACCATGGAGTCTGCTTCTCCAAGACAGACGCATAAAAGCTTGTCTAGTTCTTGCAAAAGTTCGCTTGGACATAAAACTGAGCTTTTGGTTGTTATTTCATTGGAGAAAAACAAGTGTTTGGACACATGTCTGTGGCTTTGGTAAAAGAGAAGTATTTAACCCCATGAACACCATCCACACTGTTGGGTATGGTGATGAGAGTGTGATGCTTTGGTGGTGTTTATCAGCTGATAGTCTGGGAGGCCTGGTCAAAGTAAACAGTATCATGAGAGAAGAGGAAGAAATGAAGAGTCCAGACCTGAATCCCATCAGGAATCTGTAGAGGAGCTGATGGCCAGAGTGATAGCGAGGAAGCCCTCCAACCTCAAAGACCTGGAGAATGTCACAAAAGAGGAGTGGTCCGGAATGCCAGTGGTGACATGCAGAAAACTTTTTGGAATTATAACGACGTTTTTTTGGTGGCAATGAATGCTTATTGAGTAGCACTATGAATAATTTAAGACAGGGCATTTTTGGAGGGTAAAAATATTAAAAAAAACCTACATAGTTCAAGATTTGCCATGAAGTTATCAATACTTCTGTGTGTTCTTGTTTATATAAATTCTACCCAGGTCTATGTATCAAGTATGAAGCAAAACTTCAAGCTTTTAATAAACTGTGATTATCATGGAGGGTTTTTTGTTGCATGTATTGTTTTCTAGAAAGCTCTTTCCAATCTACACTACAACAACTCCATCTAGTGTTCATCCATCAGAACACTCACTTTTCTTTGTCCCGCCTACTTTTCAAATCTTATTGGCTAAGATGCTGACGACGTTGGTGACGTACTGCCTTCCCATTGGTTCGCGGATTTGTCCGTCACGGCAGTTTACGGAAGTGTAACCACCCACTACAAAGATGGAGGACGATATCTCAGATTTGAGCAGACCACAAATGTACTTGTTTGGTGAGCTCGCTTATTCTGACAAACCTGAAATTATTTGGTCGCACAATCAGTTTTACCGCCATGTTCTCACGCACAAGTAGCCACTGGACAATTTTAGGTGGGGGAAGTTAGCGAAATAGCTGGCTAGCCTGCTTGCCCCCACTCGCGCCAATTCAGCTCTTTTGTTAGCTAGTCGACAGGACATGTAGATACATGTGCTAAAGCAAGAGTATACGCCAGTGTCTTCAACAGTTTTGTGCATTTGTGCTAGTTTGCTCAAGATAAGTGCAAACATAAGGTTGGTGACACGTCGCACGTAATGTTTTCCCTCAGGTTGTACCTTGAAATCGGACAGACGGGAGTTCAAAGTTGACGTAGACGACGATGATACGGAACAGCAGCTGTCACTCAAAGCAGTAAGAAACACGCTTTACATTAACTTGAAACATGGTTGATGCAGCTCAGTAACGCAGGTGCTGATGCTTAAAAGTGAAAGATGGAAAAAGTTGAATGTATGATGCTGCACACTGTTGATATGCTCCAAACATTGGCTGCCCGGGGACCTCATGCGTTCATGTAGACCTGAGACACAGTTTGGACAAACGTTTGTGTTGTCTCTGCTGATGTTGGACATCTTCCTGTCTTTGTCTCAATTTAGAAAAGAAAATAGCTGTCAAAAATAGAGACATGCTGGCTTGGTGTTCATTACGTTGGACATTATTTGGTGAAAGCATCCACCTGCGATTTGCGTTTTAATTTTTAAATTTTCAATATTTATTGTGCAGTAGATTTAAAAACTGTGATGGATGGTTACCACATGAAACACAATAAAACTACTTCACACTTTAATGCAAGGATGATAACTCAGATATAATTTCTGTCCACATTTTTAAAATAGCATAGGCGATAGGACAACTGTCACAAACGCTATGACTGTAAGTGATACTACTTCTACTACTAACTCTAAAAGGAAAAAAATAGGATATTTCTCTTAACAATCAGTGATATTAAAACAGTTCATCCATGTTATTCATGTCTCAGGAGCAGCATCTAAGTATTGCACATTCTGAAATTAAGGTAAATAAAGTAATAAAAATGTAAAATAAATCCTTAGTTAGATGAACTGAATAATGTACACTATATACTAACCTGCAGCCGTTGTGATTTATTATTGATTTCAATTTTAAGCTGATTAATTGTTCAGCCCTAATTGGACTTCTTGTAATCGTTGCTGCTAATAGTTATTTTAAAATCATAGTTTTTTTTAAAGACTTTAAGACATGAGGAATCACAAATGATCAGAGATCAAATGTATGTCTTAGAATTTACCAGCTGTACCCTGAAAAACTTTGATATCTTTGCTGGAAAAGTGATTTAAACAGCTAGTAGTTTCCTGTCCAATGAATGTTCGATAGGCAATTATGAATAAAAGCTGAATGATAAGCCTCCCAAAAAAATCACAGTGGAATTATTTTGACAGATATTGTGTTATATTGCTCATTACTTTCTAAATGTATTTTCCACCATAAAATAAACAAAACATAAAAATGAAGATGTGGTACTTGTAGTGATCGGTACGAACCAATCATTCCCCCGTACGATCGGAGAATTTATCTTCCAGTCCTGGTCATCTCTGTAGCATCACAATGCTTCACTAAAAATGGTATGTTATGACAGATTTTACCTTCATCAAAAAGAAATGCAGCTCCTTTGATTTTGGAGATTGCTCTTGTCCACATTGCGACTTGGATGAATTGTTTATCCCTGTTTTTGAATCACCTGACCTGGAACTGTAATATTTAATTGTTATGACCAGTTATCTCAGAAACACTAACCAGAGGCAGTAATCTTGCAAAAGAACCTTATTTAAAAATTGCAATGATTGACCAGTTAAAACCTGAACTTGTGGTGTATCCGACTATTTTGTGCACTTAGAAAATAAAAGACAAATGGTAGCAGAAGTAGCATTAACAGAATGATGCTAAGACATGAAGGCAGTGTTGTGTGTTGTAGTCAGCTGTTCTGCTCTTCCAGGTTTGTCTAGGAGCCGAGGCGGAGGATAAGTTCCACATGGTGGAAGTTGAAGGCCTCACTTATGATGGGAAAACGACCAAAGTGCCACTAGTTGCCCTGAAACCTTCCGTCCTGCCCTCTGTGAGTCTTCACACTGTTATCAGATCATTTAATGCTTAAGATAATCACCAAAACTGGAAAGAAAGCATTCTCTCAGAATACATTGTAGGAATAGATTCAAATAGTATATTAATAGTTATTAAACTACTGATATTGTCATTGTAACTGCTACTCTTCTATTGTCCAGATGACTTTAGGTGGATTTGAGATTACTCCGCCAGTTACCTTCCGTCTCCAGTCTGGCTCTGGACCAGTTCACATCAGCGGGCAGCATTTTGTCAGTGAGTATTAAAGACAGCTTCCTTTGAAAATCAAGTCTTTAGCCTTGACAGAGATAACAGTTCATCATTAAAGTTAAGCACTTACCAACTGAGAACCATTTTGGGGAAAATTACCAAGTTGTTTCTTCCACTTTCTTCACAGAATGAGGCCTCGTTTACTCATTTCTGTTCCCATAAAGTATAAAAAGTACTCCAATTCTTCACGTCATTAGAACTACTGCGTTGATTAATAAACACAGACTTTTGAAACATCTTCTGCTGTAAGAATTTCACTGATTCATAGATAATACATTTGAAATCATGTGTTTTGTGTTATTAGTACAATACAGTAATTATGTGTGATTTAAATTCTATATCGGAGCTGTCCAAGTGAATGTGAAGCAAACAGAAATAATCTCTGTGCTGTGCCACTAACTCGTGTTTGCTTTGCAGGTGTGAAGGATTCAGAGGATGAAGAGGAGGAGAACAATACGTCTCCAGTGAAGCGGCCTGCAGCGCTGCTGTCGGGGAAGAAGCCTCCGTTGGTACTTATCTCGGTTTCTACTTTGGTGACATGGCTGCTTCCAACTCTTAGTTAATGGAAAGAAAAACCCTGTAAAACACCCAAAATATGTCCACTGTGAAACTGGAATAGTGTTTCTGACAAAATGGTACCTAACATTCCTTACAGAAAAAACTAAAGATGGATTCCGATGATGATGATGACGATGAAGAAGACAGTGATGAGGATGATGATGAGTATGATTTTATTTATGCTGAATTCTTATTGAAAATGTAAAAAATGTGAAAAATAACATTTTACTTTGCCTAAAATAGAAAAGTGAATATTGTTGTACATATCGTATGTGTGGAGATCGCCCTGTCCGATTACTGAGTAAATTCTCAGGAGTTCTGTTCCTGTTTTTTTTTTTTTTTTTTGCAGTGATGATGACAGTGATGAAAATGACGTCAAACCTCCGAAGAATTTTGGCAAAGTGCTCCAAAAAGTAAGCCTGGTCTGGTTTTTGATATTTACAAAAAATAATATCAAACATGTAGATGTTGGTGGTGCATCTGAAAGTTATTGATAGCAGCTGCAAGATACTGTAAACAATAAAGCCAATCTAGAGGGCTGCTTGGGTTTGATAAACACATGTGTGATTGTTTCAAACCGAACAGTGTGTAATAATGAGCAAGGATATAGATATAGAAAGCCTACATTAATATATCTGTGAAGATTCTCAGTCATCCAGGTCATGGCTGTAGCCACAAAAGATCCTAACAAACCTCTACGTGACAGGGGGAGCACGAACAACCCATATAACGGGGGGGAGCAGCAACAAACCCCCAATTGAAACGGAAACTCAGGTGTTAATGGCTCCTTTAGGATATAGGTATCTGGAACTCCCAACGAGTCAGTCAGAACTGAAGAAGCCTCTTGGATGACAGGTGGAACGTCTTCGAGAAACTCAAGGAAGTCCAGTTGCTGTGATTCGTCTATCATAATACATTAATATAGTTTACTGCATGTGTAGCAGTGCATTTGGATTTCCTCAAAGCAAACATCGCCCACTGTTGACCATATGTAAGACCACCAAACTCTGACTGCCATGATGTTAAGTAGTTTATTGTAGCTACAGTTTGCAACTCAAAGCTTTGAATGCAGAAGTCTTTACCTTTTTTTTGCCTCATCTTGGCAGGTGTAAATGGTGTTTTTTGAACTTGCCTGCAGGTTTTACTTCTTTGCTTTCAGTATCACCAAGTTTTGTTTATTTTGTAATTTTTTTTTTTTCGCTGTTTTCTTTGTTCCATTATTTCTACCAATATCCAGAACAAACTAAATATCCATCAGTTAATTTATTTAGGGTGTTTCCAATCCCTTCTTGTCCACCAGGTGTCAGGGTAGCCAATGGCTTCCGCTCACTTATTTTTCTGTGCAGAAGGAATTTCTCAGCCGCATGCCCACTCCCCTTTCGTTTCTACCACATCATTTAAACTTCCACAGACGATACGCTGTAGTAGCATTTCATTTCAGCAGGCCCTACCCATTCCTGCACTCACTGACCGTCCACCTCTTTGTATGAGACAAAACATGGAACTTTTTCATCCTGTTCGCTCATGTACCCACCTGTTTTCCAGGAGTAAAACACAGGGTCTGTGTAGTGTAATGATCGGATTTCTCCTCTGTAATCTGCTTGAATTCTCACCGTCTCACCAACAAGACCGCACTATGTTATGCTATACATGCACACACACACACACACACACTTAAAGGTACATATACGCACCGTAGACATGTACATTTAGGCTTGTAAATACGCATGCACAATCTGTACATATTAACAGTACAAATTCACAGATCACAAACACACACTAAATACAGTTTCACACACACACATACACACACTTCAGTTATGGGAAACATCTTCAACCATTTTTCTGAAACGCTGCATATCTTTGTCCCTCTGTCATCCCACTGTTAATATGATTGCTCCTTTTTATCGTTTCTCATGCCATTTCAGCTTTGCACCTGGCTTTTGCCTTTGAACACTTGTTTTGCGTGTTACCACAATCGCTTGCAAGTGTGTGGGTGCATGTGTGTGTATCTGCCTCATTTTTACGTCGGTGTCTGTTTGTGATTTCTTTCTTCTTCTTCTTCTTTTTTTTTTTTTTTTTAAAAGCACGCTATCCAAGTGCTAACTGTGCCAGGCAAAAGATCAAAGCAGGGCAGATGCACATACCTGCGACGTGAGCACCGATCCTTCCCTCAGGGTCAGATGACAGCTGAGCATTTCTGTCACCTGTTGATTTATTCTGTTGTCTTCTTTTCCAATTCCTCCTGCAACCCCACGCCCCCCTTCCCTCCATGACCTTAATCCTTTTCTTCACCCTTCTTCTCTGTAGCTTCATAGCTGCCCCGTCTCATTCTTTAACAATGAAAGCACAAAGATTTAAAAAGTAGGGCTGGGAGCAATTATTTTTGGACTTGTAATTCAGCTGTATTTCAGGATACATTTGCCTTCCTTTTGTGGTCAAACCTCTGTACTGTATTGAGTAGATACCAAAATGTGCACTGATTATCAGCTTCTTCACAATAATATCATTTACTTGTTTTTTGATCAGTTAGTTTTGATGAACGACCAATTAGGACACTTTAAAGTTCTAATACAGGTGCTTGTGTTAAACAACTTTATTAAGGGTCTTCTGGTGCTTCCTAAATCCTCCTATTCGTTGTCACAGGCAGGATTTCAAACTTCTAATCTTAACTTAATTTCCAGCTCAGTTATGCTTATCTAGAGGTGTGTCTGTGTTTATTTTTTTGTCACGTGACGCTGGATGAACGTTTTCTGCTCAGTGTGAAAGCAAACACACTTTCGGAGTTAATGTTCTGATTACAAAAAAAAAAGATCTTGGCCCTAATGTGGCCTAGATGTGGCATGTATTTAGATGTTCGAGTTCAGTTTGACAGCATTGCCATGACAAGTAAATCGGACGTCATCATGTGAGACATTTATCGTAAATTTGGCAACAGGGCAGCCTGGCAGCGAGACATGTAATTGGTCTTTCCAACAAGCTTGGACACAACAGGAAATCAGGAATCAGTTCTTACTCCCAGAAGTTTTTTGTGCTGAACTTCTCAGACAGCTCCAACAAAACCCTTAAGACTGCTTCTCTTTGTGTACATTATTCATGACAACTGCAAGCAGTCGTGCAGCTGACTTGCCAACTATTTTGAAAAAGGAACAAGCGAGACACACCAAGTGGGATAACAAGATAGAAACAGAATTGTGGTCATCGTGTACCGCGGACAAGGAGTTAAACAAGCAGATCTTCACTGTGCTGGAGACAGGTGTCTGACCTTTACAGCGGATCTCTCTACTTTTGATCTTCCCTTTTGTAACGTCTTCATGCAAATGTCAGACACCTTTCGTAAAAGTACATTAGAAAATACAAGACAGTTCCTGCACTTGTGTCTTGTCACATGTAAGAACAGCGTGAAACACAAAACTAACTCTTTGTCGTGTTCTTCGCCTGATGGTGATTGACTGGTGGAATAAGCACAGAGAAGGAGAGACAATAAACATCTCAGCTAATCATTATTCAAAATACAGATTGCATTCTGGAGACTCGGGAAGCTGAGTTTCTGTACTTGATTTTTTTTTGCTGATCTGTGAAAAGAAAAGCTTTGAAACTTCACTGTCACAGCCTTCCAGCATCTTGTATTGCAGGCATTGCTGTAGGGAATTGCATGTGTAATTGCCTTGTAGTAGTTGTGTCAACACAGGCAATTACACTTGCAGTCCATTCCAAGGTGAATAGCAGTGATTGCAAGAGAAGGGTTGGTGCTCAGGAAATGCAGGTACTTGCCTTGGCTATTACAAGGTAATTACACAGGTGACTGATAGCAATGGAAACCTGACGGGAAAACCTCCAGTGTCGAGAACAATATAAGGTTACTCTTGTTCCAAGTGCCTGATCAGTGAGGAATGACTCAGTATGTCAACAGTTCCTTCTGCAATTTCAGATGGCACTGATACTTAAGAAAAGTCATCTGCAATATGAGTTTTTGCTGACATGATGAATCAGAATAAACTGTTAAGGCTGCCACTGCGCTTTCAGCTTCTAGAATGACATTATGCTGCTATCCTTGTTGTTTTTTTATTGTATAATATAAATTTTTTTTTTGTTTACTTGGGTCTAAATACTTTTAAAAATAGCCTGCACGTGCAGCATTGATATCATTATGGCCTTACCGACGTGGGAGAAAATAATGTGAAGACCTAATTGGGAAAGACTCTGAGGAAAATTAATAGAAATTGCAAACATTACAGAATGTGGTTCGTATTACGTTACATGCCATTATAATTTGCCAGCCATAAAAGAGGCTTGGCAATTAGTGCTTTGATATGGGAGATTTCAAAACAACGTATAATAACAGCCACAATCCCAAAAGAGGCAGTTGTGTTAATATCTGACAGGAGGAGTTTCTCACAAGCCAAACGGTTCCAGCGCATGATTGCAGTGTACCTGGTTCAGTTCTAGCTGGGGACTTGTGTTGTATGTCATATCCTGCTCTCTTGCTCCATGTTTCCTGGTTGCCTCTTCACTTGGCTGTGCAGTAAAGGAAAAAAAACGCCCAAACATAATTTTAAAAGAACAAACTGACCAATAATTTAAACTGACCCACCTTAGCTGCAGTGCTTGCATTGGTCAATCAGCATGTGATTAACTGTCTATAATCAAATTAGTTGACATTTTCAGAGCTTTCAATGCAGTGATAGTTTTTGATTTATTTACGAGGGATGATGTTTGTTTCCTCAGAGTCCAGAGTCTTCACTTAAGAAGCCCAACAAGACTCCAGGGAAACAAAATGGCCCTGCAGGAAAACCCTCAGGATCAGCAGTCAAACCACAGAATAAGGTATGAAAAGGCTGCATTGCCTGCACATCTTTGTTGACATGTGGTTGGCTTGTTATTTAGAATACATGGTTGACTGCTATTATACTGTGGAACATGTGTCAGCTATGTTAAAGAGGGTTTGTTAAGACAAACAGATAACAGTGTGTTAGACCTTAAAATGAATACATTAAGAAGAATTCATTGAAGTAAGAAGGCCAAAGATCATGGTTACAGCACGCCTCATTAACCATCTAAGTCTAATTAGCCTGCAAATAATGTAACTACATTTGTGTAGCAGTCCAGATTACGTCTGCAGTTACAAAACCAGCGGCTCTGTTCCAAATGAAAAGCAACAAGTCACTCTCAGAAGTCTGAGAGTTTTAAAGAAGACTAAAACAAAAATGCATACACCTATATGATGTGTCATTCAGAAGGAAGTCTGATGAACGAGTAGCATGTTATTTAATCTGGCGTGTCATGATTTGTGCAGAAAAGAAAGTAATTCTCTTCAGAATATCGCAGTGAGCAACATATTTCAAACCTCCTTTTCCTTTGCAAAAAAAAAAAAAGAGAGATGGACCTCCCACGACTTACAGCAGGTTTGAAGGGAAAACCCGATGAGGCCTGCAAGCAATACGTGTTACGCAATGTAGTGCACATACGAAATAATAAGTACATGAAAACCCTGTAGAAACAATTTAAACGTTTGCATTAGTTTTACTCAAACCTGAGCCTGAACAGACAGAGGTTGTCTCACCTAAGATGATTGTTTGCATTTTTTGCCATTAAGAATTTAAAAATATATATAGAAAGTTTTCATTTATGTTTTTTTTTTTTTTTTTTTTTAAACTTGGAGAACCTTCCCATTCCAAAGCCAAGGAATGTGATAAATGCACGTTGCAATTAGCTCAACCTGATAGTTAATTTCTTGGATGGAATGTCTTGGACGGCCGCCTCTCAAAACCCAAAGCTTGAACTCTGTCTGTCTTTAAGCAAACACACCTGACCTCTAAACAGGTTTCCTGGGGCAAGGTTTAAACCGGTGACCCCTGGGCTTGACCCCGCTGTCTTGAGTTGCAGCCACCTTTGATGCCCCTCACCCCTCTTTGGCTTGCATACACATCAGGGAAAACAAATTGGCAAGCTTTTCTGCAAGTTTACACATTTCACACAGCACGTTACTGTGAAAGTAAATACTTGGACAGAAAGTCAGTGCAGATAAGGCGCTATGTGTTGGCATGCTGGCTGCTTGTGTGATAAAATATTGCCTACACTGAGGGCGCAACCTCTGGTGCTCACTTCCACACTCAGGGCGCATGAGAAAATCAGCCATTTCTTGTCTGACGTCTTGACAGAAGGCTTAGTGATTTTTGTCACGTTAAGCACCAAGCCACAGGATTGCTAAACTCCTGAGGCGAGAGAGTGATTCTCCCGAAGGGCAGCGTTTTTGCTATGTGGGTGAGTGCAGCAGATTCTGCGGTGGCTGTTGTCCAGACATAACACAGTGGCTCTTGAAATGCTCTTGGGGATTAGCCAATGGGCAAATGAACCACGAAACCATCCCGCCAGTTTAACTTTCTGGCCCTTTGGTGCTTTGACTGCTCCCATCCCCTCTCCACTTCTTCACAACTGTTCCCTCTCTACAACCTCTTCACACCCCTCACTTCCTGGACACACCCTCTCCCAATTGCTCTCATTACCAGCGTTTGATGTCTGGTGCAGCTTGCGCTTCCAGATGCCCCTGAGGAGCGAGGAAGCGGGCGTGGATGTCTGTTTTTTTCTTTCCTAAATGCAGGTGACTGGTCATTAGATTGGCTTGTCAGATCTGTTGCCAGTGCCGCAGTTCTCACTTCTCACAGCCCAGCATGCAGCTCTCGTGTAAAATGCTCGACATGAGAACCAGCTAACTCGAGCTGTGCTGATCTGAAGGAACTTTATCTTGCAGCTGGTGTCCTTTGATTGATGGGTTTGGAGTAATTGATGCCTTCAAGCACACGTCACAGTTGTAAAGTTGTTAACCACTTCACTCAGCCTTATCCCAAAAGGGTGTGAGTCATTGTTTTAGCGACTGATTGACATGTGTTACAGCAGGTGCCTATCTTGTTAGTGCTTATTTATTTCTCCTGCGAGTGGAAAGATGTTTGCTTCTTATGACGTTACAATTTGGACCAGAGAAATATCTAAAAGACCAACCCATGCACTCGTATGTACATCTGTAGGATTCACCAGATGAGGGTCACAGTTCCCAGGGCTCTGGCATTTTTCCCCAGACGTTGGCCTCCGAGGTTCTCATTCCAACAAAATGACAATTACTATCCCTGGACAGACCTGATGAGCAAAGGTGTCACAACCATGTGTTTGCACTGGATTGAAGACGAGAGATTGCATCAAATGATAGCGTGCTTGTGATTAAGTTCCATGTCTCATGGCATCTGTAATCAGTGTCTGGCCCAGATGAAAAAGCTTGCTGGCTTTGTGTGTTTATCAGCTGTTTCAGGTCCACAGCTGGCCTTTTGGAAGTAGAGAGCTGCCCGTAAATAATAAATACGTAGTGCATTTGTCTGGCCAGGAGCCAACAGCATATGTTTTTTTTTTTTTTTTGTAGTGTGGTATGTTTGTGTCAAGGTTTTGCTCATTTTATCCCTTTTGATCTCTGCTATAAAATGCAGCTCTCTTGGGGACAGGGACAGATCATTCCTCTTTCTTTTTTAACAAGAGGCCACATTTATCTTGTTTTGATGATTCCTCTCTTTCACAGCCTGAGGGTTGCTGATGTAGTTTTGAGGAATCAAGTTGTAACACATGACATGTTTTCATTGCTTTTGTTTAAAAAACATTAGTACTAGTGTTGGGTATAGAGAACAAGGTCTGCTACTGAATCGGTGCCTAGAACTGGTCCACTTTGAGTCTGACCTGTTGTGCTGTTGCCTGCATTGTGGCGATACCTCCCTGAGAGAAATCACAGCTTTTTGTGTCTGCAGTGTGGCAGATCAGAGCAGCGCTTTAGCAGAGTGTGTATTCTTTATTCAGTTCTATACTTTTTAATCACAGACTTTGCTCTCAGCATATTTGCTGTCGTATCTTACTCAACTTATCTGAAATCAGTTGGGACCAGCAGACAAGAACTGTTGTGAGGAAGCAGAATTTTGAGTTAAAACAGCTAAAATCTAAGTAATAGCCATAAAAAAAGTGCACAGTAGGAATGAAGTCCCTAATCCTGAAGGTGTCTGTGTCAATCTAGAGGTATAAAAAGCAGAAACAATAAGCAACCAAACAGAAATACAATTAGTGGCCAAGTTGCTCTTGAGGTTTTTGTGTTTTTTGACTCGGTGAAGTGCTGCTCCACATGTGTTTTCTGTCGTCTTTCGAATGCGTTTCTGGCTATCAATGAAACCCTGCAATTTCACTGGATTCCTCACTGGCCTTGCATGTAGGGACAAGCTCCATGGCTTGTGTAACATGCAGTCACAGCATATGGCGTGTGTTGTTGTTGTGTCACAGTCAGACACTTTCTAATTAAGGGGGCTCTGGGCCCTCGGCTGCCCAGGTCTGGACACACCTATGGGCCTTCTAGTTCATGCTGCTCTCATCCTTACAAGCTGGAGGAGTCTTTGCCTTTCAAAATACCACTTCTAATGTCACCAGAAGCATAAAGCAGCACTGCTTGCGACAGTACTGTTTTCATCGACCATTTGTACGTGTGTACAGAAAACATGTCATGTTACTGGTCGAAGTCATTAAGTTAGTAACTTGTTTAAAAACCAGCCCAGAAGCAATAAAGATGCTCTTTGACCTTTTTTCCCTTGAATTCAGTCATTAGAATTTTCCATCAATGGAAAAACACGTTCAAAAAACAATCTGTATTGCTCATTGGAGAGTCAGGGCTACTCCTCTCCTGCTAGCAAACAATAAAACCATAATTTGTACCTGATGTATTTGTAAAAAAAAAAAAGATGGTGTAATTAGGCTAGAATTTGTTGTCCTTTCTAAATCTTTTATCTTCTTCCAGCTGGTTGCCCACGCCAAGCCTGTAAACACAGACCCAGACTAAATGGGTCACGATAGGGCTGCAGCCCAGACTGGCTTATTGGTCAGCAAATGAATCCACCAGCATGTTAGAAGCAACTTTTTGTTGCGTTTGAATGGGAACACAGGAAAAAACAACAGTCTAATAAAAGGGAAAACACTGTGACATAATTTAGCTGTCGTTTTTTATCTACAGCTCTATAAATCTGTCTGTATTTGACATATCAAACAGTGTGTCTTATCTAGCTGATGTCTTTTTTAAGACACCTGCCCCAGGAAAAGACAAACCCCAGGCTGGCCCTTCTAAATCTCCGTCTCTGACTGAGATTAAGAACAAGCTGTCAACGGCAGCCAAGGAGGTAAGGCTGTCATCCTCTTTTGCAAATGATCCCTCTTAATTGAGTGTCTGACTGCTAAGATGATGATTTAATGGTCTTTTTCTTCAGGGAAGAGGACTACCGAAGACAGAGCAGAAGTTTGAGAATTTCGTGAAGAGTTCTTTTAAAATCTCAGACAAAAAAGTAAGTAGTCGCTGCACTTGGTTTTGACAGTCAATACTGCCAGGAATCTGAGATTGATCTTATTTCAGGTCTTTAACTCTGACATCACATCAGATTTCTTGCCGTTTTGCAGTCTGTGCATTCAGTTTCATAAACACTCAGCCAATGGGAGTTGTTTACTCCCAAGTATCTAGAAATCTCCACTTGCAGATGTTATTAGCCATGGGCATATTTACACCAAACCTCATTTGAGCTTTAGGAGCTCTGCCATGATTGATAACCAGGAGTGCATTATTGTTTCTCACACTTGCCAGTATGCCTCAAATGTATCTCCAGCACAGTGTGTTCTCCTTGAATTATATTCATTTTGTGTCGGCGAGCTCTTACGAGATGGAATGGGAGTACACCTGCCAAGGCAAACTCTTTCTCAGTGATTTACTGGAGTGTGTCTTTTGTAGCTTTAATGAAGGGACTGGCGGTATGTGGATGGTACCAGTCTTTTTCACATTCAAGGCCTTTGACCAAATGCAGGACTTAAATCTTTTCTAATGCCGCTTGTCATTTTAGAAGAAAAACAGCATCCCCTGCACTTTGTTTTGCAAAGCATGAATTAATCACAGAAACGCGTTGGATGACCACTGCAGACTAAATGATTCCGGTCAACGTGTCAAACTGTAAATCTGTGGTTTCTGTATTAAAGCATCTGTTAGATGGTGATCATTTCAAACTAAAAAGCTATTTGAACCCTCATTTTGGATTTGCATTGAAGTGTTAAAATGTTAACTGTACAGCTATGAGAGCAGGTGAAAGCTCTTTAGAGCAGTGCAAGGGCTGGGTGGACAAGGGAAAGAGTGGGGGTGGAGTTGGGTCAGGGAGAGCTTGTTGATCCCAGTGTGTAGAAACATCTGTGGAAGTGCTTTGGTTTCATCAGCCAAGGCTGAGATCTGTCAGACCTGGAGCACCTAGTCATATACTCTGGTATGTACTGCTGCCCCCACCCAACCCCTCGTCGTTCCCCAACAGCCCCATCTAAACTCAGCGTTCCCACAGGCGAGACGCACAAAAGCATGTTGTAGTAAAAGTGAGTCATGTGTCTCATGGCAGTATAGCACTTCATTTAGATGATTTATAATTTCTTTCTTTCTTATTCCGGTGTTATCCCTCTCTCCCCTCACCTTCCTCAGGTGGTCAGAGATCTCTGGAGTTTTGTGCAAACACTGAAGATTGAGAAGAAGTAACGCACGCGTATGCTGAAGCATTTGTATGTTTTGCATCTTGCAAGAGATTTAAAGGCACAGTCGGCTCAATTTCCTACTCACCCATCTAGTCAGTACTGCGAAGGACTGTGATCAGAATGACTGAGTGCTGACTTTTGTTGAAGCCATTGATGCATAGATTCAAGTGTCATTTTTTTTAAAGATGCAAAGCACCTTATGGAGCTGTTTCACTCACAAACTCACTTATTTATGTTAAGCATGTTTAGCAGATGGCAGATTTTCACAAGGGGAAGTTGTGTATTTTTCTATAGATGGTCCCAGTCTGTAGCAACCATAGGGAGGAAAAGTACCAGCGCTGCCAGTTAGGTTCTGCAGATGTCCGTCGCTGTCTACAGGAAAGAAAAGTTCCCAACATTTGCGCCACCTGCAGGCAATAATTGTGGCACCTGCAGATTTTTATAGTTGCAATAATTAATTGATTAAAATATTAGCTTACAACAAAGCTCATGCTTGAAGTATTCAAAGCCAAAAACACATCAGGCATTAGACACAGAGATACCATCTTTGCAACAGTTTCCTTTCCTTTCAGACTATCAGGACTCACCAAAGACAAATATCCTACACATGAAATAGGGTAACTGCAGTTGTAAAACCTCATTGCCTGCAGGTGGTGTCACTGACAGATTAAAGAAGCCATCCCTTTTCTTGCCTGTATAGAGTGAGATTAGCATCACAACACCTCATGTTCAGCGTATACTGGCAGTGCAGGTTGCGCTGGAACTTTAGTTCCAGAGCCGTGAGTGTGAACCTGCTGCTTCTGCAGCGCTGTAATGTAATGATGTTTTTCGAAGATTGGTTTCAGGTGCTTCGCATCTGTGACACTGTTCTTCTCAAGTCAGTAATGCAATAGGAGATATTGCAGAATGTGCCTTTTTATCTCTACTGTAAACTGAGATAAATCAGATTCCCAATTTGTGTGAACTTGAGCAGCATATACAAGGGTGGTCAAGGCGGCCGAAATAAGAGTAAACTTCCATAGTTTTTCTATCTCTAGCCAGTAACAGTAAGTGTTGTTTTGTTGCTTTCCCTGCCGTCTGGATTTACAAAGCATTTAAGCTTGCAAGCATGCTAGCTGATTGTACATTAAAATTGTTTGGCATACTCTAATTGCTTCATTAATACATGCTTATATATAGTGTGATTACAGTTTTATGAATTGTGTCACTTGAGTCAATCAAAGCAACTCCTGCATCACAGAATGCAGCATTTTTGCCAGCAACACTGAGGGTTACATGTTTATCTCCAGCAGATGTGAAGTAAATAAGCAGAGTGATACAAGTGATTATGTAAAACATTTCACCAGAAACAAAATGCAATTTGAAAACAGTAAAATCCTAATACCAGCTGGGATGCGTGCAGCTGCAGCCTTGCTGTTGTTACATATCCGATGAGCAGACAAGACATGTTTGCATGTTTTTCTTACACACTTGGCAATCCTGGATGAAAGCAGTGTCATTCATAATGTTTTTTTTTGTTTTTTTTTAATACTTGTAAAAATGTACTTACGCCTTTACTGGTGTCATCTGAACTTGCAGCTTGCAAAAAGTCCACATCATGACTTCATATCAAGACCATTAACACTTGTCATAACCTGAGAAGGTATTCATTACAGTGATTACAGCCAAGAGCATTATGTGCTCTATAAAACCAGCACAGATGCCCCGACTAAAATGTTTTATAGTCGTATACATTATATACAACAGGTTCAAAACAAGGCAAATAGATTGTTAATTCCAAGTGTACATTTACGAGTTGGCACGAAAGCCGTTTTCAGTGTATTTCAATGTATTTTCATGCGCTGAAAACTGATTATAAGCAGGGTGTCTCATTTACTGCAGCATGATCATGAGGTATCGGAATATTACATTAGAGCAACATGACAATACCTTTACTAAAACCACAAAACTTTGCTGCTTCAACTAACTCAGTTAAAGTTAAAGTTGCCCTCTCTGTTTTTCTAAGTCTAATTATTACATGTCCTCTTGTAGTGAGGTTTCATTAGCAGCAGGTTCCCGTCCCTTAGCTTTTTGTTTTTTTTGCTTTGCATGAGTTCATGGCAGAATCCTTTGTCAGTGATTTTTAATACTTCTGTCATATCAAGACTTAATGAAAGTTTCTTTCTGTAAATAAATATCTTGCTGTTATTTACAAGTGCGGCAGCTGAACAATTAAGTTGATGCTTAATCTTCCCTTTTTACTCGCTGGTTTTGCAGCTTTGATTTGTTTTCACTTGAAATGTTCTTGTTTGGTCTAAAGCTGTTGTGAATAGAAACCCCCCTTTTTTTATATATATGTTTGAAATATTGTCCAATTTTTTGTTAACCTAATATTTTAGCCCTGCTGTTTGTCATCCTAAGTTTGTCATACTCTGGTTCTGTACTGAGGAGGTATGAATCCAGTACATGTCCCATGAAAAAGAGAGACTGTTGTTGATGTGTGCTGCATGTGACATTTATTTTTATCGACAGTTTTAGTTTGCAGCCAGCAGTACGTAGTCGAACCGCTTCTTATTTTTTTGTAATTAGATGATAGGCTTTGGCACATGATCTCTGTGCAGTGCTCCTTAGCTTGGTACAACACTGAATTTAGAAAAGTATTACACAGTGGTCATTTTCTGGATTATAAAGTTGTGGTAACCAGCCCTCGTATCAGACCAAAGTAGTCCTGAGATTTATTGATATTGTTATCTACTTTATCAATGCTGTGATCCCCTGTGTGTTTTATTGTGTTGCCTTGTGACTGTGACATGAAACATCCACTGTCAATCAGCAGGCATCTTCAATTTGAACTAACAAGAACTACGACGTACTGTATCCACAATAAGACCATCCAGTCTGTTAAAGAAAGTGAATTTTGTCCATTTTGTCAAACCTTACTGATTCGTTCGCTCATGTTTGCCGATGGTGCATATTCATTCATGGTTTATTGAGATCAACATATCCATCCTTGTTTTTTTTTTTTTTTTTTTTACCTACCTGTAACATTTACCTAAATAAATAAAATTGATTCTAGCTTGTTTCTTTCTACACTGTTTGTTTTGTCATCACTGTTTTTTATATGTCAACGATGCCGATCAAGAAAGACCATGTTCGTTTTCTATCGCTAAGGCACGTGATCAATAATTATTTTTTATCTTAGAGCATGAATGTTGGACTCATATTGAATACGGTACAGCTGAAGTGTAAATATGTGTTTTTATTGTTTTATGAGTTTGTCTTTTTTGGACTGTGTGTGTCACTATGGTATTCATTAATGTCAGATGAGGAGTCTTTTCTTATTCCTTCCAATATTAACTTACAATCCTGGGAAATGATCTGATCACTAAGTTGCTTTTTTTTTTTTGCTGTCATGTTAATCTGTTCGCTGAAAAAGCCACAAGTACCAGAAGCCAGACTGAAGTCATGGTTGGATGGCAAGCTGGTTAGGTTCTCCTTTACTGCCGGGACTGTAAAGTTAAATTTACTATTCGTTTGTAATGTGAAAAGTATGTGTTGGTTGCCGGAGTTGACCACATGGCTGGTTCTTGGCTGTTTGTCAGCTCTTTGAATTCTTGTTGTTTGAAAGTTTACAAATCGATGTGTGGATTCAGCATAGAGCAACAATTAAGAAGGAATTTGGGAAGATTTTCTTTCCAAAATTGTCCTGTCTGTTGTAAGGTAAGTGAAAACTCCTTACTTTGATGTTTCGTGATGCTCCCAAGTCCCAGAATTCCAACATTATTCATTTTTTAGAGAAGAGTTTCTAAACTGTCCAGTATGTTTTGAGAGATTTGGATCCTTTCAGTTTCCTTTAACAAGAAACCAGCTGACACCTGGTTTTCAAAAAGAAAGTTCACACAATGCTTCACCCTTTTTCCCAACAATCTTCATTTTCTTCCTTAATTTAATCACCCATTCATCTTTGTTGTTACCACTGGGTGGCACTGAAGTCCAGGCGTTAACTTCAAAGCCAGACTACATAATGATATAAATTGATTAAGCCTTTACCTGAAGTGTGAGTCAAGCATTACTTCACTGCCAGCTGAACAGTTTTTGCCCTTTAGCCACGAGGAAGTGAGGCGCACTGGCGGATGCAGCCGCGGGATGACGCACAATTTTATGTTCCAAACAAGACGACTGAGAGGCACGTGGAAATCCCCCCAATGTGGTTGACTTGAATTCCAGTCCAGGGTTTGACTGAACCAGCCTGGAGGTATTGACACACACACTCACACAACCACAAACCCAAAGCACATTCACATATTTATAAAGAATGGAAGGCCTGAAGTACCCCAGCAGAGAGAAAATGGTACACTTGCAGGGCTTAATTCCACTTGAGCGACCAATCTCCAATAGCAGTAAAGTCGGTATCCGTCAGGTAGATACCAAAACAGAAAGGCAGCTACAGGGGGAGAGAAAAGAGAGGTCTGGACGACATTGGAAGAAGTCCTCTTTAGAAGAAGGTTAGAAAAAGTACTGAGCAGAAGGGAATG
>NW_007577747.1:479065-487470 GCF_000690725.1 Stegastes partitus | reverse complement strand
AACTTCCTCCTCTCTAGAATGTGGCAAATGGATTTTGCTTTAGAACGGATGCAGGAGTAAGAGGCTAGAATCCTAAAACCTTTACCAATACAAGTGTCTGCAAGGCTGGATAGCATGAAGGGCAAGTGAAAATGTTCTATTTTTTTCCCTTGATTTGAATGAACTGACCCTTTGTCTGTCTAGCTCGTGTCAGCGCCTTGCTCTTGGAGTTAAACTCCACCGACACGAGGCAGGACGTGTGTGTGTGTACATGTGAGCCTGCAGGTATCAGTAGCAAACATGTGCCAGCCAAACACAACATTAGGCCATTAGGGAAATATTGCCCTTTCGTTCAATCCAAATGTCACACGATACGGGACAGGACAGTCATGACTATCTGGTCTCAGTCACAGATGCTTCCATCTGGGGAAAAGCACTGGATCCTGTGTGTTTGTGTTTTTAAGGAGAACAGGTGCATTTTGTTTGTGACCCTATGAAGAGAGCGGAAGCGCAGCACATGACAAGGCACTTTCTTCTTGTTTTTTTCTTTCCTGTGTAAAACCAGCTTGAACAACCATCTGCCTTATTAACTGCCTTATGTTTGTGTGTGTGTGTGTGTGTGTGTTTTTATAGGGGACACGCTAAATAATCTGCCATCCATTGTCAATCATTTCTTCTGTTCAGGTGAATTGTAGCTCAAACAAAACATGATTTGCATGCAATTAAAAAACAACAACAAAACAATTAAAATATGAAAACCCGTAGCTCCAGGGATAAAACAACTGCCAGCCAGGCATCATCGTACCAAAATAACTGTTTTCACAACACTTAATAAAATGTAAGTGCAGAAGAGGAGGAACAGTAGATAACATTTAATGGGCTCAGGATGTTCTTGTACATTCAAACAATCAGCCTTAAAAGCATGAAAAATCCCCAAAGAACTTTTTTTTTTAAACAATTATAAAACAAACCCTTTCTAAAACTTTCTAAGGAATTTAATTCTTTTTTAATACGAAGTAGCTCTTCATGTGATATAACTGACTGTTAATAGAGTTTAATAAAGTTTGATCTAGATTGTCTAAATTACAAAATGTAAACAAAACATGAGAGCAGGTTTCCAGAAAAAAATTGCCAAAATTGTATATCAGCAATGTTAGCATGCTGCAAAATGGGTCAAAGGATGAGAAACTATCCTATATATATAAATAATCATATGACCATGGACTTAATAGTGTGTCTCTGAGTGTTTTCATGAAGTGTTTCCCTCCTTCTTTCTAAGTACAGTTTATTCAAGCCTGAAATTAAGCAACCTCCAGCAGTTGAATGAATAAGAGCACGTAAAATCTCCATTGGTGTCAGTTTTAGATTGGACTTAAACCAAACTTCCCACACAGGACATGAAGCCCAGCCTCTTGGGTTGCAAGTCCTGTGCCTAATGCCTCCTCATGTGGACTTCGGTCGCTGTTTCAAACAGCGATAATGCCACGGCATTAAATTGTGTCCATTGTAGCGGGTTTGATTACAGCTTTACACCTGCGGTTAACCGGTCACCGAGCCGTGTCAGAATTCTTTGAGAAAAACTTCAAACATGTATAAAAATGTGCTAATGCTGCAAATAGATCCTGGCTTAGACAAAGTTATATATTCACTAAAGTATTTCTCAGCCTTATGTTATTTAGATTTTTATTTTATTATTTTTTGATTATAAAATGTTATTTTATGAAATTCATTTGTATAGCATCCTTCAAAAAACAAAGTTACAAAGTGCTTAACGGTTGAACAAATGTCAAATTAGACAAATAATGAAGACAAACTGATCGAATACACAACATTAATAAGACAAAATGGACAAGTCAAGACAGCATTTTTATATAGCACATCTCAGTCAACAGTTGCTGAACCAAAATGCCTTTGAGTGAAAGACAGACTAAAAATTGTAGGTAAGACGCTGATTTAAATCTCATTGAGCAATTTTAGAGACTAAAACCTATATAATTGTATAAAATGCTACTTGACCATCATGCATATTGAGGCCCTACACACTTGCTAATTATATGAAGGCACGGATCCTTACTGGGGTTCAGCTTTAGTCAGAATATTCTCACACTTAGACTTTGTGGGTGCAAACACTGAATGCATTTCCACATAGAACACTTTTGCAAAGCCAATTGTTAGATTGTTTATTGTGCTTTGCTTCCGTGCATGTTCGCAGACTCCTACCTCCACATTGACTTTGTTGTCACGTCGATAGAGTTTCTGAATCCATCAGCTGTTGATCAGCAGTGACACTCTTCACAACACAAAGATTCATTCATGCAAACATAGCTCTGTACCGCCACAGGTGGTCAAACGCTCCACATGCTACCTTTAAGCGTGTTTAAGGATTGAGTCACAGATTGATGGCATTTGTTGAAAAATGTCGAGTTTTCATCACTACGCTCCAGTCGTTTATGAAATCCCACTCTGATACACGTGAAAACACCAACTCTCTGATCCATTTATTTTTTTAATTCCTTCACGTCTTGTCACCATCTCATCACTTTCTCTGTGAGTGTGGCTTGTAGCAACTAGTATCAATTAAGCTACAAATTTCCATTTGATACAATCACCTGTGCTGCTGCCAAGAGTGTTACTCCACATGCTTCTCTGCAGACATCTTGGAAGTGTCAGTATATCTTTCTCAAAGACCAGGCTCTCTTTTCCATGAGTCTGAGGCACAGATTATGCAACCTCATCCTACACTGTTCTTTAAACTGCCTTCGGGGAATGCTAACACTACTGTCAGACTGACTATATCACTCTACTCACAACAGCCAAGCCTGCTCTTTTACAGCTCCAGTTTTGATAGCTAAAAGCAGAGATGGCAAGTGCAACTACTCTAATTTTTGTGTTTTTTTAAGTAATGTCACCGCTGAGAGTACTTGCATTCGTTTTCGGAGTGAACGCCAACAGTTTAGTCATGCGTTGTTTTATGACACGAGAAGTTCTGCAAAACTCTGAGTCCAGCGAAATCGGGTAGTCTCAGTCAAGTCGTCTTTCAAGGGTTTACCTGTAGGACATCTATCTGAGGACAAGATTTTCATACTCCATCTCTGGTGGAAAGAAATGTAAGGTCATGTCTCTGCAGGCATGTACATTTCCGCCCACTTTTTTCTCACGACCCAAAGGGATGTGTGATTTTAAAGACATCTGTGTGTCTGCTTTGGAAAAAAAAAAAAAAAAAAAAACTCACTCCACAACAACAGGTGTTGTTAACATGTTCTAATACCATATAATAATTTAGCAGTTGAGACATGTGGTCAGCGCTGTAACTGCCGATAAGTGTTGTTATTAAGATGGAGTGAGATTGGAAAGCAACTCTGTATTTGTCCTTCAAAAATGGGACATGCAGATGTGTTGAAAAAGCAGCTTTTTTTCCCTATTTTTTTTTTTAAAGCTGCGCTGTTAGCTGTGCACTTTGGCGGCCCCAAGTGGCAGATGAATATAACCTGGATTTTTAGATTTTTTTTTGGACTTTGTTTCCTTTTATAAGCCATGTAATGTGACATAATATGATTTGGGGAGATGAATAGAGTTACATTTTCTTCTAGTTTGTCATCATCTTCTTTCTGCCTGCTCATAAAGCAACCAAATTTGGATAAATATACAAATTATGGCAAAAATACAGTTCCAATTACAATGATTGTGTTACTTTCTGTCCACACTTTGTGATTCAGACTGCGAAGAATGTTGAGTTTTCACGCAAGAATCACAAATTTCTCTGAATATTTTTATTTTTTTGGCCAAAAAGTCAAAAATCTCTGCCACAGACATGTTGGAGTGAGCATGATCTGTTTCCGCAGGTAGTTTGTACTTCACACGTCAAACCAAAACTACTGAGTGTGGTCTGTCACCCCCCCCCTCCCCACACACACACACACACACACACACACACACACACACACACCCATCCCTCCCGTGACGATTGTTTTGACCTTTGCTCTGAGGAAATAAGGCCGTCTGTGCTTGATGTGACAGGTTGGCACATCACCTGGATACAAGCAAATAAACGAGAAGAGGGAAAAAATATCAAGGGAACATTTCAAGCATTCACAGAGAGCTTTCAAAATGGAACAATGACTTTGCCCTGGGGGGAAAAAGTGATCATGCTGGTATGTTTATATTAGACGGAAAGGAAGCCATCATTGTCATCACCAGTGATTTTCTCTTTCACAGCGCGATTTTGACAGTTGACTGTAACTTAATAACAATTCCTTCTATGTATAAGTCAATTGTCAAGGATGATGCGCTTATATAAACATTTTTTTCCAGCAAAAAAAAAAAGAAAAAAAGAAAAAAGAAAGCAGTCTTTTCCTGTCAGGATTTGTGAACTCTTTGGCATTATCATTGAACACTGTGAAGACTGAACAGCTATTTTTAACTATTTCTCTTGTGCTCCAAATGCCTGTGTTCTCGGTCAGATGTGAAGTCCTCGTTTTCTCCGTGCCATATTCTGCTGAAGTCTGCTTTTGGCATTGCTGATATGTGGGGGGATGGCGGGGTGGTGGGGGGGTTGTGCGAGGGTTGTTCATTCAATACTTCAGCGAAACAGACATCGGGGGAAGCAATTGTGTAAATTAGAGGAAGAGGTGGGGGAGTTCATCATCTATCTTCCCGTAAGCAAACCCGGGCCCAGTAAAACACAGCCCAGTTGATACAGCAATAGGACATGCGGTTATTAATACAGAAGAGGGAGGTGCGCTCACCTCGACAAGCGCCAACACGCGAGCGCATTACCTCTACGGCTGCTATGGCAAAGATGTGAGCTGCATTCCTCTGCCCACAAACTCAGAGCTTTTTTCCCCCTAATGCAGTGAAGAGGCTTCTGAGAGTTGCTCGGCTCAGATCTGGAGGAATTCGAGGGCTCGGGCATTGTGGAAGGGACGCCACAGAGACTTGTTCTGTGGCCTTGCATCCCACATTTTAATTTTCTCTCAGACTATATTGGCTTTAAGATATCAGAAAATTATTTATTTGCTTATTTTGACATTTAGTCATCTTGAAATATTAGACTGCAGATGTGTTTGACTTTTTTTTCCAACTGCACCAATCTTTAAAGATATAGAGATAGAATATAAACCTAATCGTGGCGTTATGTTTCCAGTCATTTGCCAAATCATATACGACTTCATGTTATGTTTGCACTTGAAAATATAGACCATGTCCCCCCCTTATCACATCAGCATAAGATCAGTTTACTGCAGTGACATCTGAGCAGAAAAGTGAATTCCATTTGGATCATGTTTATGCTGGAACCAGCCGAGAGACGTTTAAACCCGTACGTCTTCATTTGTCACTCTGTCTCAGAATATTCATCCTTGTGTCTAAAATGACTCCAGCGTGTATCAGTGTAACATCTCAGCCCTGCTTCAGTGTCATGTAAACCAGTGTCAAAACCTTGTCGATACAGCCCCTGTCCCAAGATTTTGGTCAAAAATTGTGATTGTAGTAAGTAGCCATTTGGTATGGACTCCCTGCAAAACTACCTCACAGCCGTTATGGATAGTAGCTTCTAACATCCTGCATCTGAAAACAGAATTCTGGGTATTGGTCCTGGCCATATTTTTAGCCCCTCCCACCATGGACCACTAACACTGAGCATGAAGCACAAACGTGTGTGTTGTTTTTGATCACAACCTTCAGTCAGCACATTAAGACTCAGGTTCAATCATGTCATCACCCAACGTTCACCAGAAACCAAATAATTCCTCCTGCCTGGACTATTGCTACTGACTGTTCGCCTGCCCTAATAATGCCCCCATTGCCTGGATACAGTTGATTAAAAACACAACAACAAGACGTTTCCTCACAGACACGTCACACAGATAATGTGTAACTACAGTCCTGGCCAGTTTACACTGGCTGCCCATTTGTAACAGAAATCACTTTCAGATTGATGTCATTTCTCTACATGGCTCCACTCTAAGTCTGGTAACTTTTAGCTTCTTATTCTGCACCTTGACCGCTCGGATCAGAGAATAAGTTGCTGCACAGAGTTCCACAATCCAGGCTTGAAACAAAGGGAGATCATGCTTTTACCATTTCAGCCCCAATACTCTGGAACAAGCTCCCCCTTACAGTCAGAAGAGCTCAGTCATTGGCTCAGTTCAGAAAGATTTTATTAACCCACCTGTACAGGCACTTGCACAATATTTTATGATGTCTTTTCTAATGTTTTATTATAATGATTTATTGTACTTACTAATGTTTTATCGTTTTCTTTTAATGTTTTATCGATGGTCTTTTTTTTTTTGCAAAGCATCTTGTAACTCCAGTTTTGTCATCTATAAAACCCTCTTTTAGTCTCTCAGATTGTATTTCCTTTTACGTTCTCAAGGAAGTTCTACTTGGTATTGCCTCCAGCTTATCTTAATTATTAACAGTTCCCTTATCACTGGTTATGTCCCCACCTATTTAAAGAATGCCATTATTAGGTCTATAAAGAATATGGACTATTTTAGCTCCAATAGTCTGGAACAAGTTCCCCCTGTCTGTTTAAGAAGACCATTATTAGGTCTATCTTATGTGCTCCAAGCAGCTGTAGGTAAAGGCTGATGTAAACAGCTGCCAAGGATAAATTGAAGGGGAAGGAGATTAAGCAGATATGTCTGGGATTGAGTAGACTTACTCTCTATCAATAGATCATGTTTTCATCCACAATGACTTTTGCTCGTGGAGAATCACAGAGCTCAACTCTATAGTTAGTCCTATTTTCATTATGACTTCTGTGATCCTGGGAGCAGTGAAGTGAAGGACAGTAACATGTCTGCAAATTGGCTCCAGCAGAGGAGACTATCTGAGAGTGAAGGATGTCTGTTAATCCGAGGCGCTGCAACAGCTTCATCCTCATCCTGGTTTCAGATGTGTTCCAAAGCTAGCAGTTACAGCTGGGGCCCTCGGTGTGCTACTATTTAAACTGAGGATGTGGGCGAAGGAGCAATACCACTGGGCCTGGAACCAAACTGTAGTTATAGGTATGACCTCTCTTCTTTCACATGAAATGGGTCGGTGTGGGTGACGTAAGTGGATCAACCCTGCTGTGGTGAGTGTTTTCCCTGGAGAATGACTGGGACGAGGACAGCCACTACGAGTGACTAAGTCCTCTCTTCAAGTCGTCAGCTGCGTCCTGGGAAAGGTTGGGGAAAGTTTCATTTAGTCAGAGTTGTGTCAAGAAGTTCTAGATGTGTCATGCCTGTAGGGACACAGGAGTGAAGTGAAACTGTATTGTGAAAAGTGGGAAAGGTTTGACGAAGACTTGATGAAAGACTGACTGACCTTACTGCAGTTCTTCAAAACTGTAGGATGATTCAAGATAGGGAGGAACTGCTAAACCTAACTGAAAGTCCTCTCTGGAGGCAGCAGGACCAGAAACTTCAGGAGAAACGGTTCCTGTCTTTTAGGTAAAGGTCACTGAGGCTGTCCAAAAGGTCTGCAATGGCAGTGTGGCAGGATCTCTGAGATCCTGACAGCTGTGGAGATGATTGGGTTATCTTGGTTCACACACATTACCAATTATTCAGTTAAAGTCAGGACAGACGAATGTGGTGGTTGTTATCTTTATTGAAGTAGTATGCGCTCCAATTAGCAGGACATCTAAATCTCTTTTTCCTCAGGTTGTTTCCTACTGGCTGCCACTGTGGTAGATAGTGACTTCAGGAGGTGACGGGGTTATCCTGCCTAGCATGTTAAAACCAAAGTTCTGGTTAAGATAAAAAGAGAAGTGGACGAATTGATCTCACAACCTGGTTTTTCAGCAAATTAAAACATTAGTTTCACATAAGCAGTGTGGTTTGCTCAGAAAAGGGCTGAGCAATGTTTTATATAAATCATTTGTGACTGACCGGTAACAGTCATAACTGATGTGAATCGCTCATCTGCAACACATCTGATTAGCCACCTCTCCACAATGTATTTATTTCCCAAAAAAAGTTTTGGCCTTTTCAAACCACCTGCGCCCACAGAGGCACAAGGAGAACACTCCACACAGAAAGACCCCAGGACCTGCTAGCTGGGAGGCAATTTTAAATAGAGAATGAGCTTAATGGGAAGGTGGAACACCTTTTTCTAATAAGATCATATGTCATGAAAATTTTACGGAAATGACTGATTAGCTGTTGCTGCTTGTTTGGTTGCCTTCGCCTCCGGACAGCAGCATGAAACATGTCAGTTATCAGCTGACATGAAAAAATAATTAGAAGTCCTTGTCTCTATTTATCTCTTGTAGATGGCCAAAGTTTTGTTTGCTTCTTCTTCAAGGTGTTTTAATGGTTGGCAAAAAACTAAATGTGTGGTTTCTTCTACTCTAGCCTATACTGCTGCCTTTTGATGACACCCTGCAACTGAGCAGGTAAGCCTATCTATCTATCTATCTATCTATCTATCTATCT
>NW_007577747.1:405487-478815 GCF_000690725.1 Stegastes partitus | reverse complement strand
TTGGTGAGGATGTAAACAGCTGAACCTTGACTATATCACCACACATCACAAGTTCACTTCACTGAATTTACGTGTATCTGTGTCTCACTTATCTGTCCAAAATCAGTCCAACAGCAGCCTCAGGCAGCCCTTTCATCAGATATTTGACAGACATGCCTCACTCAAAACAGTGTGGTTCAACAAGGTAATTTGTCAGTCCCCAAACTTCAAAAAGCTGATATCTGTAATGATTTTAGCCCCCAAGCTCTGTGAGGCTGTTACGCACCTTGCGTCTTGTCTCACCCGACATCTCTCTCCTAACATATCCTCTGTTTGGTTCTAAAAGATGAAGTTTTGTATTTAAAGCACTATAATGATTTCAGTCACAGGTTAAAGCGAATGAGAATAAATTGTGTTTACTTTTTTAATTGCAGTCACATTCTTCCAGACATGCTGTTAAAAATACCAAATCATTAATTCAAAGGCTGAAACACCCACTCACTCAGTCATGTTTCCTTGTATGCACAGGTGAGACAAGTTAGAGAGAAGAAGTTACAATTCCTTATTAAAAATGGTTTTCACAAGCAGGGTAGTGAAGAGAGATGACTTAGAACTGTCAGTGTTAAATCCCCCATTCTTTATTTGGGTTTAGCTAAAGCATTTCTTGACCTGTAACACACTTTTACCAACAATGCACTGGCATATGACCCGATTTACTGGTTTAACTGCTTTTTTTTTTTTTTTTTTAAACCCCAGCTGCTTCTTTTTACTTTCGCAATCTTTTTTTTCTTTTTCTTTCACCAATTATGGCAACCAGGTACTGTCTACTAGCCCTGAACCTGAATACCTGACAGCCTGTGAAATGCTCCTGTTAGCTCACTGTCAGATCTGTCGAGGACGTTTCTTCAAAGCTACAAATTAAAAACACTCCATATTTTTCTGGATTTGCTTTCTTGTTCTTCAATGCATCAACACTGCCAGGACATTTGATGATGAAGCAACATAAAACATGTTCAGATTTTTGGGGAAACATGAGGACAGCGATACTCCCAGGATGCAGAAGTTATAAAATGTGAATGAACTGATTTGAGTGTCGTTTCAGAAGGAGACTGAGGTTACCCAAACTAAGTCCTGTTTGGGAGCAGTGGTCACCTGATACCTACTGACTGCATGCACTCAAGCAAGATACTCACATAATGTCAGGTAAGACCCAGTTCATTCCGTTTTCCAGCTGTTTCTTTATGATGAATGACTTGAAGCTTGTTCTGCCTCAATCTACTTAATTAGAGTTGCACTAAATTAGAGCAGCAGTTCCACAAGTAAAGCACAAATAAACAATATATAAACTCTGCTATGTGTACGCCATTAGGTAGCTGTTGACTAGAAGACACTAGAAAACCTATATCAATCATCATAAGGCCTCTCGACCCAATAAAGAGCAACACTGCTGGGTTTATAAATGACTGACAGACACATTACAGCCACTGGAAACCCTTCTGAATATTTATTTACCTGCATAAATGATCCCTGAAACAAGTTCAGCAATGAGTGATTCCGTAAGATATCTGCATGCTTTGACAGCGAGACGGCATCCATCATATTTTATTTTATCTTCCATTTCAGTGCGAGGTGATGCAATGCATCACATATTTGTTTGAAGGAAACGGTGAAGGCACGAGCAAAAACAACATCAGCCATATCAAAGATGGATGGGTGTGGAAGGGTCCGGCCTTTTTCTCTGTGGGTGGAGGTACCAGCCTGCCTTCCCTTTGTACATCTTACATCTGGAATGGGCACATTTTTTTCCCCCCTCTTTTCCAAATAACATCTGCAGCTAAAAAGCCAGACAGGTAGTTAGAGTTGATTGGTCATGGATGGATTTTCTCTTCTCTTTCTATGTTGCTCTCTCTCCCTCCCTTTTTTTTTTTTTCTATTCTAAAAAAGCCCAGAGGCTAGTATTTCACTGATTACAGAGCCCTCCATTTGAATGGTCGTTTGTGTATTGTCAGAACAAAGGGGCGAGCGGCCTCTGAAGAGGTGCTAGACAGGGGAATGGATTGGGCTCAGCGATTAGGATGAGTGGAACTGCAGGTTCAGGCTAGCTTACCACAGCAGAGACAGCTCAAGGAGAGACTCCACTCCAACTGCTGAGGGTTCTTTCGTGACTGCGAACAGAGGACTTTCAGGCAGCAGCTGCACTTCACTGCAACACATTGTAAAGCTCCAATTGTAACACAGAGACGGGCACGGAGCATCAAGAGTTTTAAAGCTGACTTACGACTAACAAAACTTTTGGTCATCAGTCTGCCCCGGAGCTGTAACGCTGAAACTTGGGTTGAGGTTCGGATTAAGGTCTGGATTTTTACCCAGAATGTTAATTATTGACTTGAGCCCAAGTTTAAAGCTGCATGTTGGCTTTGGAAAAAAAAAAAAAAAGTTTTACAGTTCAAACGTTAAGCATTATTCTGTGTGGTGCCTTTTAAAAAATGATGTTCCTGTACAACTTAAGAGACGCACATTTTCTGCTAGATCTTGCTTCTCACATATGATTTCAAATGAACATATCTTGGCGAGTTATCTTATTGCTTTGCTGTGACTCTTGTCAACCAGTCATTTATAGGATGAGGGGTAAGTCATCACCCTGGTAGAATCATGTTATTCCAACTCATTATATTTTCCTGACACTAACCAAATACTTTTGGTGCCTAAACTTAAGCAAGCTTCTAAAATGTAGTTCTTGTTGTGAAAGTGTCAGTCAAAGTGGGCCTTTTTTGAAATCTAAACCTACCCATGTAGTTTTGGTGCTTAAGCCTTACCAAACAGCAAAAGAAAACCAAACGTTGGGTCAAAGAATGACAGCGCCACACCGAACCCGAACCCCGGTCTCATGGGTGAAAGTCCTGCTTGCTGACTGCTGTAGTCCCATCTACTTCTCTAAACCGAATTAGCATTTGGTGAGAAAATACACGTGTCCAAACGAAATTAAGTTTAAAAATGTAAATGAGAATTCATTTTAGTTGTATAGGAATGTAATTTTGGGAAAGAGGGTTCTAATGAAACCGTGTGTTCACGTTCGATACTGACAGAAACTGATAAATCAGAAAATCAAATAAGAAGCTCTCTGCTCTGTCTGCTGGAAATTTAGAAATAGAGTTGTTACATTATCTTTTTTTTTAAACTAATAACATGTTTTCCTAATCGTGTTTCTTCAGGAAATCTGGATTACTTGAAGTTCTGCACTACATGACAGGTAAGCTGTCAGCAGGCTGTCGGGTGGCTGGGGAAAGTTGGACCGTACCATTTTCTCCCACTTGTCATTTTTTACTAGAGATGCCCCATGATCCTCACTTTAAAAACACGACACTCCTTTTCAAGTTAAATATCGGCATCTTTTTCAAATTTATAGCACATAACTGGTGGGGAGAATGAACTTCAGTTGCAGAGGGCTGTAATTATTGTAATGTCGTGTGTCTAACAAACATTTTAAAACGATGCTATGTTGTCATTTACAGGGTCCCAGATCTGATCAACACAAGATGAGAGCAACAACGTGTTGCTGCAACAAGGGAGCAGCAGACCAGTTGCACCTGAGGAAGTGCCTTTCAGACAGCAGAGTAATCAGATAAACGTCAGCCTGACAGCTTTTGACTTTGAACACTCACTTAGTACTTCTCACCCCGAGCATGAAGGCAACGACTAAAAATCAAAGTCCTCATCAAATTATGTGGGTGAGTTCAGGTCACACTCTCGGTGGGCTTCACCCTCCTTTTGATTCTGAGGTATCACCTTTTCAAAGCTGTTTTCAAGCTAATTTTTAATTTACTTCAGCCTTTGTGTCATTATTGACATCTACAGACTGCCATCCATTAAGGGTTCGGGATACGTTTAAACACAGCGGGGAAGCTAAGTGTTCTTAATAACTGTCAAATAATCACATATTGTGTGAATGAGTCAAACCTTCGGGCCAGTTTTGTGAGTCTCAAAGCAATTTTATGCCACATCACAAACAACCAGCCCCTTAATTTGATAATTGTGGCCATCCAAGAAAACAATTATGGGGACGTTCAATTCAGGGAGGGAAAAAAAAAAAATTAAAGCGCTGACAAAAAAACACTTACATCATTTTACTTCCCAAACTTTCAGCACTAGTCCACCCAGCTCTGAAGCCTTATTATGTCATTAAAGCACTCATATTGTTCAACATCAGTCTGCGAACAGAAACAAGACTTTCTGATTACCTCTGCTCGTCCAAGGGAGTTGACATTTATCTGTCAAACGCGGGCCAAAAACTTACAACACATGAGGTCTGTCGGCTGATTGTTATTCAGTTGTAGCACTGTGACACATTTTGGCAGTTTCTCTGCACTAAGCAATGGCCAAAGAATTCATCCAAGCACGAATAGTTTAGTGAGGTCTTCAGAATGCATGTAGTCACATAAAGTTATTGCACATGTGAGCGACTAGCAACAAGCGAGCCCAAACGTTTGTTTATGTTTTTGGACAACTCTCGACTCCCTGCTGGACCGAGATGGAGCGAAGCATCATTAATGTCAAACAGGCCACTGAAGCTAATGGAAACATTAATATGTTGGACATGCACTGTGATGCTCAGGGAAGATTTGTTGAAGAGCGATGCTTTAATTTTCACCCTTCACTCCCACGGTCTCTCCCCTAAAGAGCGCCTGCACCCAAATTCTCTGGCCTCCTTCCTTCAAGGCACAGCCTAAATGGTCCTTAATGACTCCATGCAAACAATGTGTGACGGGGGACAAATTACTGAAACACTTCCCGCTTTTTTTTTTCTTCTTCTTCTTTTCCTCCTCCCTCTTCTTCAGGTGATACTTGAAAGGTCTCCGAGGTAGCTGGCTCGCTGCGCTCTCCCTCTTCTGGCTCCTTTCTCTGTCACCCTCCACAATGTCAAGGTGTCGCGACCCCGCTGCGACCTGGACCCACGTTAGCCGTTGGACCTCGGGTAGCCCTGCAGAAGGGCACAATCAGCAGTGTGAAAAAGGGATGTGTGTGTGTGTGTTTGGTGAGGCGGGGGTAGGGTCAGCATATACTAATGGGGTGAGGCTGAGTTTTAGGGAGATGAGAGGAAGAGGGCCGTCCCATTTGGGTCTCACATGCTTGTCGGCCTGTGACTTCCAGTTTAAAAAAAGGCTTCTGGGTGGCTTCTATGAGTCAGTGGTCACCCCTCGGCATCAATCGCTTCACCTTGGGAATTGAATGGGACACATGCACCCCCTCAACACACACCAAAACTACCCACCCCTCCCTCTTGCGGCCCTGGCACCCCTCCTTTCCTTTAAGTCAATATGTCCGTGTCAGAGATGAAAGTGCAAAGTGGGAGGGACGCGGAGGGGGTCCTGACACTAATGTAGTACATTGGGCTTCACTTACTGATCTGCCAAGTTCTTTTGTCAAGCCTTAAATGCCTGCTAGGGTCCTTTGAACTGCTGAGCGCTCGCCCGCCCTCAGATGCCTCCTCCTTTAGCTTCAATGAGATATCCTCGGTGACATTCCCACAGTCCCGTCGCTGCAGACAGACACGCATAACTGCACGGATGCGGCGAGGTTCAAATTCAAAGGCTTGAAAGGCCTCTGGGAGTCGTCTAAGTAACATCATTCGCCACTTTGCCGCTCCTGACTTAAAAGTTCAATTTGTTTTCATAAAAATTGAAATAGAATTGGCCAACGCGGCTGCAGAGGATCATTTCAGGCACCGCTTGAATCTGTGGTTTGAAAGCACTTTCATCGGCTGCCAAGCAGAGCGAGCCAGGTAAACTAAGACCTTTAACTTGCTTGCTTGTTTTTGTCACTCCCTCACTCTTGTCAGCTAATCTGTGTGGGTAACCTTATCCCGACTCCTGAGTCGTCCACACCCCCCACCCGCCCCCGTCCCCCACTTGGAGTCTCAGGAACTGGACTGAAACTTTTCTCTCCATTCACAAAGCTCGCTCTTGTTACGCTCAACCAGCATTTGATTGATTCTCGCTGTTTTATCATCCTTTTTAAAAACCTTTTCAAATAGCGACAGCAGGCAGCTTGTAGGTGCTTTTGACTGATGGTGTGGAAATGTGTGGAGTCCTTTATTTTAAAATTGCAAAAAAAAAAAAACACATTTTCTCACTCCATCCTAGCAGTATCTTTCCATGCAGATTAATTGCAGGGTTACCAGGTTTGACTTTATGCAATCACACTATTACAGTAACAGACAATGGAATTTCCTTCGTGGTGGTTAGATCACTGAAAAATTCCCATGTCAACGATTTTCATTGGAACTACTGCTTCCATTGTATTGGAGTGTCATTAGGAACGTTGGACATGAAATGAAACTCTCTCGAAGGCTAGATTACACAGAAGACACATTTTCATTTTGTAATTTGTGCGGACCAGCCCTTCACATCTGCGCCATGTCACACACATGATGTACAGCAGTTGCATAAATTGTTGTCTCGGTGGATTTGGAACAGAAACGTAAGATTATAAAAAAATTAAACAGATGTGGATGAATGTGAGACGGGTTTTTGATTTGATTAGGAAACTAATGATCCCTCGTTTTCAGTCAAATTAGTTGTAAACAGGTCAGAATGATGTTTAGCAAAATCTACTTTGACTTCTTTTAAATGTAGAATAAAATCTGCTCCTCAAACTCCTGTTTAATCAGCTGCCAAACTGACTGGTAAACCAAATCCAAAAACCAGATCCAAAAACTGGCATGTGTCCATTACTTATTACGAAACTTCAAACCAAAGTCTCCTAAAGAACAACAACAACAACAAAACCCAGCAGCTTTCCTATTTGCCACAAGCAGAGGTAAGTTTCTTCCTCCTTGTGCCTCACAGGTGGCCACATCCAAGCCTGCTGCTCTCTGGCTTTTCTCAGTTGTGGATTCACAGTCATGCTCCGAGAAGTTTGTCGCAAACATGTGCTTAAGAGGCGATGAGTGACTCGGCAGCGCTGGCTCTATCACAGTCAGATGGTAATTGCTGTTTATCATCCTGCCTTTAAATCAGTTATCAGGTGCCTTTATTTTGGACTTTCAGCGAAATCATCTTCACCAGCAGCAGCAGCTAACGTAAGCCTCGCCCCATCAAACAAACCCCCAGTGCCTTGTATTTGCAAAGAAATCATCAAATTATCTTTTGTGGGTAATTACTATTTGCTCCATTTTGCTGTGATTTCCCTCCCTAAGGCAGACAAGGCTAAATTAGTCATGCTTTAAATGACATTATACACCAGTTGTGTTACAGGGATTATTACAGTGCCCTGTGGTTGACAGGATCAAGGGTTCTTGTTAGGCAGAAAGCCATGAATCACTGGGTAAACCCACATCAACCCTCTTCATCCACATGTGCACTTGCAGAGAAGATGAACAGTTTGTGACATAACTGGTCGTACACGGCAAACACTCATGTACTTGAAATAAAAGCAGTGAATTAATATTTTTCTCTGACAACATGCACATTTGTGTTTACTTTGCTGCTGTTTTGCTCCTTGTAGATGAGCAGCTGGAACTCTTACTCCTTTTTCTTTTCCCACTAAACTAGCTGCAGGAGACCCTTTGAAAAGCCCCAGCATGGGGAATTATGTATGTAATCATTTAGAATCATTCTGAATATCAATGGGGCAGGAATCCCGACGATCCAGTTTTAATGGGACAATAAAGGCGAACCACAAAGGTTTTCTCTCTCTCTCCCTCTCCCTCTCTCTCTCTCTCTGTCTTTTTTTTTTAATGGCAGCGGGGATGTGGGCTCACTTTACTGCTGCCAGCTCTGAAGTACTCGTAAACACATTCACACCTCTCTTTCATTTAAATGCGGGATAAGTTATAGCACATTATTGAAAAAAATCGCGGACAACAACCTGCATTTGAATGCTGTCTGGGAGAGAGAGAGGCCAATCCACAAACCTGCAGCAGTTAAAAGGCAAATAACTCCGAGAGAGAGAAGCAGTTTCTGTTGCTCTTACAACACAGCAACTGTTTATGCTTCAGAGCAATGCAGCAGGCATCATGATATTCATGATGTGCCGAAAGTAATGAGGAACAACTAATAAGATGATTTGGTAAAAAAAAAAAAAGAAGTTTACATCACATTGTGTTTTTGGCAAGACGCATATCATTTAAATTAGTTTGTCACATTAGGTTTTCTTTGTTCATGTGCCACTACCAATTAAATCCTTTCCCCAACTGAATTAAGGAGAGGGAGGAAAAAAACTAATGAAAAAAATATGAAACCAAACCAAAAAGTGCTTCATCTCCTTGTTCCAAGTTGTTCTTTACGCAGCGCTTTGACCACCGTGAGGGGGGGAAGAAAAAACTCCAAGCTGATGGTCTCTCCAAGATTACCCTATCAGGTGCAAACCGCTGACATGTTTCCACCCACCAACAACAAAAAAGCCTCTCTGTGCCCAAATCTCAAGCCGCAGACGCACAAACACCACTGACAGGCACTGCTGCGCCATCATCAGACCCCGAACCTCTCTAGGGATCCGCTGCTGCTGCTGCTACCGCTGCGATTTCCACACCACATTTTTTTTTCTTCTTCTTGAAAAAACAAAACTTATGCTTGGAGAAGTTTGTTTGCGCGCAGTTAGCGATTTGTTTTTTGGTGGACGGCCGGTTTTCTTTCTTCTTTTTTTTTTTTGTTATTCATCGCTTCTTTTTCCCCCCTCTGTCCTTTCCCATCGTAGCTCTTGGTCCAATAAAATGACCCATGCAAGGTGTAGAAATCCCTCACAGGTACGGACGGAGCTGAGGAGCCTGTGATCTCTGGAGGTGCAGGATTGGGTTTGTGGGGTAACGTAGCTAATAGGTGCGCAAAAAGGATATTTTTTCTTTCTTTTTTTTTTTTTTGAGAGAGAGGGGGATCTGTTTGGAGAGGTCGAGAGTACTGATTCCACGTTTGGCGACGATTTACGGAGACGTTATTTCGGGGAGCGGAGGAGACTGAGCTGAGAAAAACAGTCTTGTGGATAATTTCCCCCTACAAGGAAGCACCCAATGTTGCACGCCGAAACTCTGCTGCTCCTCTCCCGTCATCTATCCTTACACTGGGATTCAATCTCCTACTTACCCCCGGAGTTGTGTGCGTAAAAGACGCGCAGGGGAGCGAAAGCGAGAGAGAGGGGGGCGATTTCGCCAACCTTTCCTGGGGCTCTAAATCTGTGGAAGCAGGTGTATTTCAGCTGTATTTCTGCAAGCCAAGATGTCTCTGCCGCCTTCGAGGTTCATATACCTGTAAGTGTCCCACATCTCCGTTTGCTTTTGCACATAAAACCATGCATTCTTACCAATAGAAGTCGCCAAAAACTTCATATTTGTGCATTGCTGTCATGCAGGTAGGCTGCGTTTATTTTTCATGTAATTGCCTGTGTGATTCACTCCCCTCCTCCCTTCTCTCTCTCTCTCTCCGTCTCTCCACATAGGTGTTTACATTTTCTGGTACTCTATTTCCAGCTACAGGTATGTTTACACCCATGCTCAACTCCTTTTTGTGTGTGTTTGCATGTCCCTGTGCAGCTTTTTCACGTGAATGATGATAGTGTGATGGGAAATCGGCTGCTTTCAGGACAATCTGCACGATTTTAGACACCGAGCTGACGTGCGTAAATCCAATCCATGTTAAATATAATTAATTAGGATGTTGGAATAAAAAAAAAAATCAGCATGCTATTTTAAATTAACACCATGGGCCACAGCGATTTTAAAAAAAAATCACACAGAAAAAAATCGGTAAAGATAACACAATACAATTATTTTTTTTTATCATCACAGTGATGCCAAACCGGAAAAAGCACATTAAAAAAAAAAAAATCCAATCAGTACTATTAGACGCGCTAAATTTAAATTAAAACCTGTTTTTAATTTGGGGATTCAAGTAGCAGTTTCAGTATTTTACAACAGAATCGTGTAATAAATATTTTGATCCCCGGGGTTAAAAGTTGTTCTTTGAACAGATGGCTCGTTTGGCGCTTGTTGCTTCGCTTTTTATTAGTTGCGTCTCACTTTGAACAGTAATGATTTGCAGGCATCCACTCAGCTAATTGACTGCGCGCTGTGATTTAGCTCCGATGCAGACAGCACGCTCCTTCTCCCATAAACATATCTGATCACTTTATTGGCATGACGTGTTGGATCACATTATTCCACGTACTGTTGGTTTAAATTAATTCCTCTGCGTTGTTCTGATCTGAGATATGAAAACAGAATTAACTGCATAAAAGGAGCAGGTTCACTTGCATAGCCATCCCTAAAAGTTGCCAACATTTTAATGTTTAAGTAATTATTTCTTTAACATACTACTAAAGTGAATGCATATATTTTATGAGAGAGAAAAAAATAATTGAATCATGCCAAAATGAGGGGTCATATTTGACCTTTAAAACCCTGCAGGAGGAAAGGGTTTTTGTAAACTCTAAACATGACATTTTATTGGTTCTGAAGTTTTTTTTTTTTATTCTTTCACTTGCTATGATCACTATGTCCCAGTCAGGAAACCACTGGCTCTAAGAGACCAAATAACAAGTCTATCTTCTGGACTATCTGGACATATTTTCCAGGGACATAATGTAAAAGTCCTAAAACTACAAAACCGCAATCTTATGTAAGTCTATGTGCTCTGATTATTCCAACAGAGCTGGCATAAACAAAGCTATAGAGCGGCTGTCCGTTGCTCACATGTATGAAGCTCGTGCAGAATGTGACCCAGCAGACGCATGACATCTGATGAATGATATTTCATATGTGATCTGCATGTTCGTCATGTTTTAGAAAAAGCCATGTCGTAGGCGTTTGTCAAACACGTGATTGTGGTTCCTTTAGTGGTTTCAGCCTAATAATCTAACTTTAAAAAAAGGGACAGAACAGGAATAGCCCCCTTTTTCCTCCTGTCAGGTTGCCTCCTCACTATGTTACTGTCCAATTCTGCCTCTCAGAGCTGCTCAGCACAGCTAATGACTCTTAGGTGTCATGCTGTGGTTGTGATTTTACGAGGAAAAACAAAAGAAGCAACCACAGTTGGAAGTTGACTTTGAATGCACTGCCAACATGTGAGGGAGTCTTTCCGTGTCTTTTTTTTTTTTGCACCCGAGTGTGTGCGACCCTGACTGTGTGTGTGTGTCGAGCAGATAGCAAGGTGTATCTTAGATGGATGCGACAACTTCCTCGGTGAAGATGGGTGCCAGACTTTTGAAGTTTCAACCATATCCGTTTTCATGCTGTGTCTTTGAAGAAAAGGAGACAGCGTGATAAAAAAACAAAAACTGTTGTCGCTAGCGTTCACCTCAGCCATGTGCTTAGGCTTGCCTTTCCCTTGACATGAAATTCAACTGTCTACCAAACACACCTTTATGTTTGTTTAGAGATGGGGAGATTTGGGATAAATCCCTCAGCAGCCCAGTTAGGCTGCGTTTTGTTGTGTGTTAGTTTTTGTTTAGTTTTTTTTCCCCTCTCTTGCTCGTCAGCTTTGAGGTTCATTTTGAGAGAGAGTTGACAACAGAAGATGCTGACGTCTGATATCCCAACACATTTGTGCAGAGTTTGGGATGAGCGCTTTGCTGCTTTTAAACTGGCATGCCTTTAGTTTTTGATCAAGCTTCTTTCCGTTTTTAGTAACATCTTTGCTTCCTGCGACGGTGACACCTTTTTCTTCATTTGTTCGCCTGCCGTGGCTCTTGCTGCTCATGCTAACTGCTCAGCTCTAATGTAGATCATTTTCTGGCTTTATTTGGGAACACCTACTAGACGCAGACTGTGTGAGGAAGCAGTCGGGAAAGTTTTCGTGTGCCTTCTGTTGGGGGAAGACATCTTTGTGATTGTGCATGTCGATGGTGGTTGTTGTGGCATTAAGTAACGGATGTAAATATGTCATGCAAGTCTGTGGAAAACAAACAAAATGTCTAAAATGCAGTAATTTGCATTGGATTTGTCAGTCTTGATGTAAATGTGCTTTGTGGTGCAGTAACTGACTCTTGGTTGAGTTTAAGAGCAGGAACTGGTGAAGGTTTAGTTTTTTTTTTGAGGGTTTTAGAGAGTAAAGGCCTTGATTAAGTTAATTCTCATATTGTGTCAACTGTATCGTAAAAGTATTTAGTACATCATCTCTCTTGTTGTTTTATTAAAGATGTATTTACTTGAAGCATATGTGATCTTTGTAGAGAACCACAGAGATGCTGGCTGTTTATAAGTAAGAAAAAAAACTCCAATAAAAACCCCATTAGGCAGGTTTTGAAGTCGCCACCCTTTTAAATTCCAACCAGTTGTGATATCTTGTCATCAATATTGACACCACAGAATTGAGTCGCTATGTATTATATATTATATTTGATCTGATTACGTTCAGCCTCTAATTTTCTGCACCGCCTGATGCCAAAAGTAATATTATGGGTGTGTTGCCTAAATGTCAACCGACACAGAAGCTGTGTCCCAGTTCAGGGGCTGGATTCTCCGAGGTCCACGTTTTCTAGACTGAATGTGCCGTAACAAGCCAGCAAGTCCGTTTCAAAGGCTTTTCAAAAGTGTGACCAAGAGTTGCTGCTTAATGCTGCACACCACAATCTGTTGGGCTTTAGAGGGAAAACCTTGAGCTGATGTGTGCAAACATGCCTTTAGTTTTGGTTTCTGTCTCGTTTTCGAGTGGGGGAGGTGGAGGTCCAAGCTGGGCTTTAGGTCTTCTGAAGAACCCACCTTTGTGGTCTAAATCCTTGGGGTGCAACTTGCATAACACCTGGTTCAGAGGAGGCATGTTAGGAGCAATCGACAGGACCGCACCAGATTTGCAGAAGTTGTTTATTTTTCCGCTCTGATTTTAAGGATTTGTTCTTCTGAGGCCACAATTTCCCATCATGTTTGCTACATGTCATTAATTTGCTGAAGTTAGAATAACAAGGACTTGGGGTATGTAATGTGTATATAATTAGCCACCTGAGAACAGCCACATAAAAAGCCATTACTGTGCAATTACCACACCATACAGCTGGGGAAATGGGATCTTGGCGTGAAGTGAGATTCCAGGGCTTCTGAAAGTATACGTTTCCTCTAGCTCTTCCACATGTTCGGTCACAGTTTGCTGTTCTGAGATGCCGCCGAATTCTGCGATGTGCTCTGTTCTTATGTCAGTTGCATGACCCACAAACAGCCGGTCGGCGAGTTCTTAAAGGCAGATTTGTTCGATTTGCTCATACATTTCTCCAATAAGGGAGTTTTTGTGGTTTGAGGTGCCGCTTTCCATCTCAGTCTTGTCGTCCGCCTGCTGTGTTTCCTAATTTATGGACCCTACTTGGCCTCCAGGAAGATATTTGTTTGATGATAGTGCAACAGGTCTGGATGCTTCAGGTGTATAATTGCTAGTGGTTTGCTTGCTTGTGGAAATGGAGTACAGGTTTCTCAATATTGCCCGAGGCACATAATATACTCTGTCTCAATACGAACCAGCACAAGGTTCCACTGTAGGCTTTGCACTTGTTCTGCTTTACTCAAGCGCTGCCTTCATTAACATGTCTTGTAACATACAATAGTTAGTAGCTTGTAAATGTTTTGCATATAAAATGTGTCAAATGAAAGCTAGCAGAGAAACACTAAAATGCCACAGCCACAATTTCCAAGTTGTTATTTCAGTTTTTAGACCCCGAAGCACAATTTTTTTTGACACCGGGCCCATAAAACCAACAGCACACATTACTATCAACACCTGTGCTGTGACGGTCTCTCACTGTCTGTCTCTCTTTCATTCTCTGTTTCTTCATCTTCTGTCTGTCTGTCTGTCTCTCTCTGTTTCCTCCTGTCTCACTCCTCTGTGCAGGAATCCCAGCAGAGCTCTGCTGATTTCAGGTTTTACATCGAGAACCACACGAGGAACCCGGACGACCTGAGCCGGAAGCAGGTCCGGATCTATCAGCTGTACAGCAGGACCACAGGCAAGCATGTCCAGATCCTGGGGAAGAAAATCAACGCCAACGGAGATGATGGGGGCAAGTATGGTATGGGAGAACTCCTGTGCATCTCACCTGACACTTTAGCTAGCCTGTTATACCAGGATGAGAAACCACCCCCACCCTCCAACCAGCCAGGTCTTGGTGCTTCTTCAGAGCCGTCCTCCTTCTCCTCCTTGGCTGTTTACTACCCATTGTTTGGGGGGTGGTTTTCTATGCTCTTTGTTTGGCTGGTGCGAGAGTGGAGGGTGACTTTTGGAAGCCGCCAACTGCTGGTTGGGGTGGATGAAAACATGTGGAAACTGCTGACCCTGCAGTGGATGTTTACTGCAGCACTTGGGTATCCAGAACGAGTCCTATTTTTACCTTGATAGATTTATGGCCCAGTGGTGTGAATTTTTATCTAATATGGACCAAAACAACTGTCTGGTTGGTTTGCCACTCTGCAAAATAGTCTTTTCTGTTGTTTTTTTTTTTTTTTGAGTTTTCGTTGAAGGAGTTTTTACACAAGTTTGTATTCTAAGGTTGAAAAAATGATTTGCTGTCCGTATGGGAATTATAAATGAGTGAAATCGGTATTGTCTTTACTAGGAAACCATATTTCTGATCTGTTTGGTTTCATATTTGTTTCAGTATGCCAACTTGAACACTTAAGCATTAAGCATGAAGATGTCAAAAAACATTTGAAATCAACTATTTCGTATTCAAATGTATTCTTCTATCAACCCTAGATACATCCTCTGCCTTCTGTAAGGACTTTTTTTTTTTTTTTTTCACGATTTCAGATCAAAAACATTGTGGTGAATGAGTAACTTGATGGTCAGTAAAGCACTCTTTGATGTAGTGGCACAAAGACAAAGCAATAGGACTTGTGTTGTGCTTCCCTGCAGATATTTTGCTCATAACAGCTGACTCACGGCTCTAAAATTGCTGGTCTTGAATGCCTCTGAGTGAGTGTGTTCAGTCACAGATGCGCCGAGGCGAAGTTTCCTCACTGCTTGTTAGAGCTTGAGTGGAAGCAGATCCAATTTTTCCCATGAGGCTTTGCCAATTCTGCCCTCCACCCTCCTCCCTCCCGCACCTCCTCCTCCCCATCCAGCTGCAGTACCTGGCACCTGTGAACTCCTTTGCACTCACTAATAATGCTCAGCGAGATACTCTTCGCACTCTTAATTCATTCTCAGTCGCCGCTGCGTCACGGCAAAAGGCCACAAAGCACCACAGAAGAAATATATGGCTTCAATGCAGAGCTTTATGACTGCAAAGTCCACGTCTGTACAGCTAAAGTGGACGGCATTATAACTCTTCTTAGGTATTAGCGTAGCATATTCATTACTTTTAAGAGACTAGAACAATCCTTTTGCGGAACAGTCCATTGTAAGTGATGTCTGTTGTCCACTAAGAGCAGATGGTGGGTCACTGCAAGTGCTTTTAAACTGATAAAAGCTGCAATCTGGAATTAAAGCTGGAGTTTCCAGCCTTTTTGACAGGTGGCCTCTTGCTGAGGTCAATATATGGCTGTGGCCCACATTATTCATATTGCACGGATGCACAAAAAGGAGCACATAGCTCAGAAGGAGCACCAGAGAAGGCGCTCGTGACTCTCAGTTATGCTTGCATGTCTGTTAAAACTGTGGAGCTTTTCTGTCCAAATTGTGATCGCATAATGTGATAATAGAGTTTGTTCTGTTCAGTACCAACTCTGGTGATCTGTGGATTCTGAGGCTGGTTTAAAAAATCACCCCAAATTATAAACAGAATATTGCAGCAGTCGCTTGCAGACTGAAACACATTAACTTCTGGATGTCGTTCCGATCAAATTAAAACACCTTTTCATCTTTTAGACTCTATTATTATTTTACCATAAGCTCTGGAAAACATTGAGCACTCCTGCACTCAGAAGGCTGCCAAGAGATTACCAAAGTGCCCTGCTCATACATTTAGAGATTTTTAAGGTTGTGGATTATGTGGATTATGGTTTCGAAGTGCTGGCACTGTAAATAAAAGTACAACATTCCCTTCTTTGTCAACTAAATGCCACTTGTTAGCGGTATTGACGACAGCGAGATTTCTTCTCGTGTTTGTATTTCACTGGAGCTATGACTCAAGGATCTAATTAAATTTGCCGGTGCCTTCAGCTGCCAAAGTCTTCATTTTTTTTAAAGATCAAACCATTAGTGGTTTTCTCAGAGACTCGAGATAAGGTTTGGAATAGGGTCACAGACAAAGGACAACGTACAGTAAGGAGGGAAATCTTGTTTTATCTGATGTTCTGGGCCGAGGCTTCATACCTGAGGTTGAATTTTTGGGTCTCCGCGCAAAACCAGCTCACAGCGAGAAGGCCAAAGGGTTGTCAAATGACTCTTAAACTTGACGTGCAGAGAAATATCTTTTGAAACATCATTTTCTTAATGTGTAAACCGCTCTTGCGGGTTTTTGTTCCTTCTCAAAGACCCCAAAAACAGTCCAGATTAATCTATCCAACAATAAAACCGAGTCCGAAGTGCTATTCTTTGGATCCCAAATAAGACGTACAAGCAGGAATCTCTCAGAACAAGAGAAGGAATACCTTTTTCCTCCTTCACCTTTAAGACAGGTTACCGAACACCCTCTTTTCTCCCAAGGTTGGATTGTAGTGTGGGGGTGGAGGGTGAGGGGGGGTTTTACTTCTGCCCCCGAGCCCATCCCGTCCCCTTCCACTATTCTTCCTCTGCTCCCTTGAGCGCTACTGAATGGCCCTGTGTGTTAAACAAATGGATCATCTTAACTTTTTGATTGAGTGAGCACAGACTAAAGGGAACTTGAAACCTAATCCTGAGGGGCACATAACCGCTCCACAAATGTTTGGCAGATCTCTTTGCTGGTCGAAGGGTGAGCGGAGACAAAGGTGACCTCGCAGGGGTTAACATTAGGGACGGGAGTCGGGGGGGGGGGGATTACTGCTGTGTCAGGTTAAAGTGACGGTGGGATTGTTGTTTTGATGTATGTATAGTTTTAAGGATGTTTATGTGATGTTGTGTTTGATTCACGTTGGGTTTTTTTTGTTTTGCTCTGGTGACCCATAATTCACCCCTTTTCTTCCTGACAGTGGTATGAAGTCACTTAGTCAAATTATGTACAAGAAAATCATCACAACTTCATCTGTCCTCGATCTTGGAGGATTTGGCAGTTTATAATTTTCAATCTGATTCGTTTTCTGTCAGAAGTTGTTGCTTAAAGTGAGGCTCAGTACCTGACAAAGCCCCATCAGGCCCTTTGATCAGAGGTTAGCTTTAGGTTGCAGTGAGTCCTTACAGTGCTACAACTTTGGAGGAATCTGAGAGACTACATGAGACTGCTGACCACATAGGAACAGCAGAGCATCTTTGTGTGAAACCCTTAAACCGTCTTCATGTGTACTCGTATACATTTACCTTAATTGAATCTACTTTTCCTTCTTCTTTTCTATTCCAGCTCTTCTTGTTGTTGAGACGGAAACCTTCGGGAGCCACATTCGAATAAAAGGAAAAGAGAGCGAGCATTACATCTGCATGAACGAGAAGGGCAAAATAGTCGGGAGGGTGAGTACCTTATATTTATTATGTTATTTTTTTTTTAAAAGCAGCGTAAAAGATTGAATTGTCTCCTTTTAATATCAAAATGAATATTTTAAATGGAGCTCTTAATCCAGACTGAATTGAACGCTGCCTCAGATCTGCTTTCTCCTGCTGTTTTTGTACGCCCTAACAAAACCCCTTTGATAACTCACAGCCATTCTTCCATTACGTAATCGGCCTACTCCTTTGACACTCGATCAGTCAATTACGGACTGCAATCACCACAATGCATTGAGAGACTAATGGTCACTTAGGAGGAATGCCATTGCAATTATATCACTTAGTCACACCAGGTGGCCGCGAGCGCGGGATGACTGCATGTGACTCTGCAGACGTCCACTTTCGATATGGAAAAGGAGTTCATATTTGAGAACGTGTAGCGCCCTTTACAGGCACACGTGTGATCTCGCTGCGTTAATAACTCACGCTGTCGCAATCGGTGGAGCTGCAGCCGTGCAACACAAGTTTTCACTCTCTCGTTACGGTCATCTGTTAGAAACGTGCATTTTGTGTTTTGGTTACAGAGGCCTCATTTAGAAATGTAGGAATATTTAACAACATCTGTAAACTTACATTTAGAATTGTTGTTTTTTGCCTTCTTTGTTTCACAAAATAAGTTCTACTGTAAAAAGAATCAATTAAACTCCACAGTGATGACGTTACTTCTTAAACCCGAAACATACTTGTGATGCAGACATGCTGAAGGTTTTGTTTGTAAGCTTCGGATCTGTCTGAGATTTTTGCTGACACCCAAATAATAATAAAAAAAAGATGTGTTTTTTCAACCAATAGCAGGCACAGACTACTTTACCCCAACGAAAACCTCTTCACCGAACACCTGTCGTGAAGTTGTAATCTTCAACAGACCATATCATAGAATTTTCTCTAGATCTCTGTGTAATCGTATTTGCATCCCTATTTGCGTATTTTAATCACTTTAAGATCTTTTAAATAATAACTGAACTCAAAATGAACTCCTGAAAGAGTACGAAGTCAGATCTTACAAATTTTTTCTTGAATATCTTCAAGCAACAATTGGACACCTTTGATTGATACAGCAGATTTTCTGTCCATTAATTAGAAATCTGTACAGCCAGGAGACGGTCAGCGTAGCTTTGCATAAAGACTGGAAACAGTGGGACGGACTTTATATCGTCTTGCCAGATAAGTAGCGGTGACTCCAAGAAGTCACTGATCCTGGCCAAGAAGCAGTCCGGCACATATCCATCTGTGAAGACACCATTTTTAAAGCTGTTTTTAACCTTTGGGTTTTTGCAAAGATTAACAAAGAACAAGAAATAAGCCAGACGAGCTACTTCCACAGACTTTATACAAAACTGTGTTAGCTCTAGATCAATATGTTGGGTACAGGCATAGAGCTTCTCTACGAAGTCTCCAGAAAGCAAAATAAAGAAGTTTCTCTGAGTGCATTAGAGAGTAAAGGTGTGCAAGTCAGAGCACCAGTCATGTGAAAGTGGATCGAGTTACATTTAACCTTAATTGAACTCTCTGCTCTTAGGGAGGCTTTCATTACTGAGAAAAAATAACAACCTCAGTTTGAGCCATGCTTGTGTTGTCAGTCATGATTCAACCTTCCTGCCGTCTTCAGTAATGTGCTGGTTGCCCAGTTGTATCTGTTATCTACACATTTTTAATATTATAAGAATATAAAGATGAGATATTAACGCCACATTCAGGCTTCATTCTACAAAACCCCAAGAGAAACCACTCTGAGTTCGAATACATTGATGTGATGGAAATAAAGCAGAATGTCAGTTGAAGAAGGGGTCATGCTGCCTTGTTAATAATTAACGTCCTGTCTTTTTTTTTTTCTGTTTTCAGCCCGATGGAAGGAAGCAGGAGTGCGTCTTTGTCGAGGAATTCCTGGAGAACAACTACACGGCCCTGGTGTCGGCCAAGTACAAAGGATGGTACCTCGGCTTCAACCGGAAGGGGCGGCCCAAGAAAGGCTCGCGGACCACGCAGAGGCAGCAGGAAGTCCACTTCATGAAGCGGCAGCCGAAGGGCCGGGTGGATCCGCTGGAGGAGTTTCGTTTCACCACAGTAACTAAGCGGACACGAAGGGCTCGGCGATTAAAATCCAACTCCAAGAGGAACTGATGGGACCAATGGGACAGCACTAGTGTTCCTGGGCGGGAGGGAGAGGGGACGGGAGGGGGGGGATAAAACTGTAACTGAAAGAAAAAAAAAATCTCAAGCTTCTTAAAAGAATCACCTTAAAGACTTCACTTCTGTAAAAGACAAAAAGAACAACAACAACAAAAAAAAAAAGTCAAAGATGTTTTATTTTTGTATTTCAGGATGACTGAATATTTCCTAACTCTTGGATTCTTCTGGGTTGATGTCATTGTGCTAACGTGTCTGTCATGTTATTTATACTGGATAAACTAAAGGACCTCTGAGAGAATTCCCGTCGCCGTCGTCCTCGGCTACATCTGAACTGCGAAGCTGAAGGCACACTTTCTTTTTGACAATGGGAGCCGAAGCAGGAGCTGACGTAATGTTATAAAAATCAGCCAACTAGAGATTTATTGGAATACCTGTCGGTTTTTGTTTGTGTTGCCCCTGACAACGCGGATCCCATACTTTCCACTGGAATTAGACACCATGGAGATGAAACGGAGAGAGGTGGCGGTCGCAGGTGACACTGTGCTGCCGGGATAACTGTGTAGCTTTGAGTGCAATATTTTACAGGCCTTTCTCTTCCTCTTTTTTTTTTTTTTTTTTTTTTTTCCATATGTCTCTCAACCTCAGCTTCACTCGCGGCTCCTGGAATGCGCTCCGAGTACTGTGTGTGATTTCTTTGACATTTCCACGCGGCCCTGTGATTCAGCTAAAACACGACATGCTTTGACTAGTCGGGCACCCGCCGCGGCTTTGGCCTTGTTTAAACACTAAGGAAAAAAAAAAAAGACAATACAAACAAAACAAAACAAAAAAAAAAGAATACAACAGCTGATGTGATTCATAATTCCACGCTGTCTTCCAGGTTCATCGCATTCGGGGGGGAAAGGATGTTAATCCCCTCGTCTCCCCCCCCCCCGCCTCCCTCGGACTCCCGGCTCACATGTGTTAAAGCTGTTGCGGAGAAGGATGCCTTGATTCTTTGAGTGTGAGCTGTAAGCGAGTGTGTTTCGGGGCTGGTGATGACTTCCTCTACCTCCTTGTTCTTTTGTTTATCTTTACCTAGTCACACTGTCTGCGTTCAGTTAATCTCAAGAACCTTTCAGTCGACTCTGAGCTTGAACTGGGCTTTTTTTTTTTTTTTCTTCCCCCTCCTTTCCAAAATCATCTTTTGACTGTGAGCTCATTTCACTCTCACTAGACGACAGTCTCAAAGATGCTTTGGGGAACACGTAGCCCTGTCGGATCAGTCATTCTCGGACAGGAATGCTGTACATCATTCACCCTTCGTCACTTCATATTTGACAATTAAAGCTTTTCCTCAAAAACCCAACTTGTCCAGGATTCAGGGGAATATTTTCCGCCATGTGGTAGAGTTTGTATCTGAATCCTAAAGGGAAAAGTCTATGCTTCTGTCATTTTTTTTCTCTCTCTCTCTCTCACTGACAACAAACTCCAGCTTCTTTTCACCAGTAGTATGTATTTACCTGTCTGCTGGCAGGTTTTTGTATGAGTTGCTACTAACAACATGACACATTTATGATTTTTTTTTTTTTTTTTTTAAACAAATGTAAGCAAAAAATAATTTTATGACTATTATTAAGATATTTATTGCGTCCCTTTGTAAATAAAATGTGATGAGTTTTATTTGGCCTCTGTTAATAAAATGAGGACTATATTTTAAAAAAAGAAGAGTTATTCTATGTGTTTTTTGCACCACGGAGAAAGATAGAGTTGCCTTTATTTCCCAATTTAGGCTGGAATTCGAGGATGTGCACGCTGAATATCACGCTGCCTGAAAGAGAAATGCTGCAGGTAGCGAATGGTTGGACATAGAGTACATTCCCTTCTCTGCATACTGCCAAGGTATGCATTTTTATATACAAACCCAAAGCGTGAGGACTGCTTTTAAGGTCAGTGGTTTGAGAAAGGCCTATTGCAACATATCTGAAGGCTTTTTATATCACTGTGAGGGGCGGTGAGAGTTCACACAGTGGGTGATTTTGTAAAAACATTGATTTCATGATAGAATTATAAAACAAAGAGAAAGTAAAATGTTTATTTGGATATGTGCTTTTTTTTTTTTTTGTGGTTCCATAAAATATGATATCGGAGTAATTGTTCCGTCACAGCTTTAGTGACAAGACAAAAAAAAATAAATTCACATTTGCCAAGAGGGAAGAACAGGATCAGATCTCAAATGACGCCTGGACACTTAAAAATACAACTCGCTTTGATGTAAATGTTCCGTCCTCCGAACCAGTAAACACACAATATTTTAGACATTTTTCCATCTTTTAAAAGCGCTAAAGGAATGTGGAGTAGCATGTCTTTATAATGCTGTGTGCAGGAATGATGTTTACAGTAACCGTCAGACTGAAAGATGGCGGCTTTGAGGGAGAAAAAAATACTTTTGTTTAAATTCCTCGCGATGCTATCAGGCCCCCCCGCACCCCCCTCTTCACTCCACTCTGGTAGTTACCTCCGACAGATCTAGAAGTTCCCCCCGTCCTGTCGTGGGATTTTCAACGTCTGGCCTGCTTTTAAAGGTGGAAACTTAGCGCTTGATGTGCGACCCAGCGGTCCGCCATTAACATAATGGATCAGCACTGATCCTGCTTGTCTTGGGGGGGGAGGGGGGCTGTAAGAGTAAGAGTAAGAGAAGAAGCTGAGATAACTGCAGGACTTTAAGGAATGCTTTACGTCCCTTTATCTCTTCTTCATCTCTCTTAACTGCTTATTATCTCCTCTATGGAAGAATGATTATACGTTATCGAGAGGAAAAACCAGCACGGAGCGAGAATATTTATTAAATGTGTCCCAGCAACAAGGTGTCCATATATAACGCTGCAAATAAAAACTTCTATTCCGCTGCTTATCAAAGTAAATACTCACATTTTTGTGCATCTCTGTCTGCAGATATTTGGTGTCCCAAAAGACTGGGAGTTAGAATCATCCTTGGTTTAGGAATTTAATCAATGTAACTTTCAAAACCCTCCAAATTCTATTTATGCGAGCAAGAAGCTTTCTTTTTTTTTTTTTTTTTTTTCTTCATCCACATACTTCAAACTTGACCAAGCACAGCCAAACTGCATCTGGGTATATTGACATTTAAACGAGCGCCGATGGTTTCCAACATGTCGACCGATTCGCAATAAGGAGACGACATTTTTGCATAAGCCTCCCGCTAGGCTTTTCTCTGACTCAACCTTTGATCATTGGAGGCTAGATGGTCTTGGAACTGGACCAATAACTTCAAAATGAAACATAGAATTCCCTTTTGCAAAGCCCGGCCCCTTTTCAAAGGAGGTGGAATCTTTAAATGCAGTCCAGCTTGCCAAGTAGTTTATATTCTATTATTAGAAAATCTCAGCACACTGAAGCTCTGCACAATGGGTACAGTATGACCAGAAAGCAGTGTCAATGTTGGGAAAACCTTTGTGGTTCTGAATAAGTTATACAAATTTTAGTGGGACAACCAAAAGTGGTTCTTTGGCCTCGAGATCAGCAACCACACACTTAACAATTAGCCCTGTCAACAGAAATTTATTCTGTATGAGACATGAAACAAGTTTTTGTCTCTCTGAATATTACTGAACTTGTCCCTCAAGGTCAGTCAAAAACAAACCTCTGAAGCCAAACACAACAAAGTTTAAGCTATAATATACCTTGTGCCATTAAATGCAGTTTCACATCACGTCATTTACTGTCAAAACAGCATCGCCGCTACCGCCTGTCTAACTTGTGCTAAACGCTAACCACAGGCGACTGGTCGCCTTCTATGACTGTGAAATCCACAGGGGAAACTCTCTGTGATTCTCAAAGTATTTTTGAATACATGGCTGAGTTGTGTTTTTACAGGATTACAAATGTGCTTACTGTACATACAGTTTCTGGAAAGCCAGACCTCTGCTGTGTTCTCCTCATAACAACATGTGGCCAGCGTGTTATGAAAAAGGAATCTAAAATAAAGGTCAGAAGATGTGCTGTGTCAGCCTTATTCTATTACACTTCAAACTCATATGAAATATTGATATTTAAAGTTTGGCCCAATGGTGAAAGCTTTTTAGCTGTAATTTGTTTGTGAAGCATCTTTATCTACGTAACTGTACATTTTGTGTTTAAAACAATAAAATCTGCATTTTTGTGTTATTCTCTGCTGAGGACTGACAGGACTTGTTTTGTTTTTATTTTTAATTTTAATTTTTTGTTTTACTGCTGTGTTGTGTTCTTACATAATTGTTACGTAGCTCCAGTCAGTCATCTCAACAGCTTCCAGTTGTTGCAAACTTTTGTAGTTAAGTGACATTTGTTTACTATTAGATTACACGGTGCCTTCAAATGAACCTTTAACAGGATGGTCACAACATGTTAGTTTGGCCCGGTGACCTCTAAGTCATCATAAACTACCTTTTAAAAGACGTGGATGTTTAAAAGGCAGGTTGGGTCTGCAAAAGATGTTATCAGGTTGCGTTTCATGAAAAGTGAGACGCTTTTTTTCATATGCAACATTTTTTGTAAAGCTTGAATTGATTCTGTAGTATAAACGCCCAGACCTCAGGAGTACCCCATAAATAAATGGGTTGTAGCATTATTTTACAGTTCATGACATTTTACAGCTGCAGCTGCGACTCTTTGGGATTTGACTCCACTGGGTGTTACACCTGTCTGTGGATTTTCTTGGTAAGTTGATGCTGCAGATGCATTTATCATAACTTCACACATGCATGGCAGCTAATAAAGCAAGAGCAGAAGCATGAACAGAGATGTCGAAAAACAGCAGAAATTAATGTAGATATTGTATATATATATATATTTATATCCTGAATGCAAAGAACACCTCCAACACAGAGTGACAAACAGCTGCATTTACACACACGCCTTTAGTGTCGTGGTTTAATTAGCTTGGGGGGTCTACATGTTTTCTTTGCGCCTTTTTCTCTTGTGTTGTGTTTTTCACTACAAACAGCATCTGTAATTGTTTGTTTCCTACATATAGAATGATCTGAGCACACCATGACAGCTTCTGTGGCTGAACAGACAGCGACATGCAGCACATGCATTATTATATAATTCTGTAATAATAATTTAAAAAGTCTAAACATGGTGACTACTTGGCACCACGATCAAGAAACAAAATACTTTATCATATATGAAGGTTGTAATTCACATGTTTGAATCATGTCGACTTCCGAGCCCGCCTGTTGGGTAACGCTGCAGACAGAAAAGGACCCCACACTGATGAACTTGGGAAACCACATGTAAACATACATAAAAACTTTGTCTCTCTTTCACATGTACACAAACACACAGACACACACACCAGTCAGTCCTTGTCCCAGCATCAACAGATGCCAGGTGACACAGCTCATTAACTTCTCCTTTCTCCTATTCTTTTGGCTCCTCATTGTCTTGAGATATGAGATGAGCCTTTGTTGAGAGTTTTGCCCCCTTTTCTCTCAGCCAGGCAGGGCCCATAATTAGTGCTTTGCGCTGGGCGTACTTTCTCACAGGGCTACGACACAATTAATCAGCACTTTCCCACCAATGGGCAGAAGCTGCTTGATTCTATCAAGGCCAAATTTTTAAGTTGTGACGCCTTTTTTTTTTTTTTTTTTCCAGCAATGGAAATATGAGGACACAACGACTTTTTAAGAAGAGATGATGCAATCATAGGACGACAAATTAATGAGTAAATGACACCGTTTTATCTCTTTAGGTATAGCCAGGTTTAGAAATAATACTTTTTATAGTTTGTTTAAGTCTGCACATGCACCAAATGTTGGGGTTTGTTGTGTAAAACAAAGCAGCGACTGCAAAAAAATTCCAAAACCATGTCTGGTCACTTTCTGGAAGATCACATTACATCAGTATGTAGAAACTTACCTGACATCTGAGGAGTCCAGATCCACCGTTTCACCTCTCTGGTGTGCCGCTGTTAGTAATGCATTGGTCGGATTTGTCTTGTAATTTTGTGACATCAAAGTGGCAGCACTAAGATTTTATTAGCGACCTCATTGTCCCGTGTGCTCTACTCTCTCATTTTCTTTCCCTTCATGTCATTGTCATTGCATCATCCTCTTTAATTTCTAGTTAGTTTATTTTCTTTATTCTGCATCCTTTGGTTAGTCATTATCAGAAACCGCTAAGCTGTCATCAAACTTTTCATATCAAAACATGTAATGGTTTCGGTTGCAAAATAGCAGCGAGCGGTGACAGCCGAGCTCCGTGTTGTGTGGCCGAGTGCGAGCATTTGTCTCAGAGTCATACAGACAAAGGGTGAGCGCGGGAGAGACATGGCTTAGATGAATGTTTATGCAGTTTTTGTTGTGCGGTCCACTACGCAGCAACAAGCCCTCCCGCCTAAATGATCATTTAGGTTGTTTGTCTCTAAATGTGCAGGCAGCAGCAGCAGATCTGCCACAGACAATACGTTAAAAACCACTGCTGAAAAATAAACAATCTCTTTATGACAATAATGCAATAAGGCTTAGGTGCAAAAATGTGGTTTGGTTTGGGGGTAATTCAACAATTCTGCATGTGCCCCCAAAGATGAAAGAAAACCTAAGAAATGACCTTTAGCTGCATATTCACTCTTGTACTCAAGTTAAGGGAACATTATTGTTGCCTCTGCTTCGTATTGTTGATATCTTAAAAATGTTTGAACCGTTTGACTCACTTGTGCACAAAGTGTCATTTGATGTAATTTAAGAACGGGGTGATGCCTTTCAAAATACAAAAGCGGAATGTTCACTTTGTCCGTCATCAGACCAGTGATCGCTAGATTACATCCACAGTCTGTTTTTTAAATGCGTGTTTGCTTTATTTATGACTAGAACCCATACGATCCAAGTAAAACCTAAAACAGAGACTCATAGAAACACTGCTGACCCTGTTTTAGTGTCAAAACTCCGTAATTGTATGGATGAGCAGAAAGTTACTGATCTGTCACGACACTTTTGTGCACGAGAGCAAAGACATGGACTTTGAATACCAGTCATTAATTGAACATGAATAACAGATTACAGGTGTTGTTGTCTCTGCTGGAAATGTAAATTAAGACATCTAGTTGTGCAGGTAATTCTGCATTTTATATCGTCACTGCTGCCTACACATGCAGGAGCCAAGCTATTATTCAGCATCTCCCAATCTATGTTTTCCATGTGCACGCTCCAGTTACATGAAAGATAAAGTAATATTCCTTTTTTTAGGCATAGAGATTGTTCCTCAAACAATGCTAAAATATTTGTTTTGACACTTGTTATAAAAAGGGAAACATATTGGTCGTATCATTAAAAGTTAATCTTTTATTTATCCACTTCAGTCTTACTACGAGGGACTCTATAACTACATGAAATGACTCCCTATTTAACCCCCATTATAACTAATACAGCAGCTAGAAGGTTAAAAAAAAAAGCCCAAAACTGTAATTTTGAGGTATTTAAATGATTAACTCATCAACCCCTAGAGGTCACTTAACACATAACGATGACTTACTTGACAAAACATGTTATGTGCTTGTTTTTTATGGGACATCAGCCTGCTGTGTAGCTACCAGATCAGTCAATCAGTCAACTGATCGCTTGATTTTACTTGCACTTTTTGTATGAAGAACGTTTCTGATCATTAATCAATCAATCCAAACCAGTACATAAAACTTCTCAGATAGAAGCAAAAACAAGTCAAAGCTTATTAGAGTAGGTGCGAAATGTGCAAAACAACGACCGAAAGTTTATTAGCCGCTTCTAAGCACTTGGGGAAGCCCACGTAACTCAAATGTGGCTGTAGGTGTGCTGTCTGACTGCCGTGAGTCACCATAAAGGCATCTAAATATTAATTAGTCATATTTCTGGTAATCGTGGATCAAGGTAACCGTAATCCATGTATGTGAATCATATCTACAACATCTGCAACTGCAGACCTCTGTTATTATCCTACACACCACACACACACACACACACACACACACACACACACACACACACACACACACACACACACAAGTGGTAACATGAAGAACAAACTGTATTGTCTTCTTGCCCATACTTTAGATGACTATAAACAAAACATTACATTTTGCTATGGAACACAAGTTTTTCCATTTATAATTAGGGACAAAGTTACGATTACATTTCAGTTTTTAAATTACATTTTGTAAAAAAATAAAAATAATAATAATAAAAAAAAGCATACATTTACAGTGGTGGACATAACGTTCCAGTAATTCAACTGCCAAGAAAGGAATCATGCAGCAAACAAACAAAGAACGAATATTTGTCTGTTAATCACATGAAACAGTCAAATAAAGGATCAAAGATAAAGATATGGTTCAGGTAAACTTATACAATATTATTTCATGCACATCTACCCACCACCTACACCTGATAAACTCATCATCCATTCACTCATTTTAGTGTCAAACTAACTTTCTGTTTCCTAAAACACACTCTGTTTTATTTTTATTGTTCTTGTGTCTTTATTTTTTACTTTTCAAAGGGACTCAAGCACAGAAGCAACAGATTGTTCTACTTGGTATTTGGTGTCACTGCTATTTTACTTTCGTCTAGCGTTACATGATATGATTTACTAGACTGAGGATGTTCACATAGGGAAGAGGATTTTTTGAATCGAGCCCAGCCTTTCATTGTGGCCTGCTCACAGCGAGGAAACAAAAACAGATAACTCAGACTTCTGTCCAGGTTAAAACTAATGTCAAAAATAAGTTGTGACTAATATCTAACCTCGGTTTACTGGGAGGAAAGACAGGAGGAAGAACAGTAGGGAAAAAAAGCAAAAGGAAAAAAAATCACAGCAGACCTTTCACCTGAGGTCGAAACACAGGTCCTCTGCTGCTAATCTGACATATGTTTTCATGAGCCAAGACAAGCAACCCTGCCATGGTGGCCGCTCTCCAAAACTAATGATGTCAAGTGATTCCCTCTAACAAAATCCCTTTTAAAACAGAATGAAAGCGGCAGAGAGGGAGGGAAATGTGGGGGCTCTGGGGGTCCAGCGAGGGGATAGAGTTATAGAGGAGGGACAGGTTGTAGCAAAGAACAAGACTGAGACGACCCCCCCCTCCATTGTCCAAAAACTCAACTTTGTCCAGCTGAAGGACATCAGCAGCTCCTTTCTGTGCCAAATCTTACCCCTCGCCACTATCATATCATTGTACACAGAGAAAAGGGCTCACTTTTTATTTACGCTGTCTTTATTGCCAGAATATTGCTTTTAATTGCTGTCCTGGATTCCCTGCTGCGGTATAGGACGAGTCTGAGACGATTACTCAAAGTAATGGAGCATAATGATGTCTCGGAACGGCCCCTGAAGCTCAGGTCAGGGGTTGGACAATGTGAACATTCAGCTACTTAGCTTCCTTTGCAACTTTGTGACAAAATCTGTTTGCCCAACACCAATTAAGATGCCTCTCCATGCGCTCTGGTCAATGGGTTTGACGGAGGGGGTCGTCCAACGAGTTGACATGTCCCTGAGCACGAACAAGCTGGCCTGTGTCCTCGCCTCAGTAATTGGTGTCCCTTGCAACGTGCCGCTTCCCAGGGCTGTCCTTTGTGTCCCCATGGCAGTCCTAAATGAGGGGAGTCAGGGCTTTAATGGGACTCCTGTTAGTTTTAAACAAACACAGGGCGACCCCCTACTGTTCAGCATGTTGCATAGAACAGCTGGGAGTCCACGGAGCTCTCACTCGGGAGCCCGTAACCCCCACAGGGGCCCAAGAGCCCGCTGCCTACTGGCCATTGTGCCTCTGATGACGTCCTCTCAGGAGCTTGACAGTAATTCTGCGTACACACCGCTAGCAGCGACGCTGGCGTTCTACTTTTCAGTGGCCTGATTGCAAGGTGTGGTGTCAGAAGAGTCACAGAAAGAGGCGGAACGACGCATGCGGTACTGGTCCGTGACTGGCTGGTAGAGCAGAACGTCTACCAAAAGTTTACTATCGTGCAGGAAAAAGGGATGACGTTAGTCCCCATGACCGTTGGCTCCGACTGCAATAATGGGATGAGTTTCTGCTCGCAAGAGATGGGGGTGAAATAACAGGACACAGTTTCTGACAGGCAGGTTTCTGTCTCCCCTTTTCCACCACGCAGAGCTAGTATCACCTGGAAACCTTGTGACTCAGAAATTACACCCCATGTCTGTGTTTCGTGGGTGCATTTGCATTAGATGAGGTCTGTGTTTTACTCTAATTTACTGGCATTATCAAGGATATTATGTTAATAATAACTGGTGAGCCTGTTGAAAGACATCAACATGTTCTTCACATGTGCTGCCATGCATGTCATCCATCTAATCGTGCTTCAAGATGTTTCTCCTGTTGAGTTTGAGTTTTCTGTGAATGCACTCAAAATGCTCCAAACTTTCATTTATAATTGCCAGCACAGCCTGCATAATTCTTGAGCAGAAACTATGGATGTGCCAGATTCACACAAGATCACACACAACCTCTGCAATTATTACAACCTTGAGGTCTTCAGGTAATAGTTTCATACAGGTCTATGAACAGGCAAATGTGGAAGAACAGTTCCAATCAAACAATGCGTAGTTGGATCCATGGATAGATCAGTGGATGGGCCAAGATAAGAGCCCAAAAGGTACGGGCACCCTAAAGAATACTGATTTTATTATCTCAGTTTTTTTCCCCTACGTAGTGCAAGTGTACACTGTATTTACCACATGGCTGCAGTGTGTCTACATTAAAATAGGGCAACAAATTTAAATTCCATCTCCAGTTGTTGATTGAACCCCAAAACACATCTCTGTGTTTCAAAGTCACATATTTCTAAGTTTTTTCCTCCATGAAAATAATCCCTTTCCGTCCTAAAATGGTTTAGATATAACTGACCACCTTCGCTTGCTCTACAGTGCACACATTTATTAAGTCCTCATCAGTCTTTAAATCCATTCCTCCCCACTGGTTGCAGCTGGAGCACACCAGCTCACCGACAATGCTGCTACATTTACTAGATAGGTGTGAATGTAAGTGTGCTTGGTTGTCTGTCTCTCTGTGTGGCCCTGTGATAGACTGGTGACCTGTCCAGTCAGCTGGGATAGACTCCAGCCCCCTGGCGACCCGACAGAGGATAAAGCGGTGTACAGATAATGGATGGATGGATGTTCAAGCGCTAATTCTAAAGAAGCAAAGTGATACAGAAAGTCCCACCCTATAAGCTGACAGGAATGATTTCTTAGGTTTGTTACCTGTGAAACCTTGCAAGTTTGAATCTGTGTTTTTGAGACAGTTGTCAGTCCACACAATCAAGGTAAGCCTTCAAGATTGCTGCTCTGGGCTTCATGGACAGAGGTTGCTATGATAGATGGTAAGAAGGGCCTAGAACTGTTTGTGTCACAGGGGCCTTTTGAATCATAGTCTGTCCATTTCAACAGTGAACTGCACGCAGTAACGTTAAAGCTACAATACATGCCTCTGGAACATGAGTCAGGAAGTTGATTGTTAGTTTCACCTCGGTCAAGTTCATGCTCCAACAGTCATCTTGATGACTTGTCTGCCTTGAAATAACATCTAGCCTGAGGCCAAGGTAACTTGCAACTGTGAAGCCAGCACAGGTAGCAGACACCAAACAGAAAAAACAGGAAACAAAAACAAGTTTCTTTTAGTGGCTCTTACCTGCGAAAAATTCATACATCTGCGTTTCATCGTCTTGTTTCCTCAGATGTGAACACATAGCTATGCTTAATCATTTGATAAGATACAGTTTCAAAAAGACGCCCCAACTGAATAATATATAAGCATCTCATTCAGCTGTTTTAAGATGAAAACGTTGCACAGCGCAGTTTAATTATTCTTCACACCATCTCGAATTTCAACATTTGAGCTCCTTGTTTTGCTGGGAAAGGAACATCGTGGCTCTCCGTCTGAATTTCATTGAGAAAGCAAGGAGGATTTGTCAATGGGGCTCTTGAGTGCAGTGTTGATGTTGTGTGGCTAATGTGTTTGCGCTGGCTGTGATAGAGGGGATTAACTCCTTTGTGGTGGTCTGCTGGGACCGCAGACTACTGGACTTTGAAAGCATACTTGCCAACTTACTCACAGGCAAATCAAAGCCTGTGAAAAATGGTTCCCTCAGCACCTAGTTGACTGGTTGACCTTTGTGTCGGAAAAGGTACGAGCGCAAACACACACACACACACTCACAGTCCCATTTCTATCACTTAAATTCATTTGATTGAGACTTATCCTAACCACGATCACGACTTGGCTAACCCTTAACCTAATCTTAAGTCTTTATCCTAAAATTATTGACTTAAATTACGGGGACTTGATTTTTCAGCCCCCACAGTGCGACAGTGTAAAGAGATTTACGTTCCCACAACATGACTAATACTAGCACACACACATCAGAGACAGTCCCTTGTAGGCCACAACCAATGTTTGTAGAACCACTGAGGGTCAAGGCGACAAATGGCAAACACCAAATAAATCTTCTCAAAGGTGATTCCCTGTAGCTGGTCAGCCAACAATTAACCTACTCCCTCTAGGCTTTAGGTCACCGGTAGGAGCATTGTTTCAAAAAAGTTTTTACCCTTTAACTACCCCTTGCTACCATTCAAATCACACCAAAATGTACATATTGTCGGAAGAGATTCTAAAGCTGCACAACACTTCCAAAATCCACACCATAAAGGAGGTAAATAAGTAAGAATTGCCTCGTTGCCTCCTTTGTTAAACAGATTAAAATGCATAATATGACCAAGGTTCTAAAACCTGCCTGTCTTCTGTCTCAGCTGTACATGTCAGTTAACAGCTGTTGTATACGATACCTGTTGCGGTAAACAGCGTGCTCTCCCCCTCCCTGCCAGATGCTTCATCCAGAGTGCAGCAGGTTAGAGTGATCCGCTGGTTAGCAGAGCAGCTGCACCTGGGCCTTTAAATGCACACACTCTTTAAGTGCAGCAGAAAGCAGCTCGACACTCTGCTCTGGGAGAAAACTTACACCACCTTTTTGAAATCTCAGGACGTTTTCACCTCACAGATGCAGCCGGTAGGAGATACATGTGTTGCTAATAATCAAATGTTTAATTTGTAAAAATACTGTATCTTGTATATGCTCTGTTTATTTGATGCAGTTTGATTATTTGCATTGAATATGGTTTTGTTTGCTTAAAGGTTTTTCACCTGCTACACAATTCGAGCACATGGAAATAAAAGAAGTGAAAGAATTCCAGAAGTGTGTTTGATGAGTGAATTCCAGCCAAGGTCTGATGAGGTGTATCTAGCAGGAGGAGCTCAGTAATGCTAAGCAGTTAGATCCACTTGACAATGCTGTTATCTAAATACACTTCAAATAAAGGCAGAACAAAGCTGGTGGCCTTTGAAGTTTCCATAGGAAGCAACTTTGAATTTGAGAAAACAACCAAAATAAAAATCAGCCAAAAGGTGAGATGCACCATAAACATGATGTATTGTAATTATTAGCGAGCACAATGGCAGGAAAGCTGGATTCACAAGTACAGAGACCCTTATTCATGATATAGCCCAGTTAAAGAATGGCACTAAGCCCTCCAGTAAATATGTAAAGAGTCTGCAAGAGTATAAACGAAAAGTGTAAAGGTAAAAAATAATTTAACAACTTTACATATTGGACAAAGCTGTGAAAGTGAGGACAGGAGCAATGGAACAACCAGGACCTTCACGAGAGACCAGTGTTTGTATCCTGTATGATAAAATGCAATTGGTCATCTGAAAAGGAGTGAGAGTAAACTAATAAAATAAATGGCAAAGATATGCTGACTTGAAACGCATTTGTGGTCCCTCACAAACAAAATATTCTGACTCAAAATATGTTTGACTCAAGTCGTAGCTAATAATGCAGTTTAGTTCAATTCAGTTTTATTTGTGCAGTTTACAACATATGTCATCACATAGCACTTAACATAGTCAGGCAGGGGTGTCCAATCCTGGTCCTCGAGGGCCACAGTCCTGCATATTTTAGATGTTTCCCTCTTCCAACACACCTGATTCAAATGATCAGCTCATCATCAAGCTCTGCAGAAGCCTCATAACAATCCTTATCATTTGAATCAGGTGTGTTGGAAGAGGGAAACATCTACAACATGCTGGACTGTGGCCCTCGAGGACCAGGATTGGACACCCCTGTAGTAAGGTATGGACCTTACAAATTTAAACAGAGAACCCAACAATCCAAAGTAGCCTTTGGACTCCCTCTGAGCAAGCGGTTGGCAACAGTGGGAAGGAACCAAACCCCAGGGGAGGGGGGGAAAAACCTTGGGCAGAACCAGGCTCATGGTTACGGCCATCTGCCTCAACCGGTTGGGTGAGAGTGGGGATGGGGGGTGGGGGGTTGTATAGGAAGGTTTACTTTTAGGAGACAGGGCTGCATTAACAAACATAGACTAAAGTGGGACTTGTGTACTTAAATGACACACATTTGAAATGCAATTCTTTAAACAGACACAATCATACATTTTAAAAACACCAAACTCATGGAAATGATCAAATTCTTTTTTTTTTTTTTTTACAGATCAAGTTCAAACATTACACAGAAGAAAAAAGTTAAATATTAGTAGCTGTGTTCAGAATCTAAGTAAATCTCACTGTACTTTAAAGAACGGCATAGCTATAAGTCCTGGATCAATAGAGTAATAGCTTCTGTCTGCTTGACTACAAAAACATAAAACCCATACTGGTCCACTACCAGTCACTACATCAAAACCAGTCCATTATCTAAATTCTTCTCCTCTTGCTCTCCAGTTTTCTTTTCATTCTCCATCACTAACTGCAACTTAACTCTATGAAAGCACTGTGACAAAAGCCCCCACACCCACACACAAACACTCATATGTGACCTCTGCGACGCCCCCGCCTGTGTGTTTACAGTAAACTGAACCAGTCCTAAGTGTACCCCACAAGGACCCTGCCGCCTTTGTTTTCTAGCACACTCTCAGGAGACTCTGCGTGGATGAAACAGAGATATGAGCAGCTAGAGTTACCTCTTAATGAAACGTATCAACGCCGCCAATCACAGCAACACACAGTGCCAATAGCACTTTGCCACGGCTGGGCGAACTCGGGGAGGAACTCGAATGAAGAAAGTCTGCAGTCATCTAAAGAAATCAGTCAGGAGTGCAAGAGTGTTTCGCACTGAAATGTCATTTTATGCTGAATATGGCAGATAGTGATAATACCAAGATGTACAACAGCTCCTTGACAGCCCGAAGCAGTCAGGATGGAATGCACACTGTCTGCCGTCCCGCTTTATGGTTCAAGTTTTTTATTTAAGACTTAAAGCTGCACAAACAATCAACATAATAACAAACGATCAAATTAATGTGTATAATTTAATTTAAAGAGGGGGTCACTTGTTTGCAGAGAGAAGGAGCAGGCACACAGAAGCTGCAGTTGCCTCTTGAGCATCGTGAAGCATTTAACAGGTGAAGATATTTCCTGGAAAAGAGGAAATTAATATTGGACATTTCTCCCAAAGGAAGACAGAGAAAGCAACAAATCCCATTCAGGCCACATTTCTTGTAGCTGCCTTTTAGGATGAAACACAGACACATTCTCTTAGATTTCTGATCTGCTGCTACGTTATGAACCATTTAGAGCTCTCATGTCGTCTAAAACAGGTGTTCTTTCTCCACAAAGTCAAATCAAACACCAACAGGCAGCTTTCAGTTTTAAGGCACAACATATCTGGAACAAACTCCAACAAAACTGCAACTCTTAGTTCCTTTAAATCAAGACTGAAGACGTTTCTGTTTACCTCTGCCTTTCAGTTAACCAAATCTGAGGCTTTTCAGTATCTTAAGCTGCAATTTAACTCTTCTGTTGTATCATATTTGTTGTCTATTTAGCTCTGGATTGTGTTGAAATGTCTTTTTCTTCGCATAGTTTTATGATTTACACTTGGTCTTGTTTTTTTTAATGTGTTATGTGCAGCACTTTGCTGTCTGGGTGGCACAGTACTGCAGTGGTTAGAACTGTCGCTTCACAGCTAGGAGATCCCTGGTTCCCTGGCTTTGATTTTCGTTGGGTTCTCCAGCTTCTTCCCACAATCCAAAAACATGTTGAGGTTAATTGTTAATTCTAAATTGTCCGTAGGCATGAATGCAAGTGTGCTTGGTTGTCTGTCTCTGTTGTAGCCCTGCGATAGACCTGTCCTGGGTGTCCCCTGCCTTTACCCAAAGTAGGATAGGGATAGGCTCCAGCCTCCTGGTGACCCTACAGAGGATTAAGTGGTGTAGAGATAATGCATGGATAGATGGACTTTGCTTTGTGGTTGAAATGTGCCATACAAATAAACTTGCCTTGCCTTACTCAGGATAAATAAAGCTTTTTGAAATCTCAGGACTTTTTTCACCTCACAGATGCAGCCGGTAGGAGATACATGTATTGATTATATTCAATGTTTAATTTGTAAAATACTGTAGCTTGTGACATGCATGCTCTGTTTATTTGATGCAGTTTGATTATGTGTATTGAATATGGTTTTGACTGGTTAAAGGTTTTTCACCTGCTACACAATTTGAGCACATGGAAATAAAAAAAGTGAAAGAATTCCAAAAGTGTGTTTGATGAGTGAATTCCAGCCAAGGTCTGATGAGGTGTATCTAGCAGGAAGAGCTCAGTAATGCTAAGCAATTAGATCCATAAATAAAGCGGTATTGATTTCCTAATGGATATGTTTTTGCATGGTTACACATGTTCATCTGTCCACCTAGATGATCTTCATACATGGACTGGATTGTGCTACAATCATGTCACTGGAGTTCCTCATCAGCTTCAAATGTTACAGCTTTTTGCCTAAATTTGAACAACTTATTTTCAACATAGCCAGTTAAATAGCTGATATCATTGCAGATCAGTTCCATACATATGGATCAGTAGAGACTGTCTCCAGCTTCTAGTAGGCTACAAAGTGTGTCTTCATCCATTCTGATCACTGATAAAGTAGCTCTGATAACGTCAGCGACTTGTTGAGGTTGTGTGAATAAGTTCAGGTAAAATCCAAGGTATGAAATGGTGCTTTTTCCTAAACTTAATCCGAAAAACTTAATCAAACACCGACTGAAAATGCAAGTAAAAAGGCAACAGACGTCGAAAAGACACTTCAGTGGACAAAAATACCAGTTGGAGACCGGACTCACGCTTCAGTCTTCTGGCTGAAAGTCTGCTGACTTGTGCTGCCACCAGCCCGTTCAACCCCTAAATGCTGACCTTTGTTTCTAAGCAGCTGCTCCATTGCCATACAATTAAGGTGCTATCAAAACTTCATTAAATGGGGATTTTGGCCTACTCAGCTCATGAGCCAGCGGAGGAGGTCCCTACTGGTCCATATGATGATAATAGCCATTTAATGGGCTGGTAAGATTTGAAAACAGACATTTATTGATTGTGTTGGGAGGAATTAATGAATGTTAAAGTCGCTTCATCTCTGTTGCGTGTGTTAATAGTTGATGTAGTGGCACTTTTTCAATGACCTAATGTTCTTTAATTGCTGTTGCTGCGCAGGTGGAGCAGAGTGAACCGACCCAGATCAAAAACAGAATTTCCAGTCTGTATACTTGCCGTTCAGTGGATGGTTTATTTGATGATATGCAACAAATGGAAATACAGTAGTTTTCCTACGGTGAATTTGGTATATATCTGTGCTGGTCTGATGCTGGTCTGATGAGAACTTCCTTCCTTCCTTCCTCTTCCTGTCACCTGTGCCCTCTACACCCTGTGTCCAATTACCGCCACCATGTGTCCATCCATCCATCCATTATCTACATACCGCTTAATCCTCACTAGGGTCATGGGGGGCTGGACTCTATCCCAGCTGACTCAGGGTGAAGGCAGGGGACACCCTGGACAGGTCACCAGTCTATCACAGGGCTACACTTAGAGACAGACAACCAAGCACACTCACATTCACACCTACGGACAATTTAGAATCACCAACTAACCTCAACATGTTTTTGGACTGTGTGGGAGGAAGCCAGAGAACCCGGAGAGAACCCACGCTGCACGGGGAGAACATGCAAACTCCACGCAGAAAGATCCCAGTGTCCCCACCGGGACGCGAATCGGCGACCTTCTTGCTGTGAGGCAACAGTGCTAACCAACTGCGCCACCCTGCAGCACCATGTGTCCAAACAATCCATATTACATTACCTACCAACAATAAATGGCTCCTACAGTTGACCACAACAACTCTGTAAGGTAATAAGACAATGCTTTGTTAACATTTTGATTTAATACCTGCAAAAAGTGTTTCTGATTTTGATTTCATCGCTGCAGTGTTTTAGCAGAGCACTCTCCATACACATTAAATCACAATAATGTCATTTTGGCAATGTCCTTGGGGCTAGTTTTATTGAGATCATTTGATTGATTAATTGATTGATTGATTGATTGATTGATTGATTGAGGAGAGTACAAGTTTTATTTTTGAATCTAGAAAAATTGCAGGAACTTGCTCGTGGGCTGGCTCATTACAAAGGCTAAAAATTAAGCTGGGAGTAGCCTTAAATCTAAACAGTTGTGGGCAAAAAAATGCCTTTTGAAATCTGTTCGTCTCAAATTTGGTGTAGTGAGTGAAATTTGGTGGTGCAGAGAGTAAGGGTCAAGGGCATGATGTCCTGAGAAGTTATGTAACAAATTTTCTTGGGTATAATCATATTTATCACACATAGGGGGAAAAAAAATACCTTGCTCATTTTGGCAGCACATGTGTAACTCTAGATAGCGAGATAAAGTCAGGAATGTCGGTGTTTATTATTGTAGCAGCTGAATCATCTGAAAAATTGTCTCTACCTATTCTGAAGCCAAAGTCTTTGTGCGGTCTTAATTATATTCTGCAATATTAGGCTTCTTCAGGGAAATTCCCAAACAATGCTGAAATCACACAGTCTGTTGTAATGGGGCAAGAGTTATTACAGATATTTTGCAGCTGTGGGACAAAACCACAATGAAAAGAATGAAAAGAATGTCTGTTTTCTCATTGAAAGCCAGGAGTTTTGAAATAAACATAACAGCATTTTAGCAGGTTTTATGGGCACAAGGATCATAAAACTCACTCAGTACATAAAATATCTTGTCAGTTTTCACAAACAGGAAAAAAAAAAGTTGCAGTAGGTATAATAGTAGTATAGTTTTACATTGCAAAATATCATTCTTCCTCCCTGGAACATGGCATCAAGCTGTGTACCTCTCAGGTTTCTGAGGAACGACTACATTTATTTGTATTTTTGTTTAATCGATCTCATAATCAAGTCATGCATAAGATCCTACACATATTTTTTTACCACCTTTAAGTCCAGAGGCTTTCCAGAATTATTTCTCATGTTTGCCTTCCAGCAGCTGCAGTCAAGGCTTTAATGCGGTAAATCCTGGATATTGTCTGGTTTGTTATGGTGGTTATGAATGACAAGAACTAGTTGTGGTTAATTGACAGTAATTAATTAGGGACATTCCTGAAAGCACTCTTCAATGGGGATTAGTTGATCCCAATTAAAATACACCTCTGGAAACGTGTGATTCTTGACTAACTATTGTGTAAAAGATCATAAAAAAAGATTGATTTCAGGTTACCCATTAGATTCTAGTTACTCAGAGTATATGTGCACAACAGAGCCTGAACCTCCACATCAGAGCCGGAACAGATCACAGAGATCTGATGGAATTAGTTTAGGGGTTAATTTGAATATCCAACTATACTAAAGCATAGATGTCTAAAGAATAACTCGGTGTAAATTAGGTGTAACTTAGTTTTATCAGAGGAGTTTTTTATTTTATTTTTTTAAACACTGGATGACAATTTATTATTGATTTTAATTCATTTCCAAAACAGCTGTGTAATGGCTTTTCCCAGCTGATATGGACAATACCCCAAGCAAGCACTTAACTTTGACATATCAGTAAATGTTTTTTGTCAAATTAAATGTTCACTTCATTGTATTTTTTCAGGTGGATCATAGCTACAACTTTGGCTGCTTTTAAAAATCCACCCCTGGAAAAAACTACATCCCCAAGTGTTCCTTGTTATGATGCCACAAAACTGCAGCTGCATACGTTTTCCCAGGAGGGGTTTTACATTTTCTGCTGACTTTTCACCTCGTAGCCATTAGTTACATGGCAACCGGTTGCATTTTTGATAACGCGTATCTCTCCAGTGCATTGTGAGAATTATCGGCTCTGCTGGAACACATCACTGACCAATCGCTTCTGGTGGATTTAGTGTAGTGAGCTGTGTGGTCTGACTGAGCATATTAGGCTTCATAAGGGAGGAAAATGGCTCTGAAAGTATGACGGGTATGATAAACCTTTCTCTAAATGTAGTCCAGTTGGAATGCACAGCTAAATAAAACACAGACGAACATGTTGCTACAGGTGACAAATAAAATAAACCGGTGAGGGTTTAGCGAACATGAAGAGGTTGTTTCCAAACAGCCTCGCATGAAGTCATGGTTACTATCACAGGCGCCGACACCCAAAATACCAGCGATTTTATATAGTTGAAGATTATGATTTCATATTTAGCTGCTGTAACTCTTCAACTGTAAAATATTCAGCGAGCATTAAAATGGTGTCTCTCTCTGTGAGGTGATGCTGTGAAACAACACAGGGACCCGAGCACTCCCCCTTTCTCAGAAGGCCTCATCACTGTAACTTCCAGTAGAACCACTCCAGATACATGACTGGTCATAAATAATCACCAGTGCTGCTACACCTCGTGGTGTTATTCCTGCTGCAAATGTCACCACAACCTTTAGGTACAACAATCCACTAGTTTTATTAATTACTTAAGCAACTGACAGATTTCTTTTTGTTTTGCTGCGACTCTTAGAACTCATTTTCTGAAGCCCCGACCAGACATGCACTCCGTTCTGCTCATCTAATGGCAATGAAGTTTTTTTTATTTCCCCCTCAAGATGTTAACTGAGGTCTGTCTCTTCTAGTTTCTTGTAGTTTTTCCTTTGGGTTTATTAAATACCTGCAGCATCAGACAACGGTAGGATCCATGTCAGTGTCCCAAAAACGAGAGAGTTGCGCACATTTGCTCAACTGGAACAATGACGCTGGTAACTTTATTAAATTATTATAATTCTGAATTATTCCCAACATGGAGAGGGGATATGTCTAAGTAAGGATCCAATGGCAAGTCATACTGTGTACTTTTTTACACATTGGACAGGTGAGCTGTCACACACAAAACTGCAAGTTAGGTTGTTGTTTCCAGCTGTTTAGGACGATTTCCTTTGAGTTTATTATACAAGGTGGATCAGAGAAGTTTCAGGACTGGTGTCACAAAGATATATTTCAAACCCAAACTACAAACTTTCTCCTTCGAAGTAATCCTCCTGGAGTCTACCACACTTTCCCAGCCTTCTCTGCCACACCGCCATGCACTCCTGGAAGGATTCTTCCAGGATCCTCCACAGCTGTGTCGTCTTGATGTCGTCCACGTCTTCAAATGGGTCCCCTTGATGACCCCCTTGAGCTTGGGGAAGAGGAAAAAATCCCACTAGGTGCAGTGAGTAGAGACATTGCTCTAGCACAGAGATGTTCGTCTCAGCCAGGAACTGTGGGATGCTCAGGACGTTGTGAGCAGGTTGTCATGGTGAAGCAGCCACGACTTGTCCGGCCACAACTCTCGCCGCAGGATCTCTTTACAGACGTGCTGGTTGATCGTCTGAAGGGGGAAACTTGTAGTTTGGGTTTGAAATATCTTTTGTGACACGAGTCCTGGAACTTTTCTGACACACCTCATATACCTGCAGCATCAGTTAGCTGTAGGACTCACTTGAGTGTCTTCAAAGCAAGAGAACTGTATGTTTTTACACAAGGAACAGCAGCAGTAACTTTAATAATGATTTAAAATGATTAATTATCCTACAGACAGGTATCCAGTTAAAGACCGTGTAATTTGTGCTCTTTAATACTATTAACTTTATAACTACTATACGACTGTCAATCTACAACCTTAACTGTTTAATGTTTTTTTTCTTCCCCTTCTATCACCTAATATTAAAGTTATTATCAGTAAAAGTTGAATGACATCAAAGTCCATTTTTGGTATTTTTCATGGTTTGTATTTTTCTGCAGTAGATATTCAGTGCATTTAAACCGAGTAGTTCCTTGTGATTATGTTAGTTTTCATTCATGGTGATAGAGGCTTCCTTTCCAATGCAGGATTCAAAACAATGCCATCCATTGTGACTGTTTGTAATTTTATCTCATCAATAAAAGCCTCAATGTCGACTTTTCACTTTCCTGACATTATTGTATTGAGTTACTACTAATGCACACTGAACCTTTCCCGCTGCCTCGTTAGAAGCGTTGTACTTGCAAAATGTGGAGGTTTTATTCAGACCCAGCCGCGATCATCAGAACTGGGTTCACACAACACAACATGTTCAGCGTTTGTTGACAACATGCCTGTTATGAATGTTGCAGGGAGTAAGACAAGAAAGAGCTGCCACAGTGAGCTGATGAACGCTCGTCTTCGACAACAACACACAGCGCAGGCTGTAACTTTAACGATGGACCAGTCACGTTACATCTCCCAGCTAGCCAGTTATTTTGCTCATTGTGTTTGTACGGTGGGCCAGGGGAAAGTAAGCAGGATCACACTTCAGACAGTATTTACAACAATATTTTAAAGGTGGTGATGGCTGCAGCAATCACAACACAAATGAGGAAACTTACATAAATACCCTTTCAGCGTAATGCTTGTTGTGTAAAAGGTGGTCGTGTGCAACGTGTTTCACCACAGGTTTCGTCAGTGCTCTCCTAATATGTCTCGTGTTTAAAAGTTGAGGAATGATTTTTCTTGTGGTTTGTCATCATTACTACTTCACATACTGAAGCATTACTCTTCTAGCCTGTTCAAACTCTGGGATTACTGCATGCTCAATATGTCTTTATTTACTTAAGTATAATAAACACATGACAGTACACCCTTTCTCTGTGTTGAGTGCACGGTAATCTCCTGACTGAAACCAAATGCGACTGAGCCCCTGCTACTTTTATTGCAAATTTCTGCGACTACTGAAAGTGTCAACATATAGATGACTAATTGAGCATTCTGTTGGTACTGTAGGCACGGTCAAACAGACAGCAGTAAGCTTTAAAGTAAATTTTAAGGTTCACATAAGGGGAACAGCCTGATTGCATGTCACCCAGCCAACCTGTGTTGAACGCCAGGACACACATGAAGAGGCTTTTCTTCACTGCTCCAGCGCTAAACAGAAATCTTCAAACCTGTCTGTGTGGGACTTTCCACCGTGACTATAGCTACACTCATTAATCAGCCCCAAAAAGCAATGTCAAACCATATTTGTCACATTTTTATGATTCATTGCTCTGAGAGAGGAGGAGAAAAACTCTCCCCTGAAGCTGGGATTTCACCCGCAACAAGCAATTCAAAGGCAATTTGTTGCTTTGTCATGTATAGGTTGAACAGATAGTGACGGATTGCCCGTCAGAGTTTTTGTTTGCACAGAGTTCACTCCTGTGCGAGGCTTCAGAGCAGTTCAAACTGTTGTCATACGGTTGTGATGTATGATCCCACAGATTATCCCCAGATTATCTATGATCAGATTACAGCAGCTCCTGCTGATCTATCAGCTGTTAATGGCAGTCTCAGGACACTTGATCTGACCTAACTGTGAGGAAAATGAGGAATGACTGCAGTAGACGTGATAAGGCTCTTTACTTTTGACACAGTTCCATAGCTTCCAGATAAAACTCCACAGTCGATTTGTTAAAAATGCTTTGCTACTTGTTGCAGGAAAAATAGATAATTACAGGGATGAATGGTGCAGCCCATGTGTTCAGCTCGGTGTTGTTCTTATTGTCTACCATAGTGCTGGTGTTACAGCCTGTCTGCTCACCAAATAGATTTTCTGAAGAGACTGAAGACTACTTTTTGTAATCAGCTTCTATGTTTTGCAGGAATCTTACAAGAACAAACCATTTTCTTTCAAAAGTTAGACAACATTTTTTTTTCTACATCCAACTATTTTGCTCCTGTCCCTGGTTTCAAATGGGCGGGACTCAGCTGGAAAAGGTGATGTCACATAGTTCATTTCTTCAATTTATATTGGTTGATATTTGGTCACTGTCAATTAAATGTGATCAAACCACACCCACATGGTTATAATAAGGATGAACAAGTGACCTTTTGCGGGTTTAAACTACTTTGAGGCTTCTCAGACAGAATGCAACAACAGCACCGCTGTGCTCAGAAGCTCATTATTTTAAATGGCGATGCGAAGACAGTTTAGTGCTGTGTGGAGCAGGCACAGTGGGCAACGTTAAAATGATGCAAAGTTTGAGGAGTGCATGCAAAAGAATACATACATGGTCAACAGAGAAGAGGCATCCAGCCAAACATACAAGGGAAAATGGAGGGAAAACTTCTAATTTATCTGAAAAACACAAGTTTGCATTTTTATGTTTGAATGTTTTAGACAAATGAGGATTTTAAAAGAAGTTTTCAGGGATGTTCAGATTTTTTCTTGGTGAGATGCAGCACCAGAACATCCTATTGTTTTTTTAGGTGCCAAAGACATAGAGAGAACATGGCAATTGATTGCAAGTGTACTTATAATCAACCAGGACCACCATCTGTCTGTGTAGAGTCTTGGTCATCCCGGTCCTGGTTATGGCAATCCTGAGAGCTGAACCAAAACTGAAGAAGCATCTTGAATGAAAGGTAAAATGTTTTCAAGAGCCAAACAAGAGAAATCCAGTTCCCTTCTACTGAAGCCTTCAGGACAGGAAGACCATGCCATATCTTACAAAATGAGGAACAATGAAATGACAGAAGACAACCAGCAAGAGATAAAACATGAGGACAGATACATTGAAATTCAGTTTCAGATTCAGACATTATATTATCCTCCTGTCATGGGAACATACATATGCTGAAATACTTTCTCACAGATTCTTTGGCATAAATATAAGCAAACCCATAACATTGTTTTTAAAAGTATCACTTGACTGTGTCAGAAAAGCATTGCAGATGTGCTCATGTTAACTCTTTCTGTCTGGGGAATGAAAATATTATAAAAATGCTTTCACAAATTTCTGTGACCCTTTGTTTTGAATGTATTCCTCTGCTGTGTCTTGCCTTTTCCCACAGATCTTCTTAAACTAATAAATGTCTGGTTTACACTGAAGAGAGCCCCTTAAGTAAAAAAGAGGAGGGAGGGGGGATACACTGTGCTACTTACACCAAAAAAAGAAACATGTCCAGTTGCTTACAAACTCTTTGAGTCTGGTTATTTTAGCAGATTTTTATGGATGAGTGGAGGAGGGACAAAATAAGTGGAATGCTTTAAAAGTGCCAAGAGGTAATAAAAGAAAATGTCTCTGTCTTAAACAGAGCTTATCCTGTTGATGATAATAATATTTGTCTGTCATCAGCTCAGGTAGAGTTGTGGTGCTGAGTGTCTGCTGGCAAAGAAGCTTCGTTCACTCCAAGCGACTGCAGAAGAGAGCGGCTCAGAGGTAACAGAGACCCAGAGAACCTGAAGTCATGTGTCACAACAAACGACGAAAGAACCGCAGCGGCACCCTGACGTGAACTGTAAGAGGTGGGAGACTTTATGAGCAAAACCAAATCCTACATTATCTGTAAATGATCTTTAAATGTGGCCTAATCAGTGTCACCAGTGCGAAGAAAAACAAACACAGATTCAACCTGTTTCTGATTTGAGAGACATTAGAAAATGAAGAGGTTGTTCACAGACAAACATCCATGTTAGTGTGGTGTAACAGGTGAAACAAACTTTAGAAGTAATCTCTTCCCAAAGCTTTGTATCAGTCAGAAAAGGCTCGAGCATTTTATTAAAACTGAACCATTTAAAAACTAATACCAAAGAGTAACTTGCTGTCTTGTTGTACGATCCCAGTTCATGGCAAAAACCAGCAGTGTGTTCAACTTGTATAAGTCCCTTTTAACAGAATACATACATATATTTTAACATTTGTCACCATTTATGTGATATTTTTAATAATCACAGAGAAATCTGTCCCTCTAAGTCCGTCGGTCTGTTGCATTCAGTTAAGCAGCGAGGCTGGGGAACGCTGAGACCCCAGAGACAAAGGCTCCTCCATCTAATAACTTGTGGACAATTGCCAGTTACAGCTTATAGGGTGGCTGACGTAATGTTTATACAATATAGGAATATTTCACTTCCCTGTCAGAACAGCAACTCACCTGCGTTTATTCAATCCCCAAAGAATCCTCGGCTGCTGCAGAGGTGGAGAGACAATGATCGGTCTGTCACCAAGTGTGGAGGTGGTGGTGGTGGGGGGGAAGCAGAGGCCTTGAGATCAGACGGGTCTTCACTCTCCGACGGTGAGGCTACTAGAGGACGTTTACTGACTCAACAAACCTGGTCTGAACCGAACCGAGTCTCCACGCCGACTGACATACCAGAGGTGAATAGTACACAATCTGATTTGTGCTTGTATCTCCCTCCTACCTAAGGATTTAATTTGTGATTGTCACTGCACCACCACAACACCAGATGGATGCAGCATTCCTTATGAACCCAGAATACTCAGGTTTACATTTTTCTGTACTTTTCTTGTATCTCTGTGTCAAAATGCAACAACTGAGAAGGAGATAGCTACAGAACCTGATGTATTTTGTCCATCAGGGAGGTGGCATTGGTAGATCAAAAAGTAAAAATCAGTCCAGCATTACCAAAAAATACAACAGAATCATTCAGGTTTGTTTTTTTTTTTTTTAAATAAACTTGCTCCTTGTCCTTGTTCTTTTTTGCTGCTGTATTGAAATAATTTCCCAGGTCTGGGATAAATACAGTATTTTCTATTCTATTCTATTCTATTCTATTCTATTCTATTCTATTCTATTCTATTCTATTCTATTCTATTGTTGTCTTTACGTTTATAGTAACAATCACTAATCTGCACTGAAACTAAACTGTATAGGAGAAACACAGAACAGACACAGTTCTTATTGTCTCCATGTGTTACTTCAGCAGCTCAGTAGCTTTTGTAGCTGTTGTGTTTTTTTAGTGTTAGACATGCTTTCCTTTATGTTAATCTGAAGGCAAATGAACATGTTGGTTTCATGTCTGAATAAACAGCTCGGTAACTTTTCCGTAAAAAGACAATCTTAGTAGGTCGAAACATTTCCACAGCACTCACAACACAGCACAAGGATGAACACACACATTAACAAATTGGTACCCACAAGTAATGTACTCTGAATTGTGTGAAGCAATTTGGGTGTTTTCCACATTTCAGCACCAATGTTGATTGAAAAACATCACAGACAGCACAAAAGGCATTGTTTACTGCAGCTAACACAGAGACTGCAACAGGTCGGGTTAATGGGACTCACCGCTAATGAATGTATTCAAGTTCAGGTTTTAACCAAACAGAAACAGCAGCAGAAGTTAGCTGCTCTCAGTTGTTTGTAGGAGTTTTTCTGCTGAGATTGATAAATACATGCAGCATCTGACAGCGACACGTAATCCATATGTGCGTCTCCAAGTTGCATGCATTTTACAAGAGCGACTCCAAATTTATTTTGTGACTACAAATTACTCCTGACAGATCGGATCGATTTTGATGGCAGGTCACATGTTTCTCCCCTTCAGGCAGGTGAGCTGTCACACACAGCAAGTTAAATCCTTTGTTTGTCCTCTGGTTTAGTCCTGAGCTCCACCACAGCTCCTGGGATGTCTTTATTTTGCGGTTGGTAAAGTAGTATTTAGATTATTATCACACATAGAATTGACAGTGGCATCATAAATGAACAGTTTTTGGACAGCTTGATGAGTTTGCTATAAGTTTAGATTGAATCTGTTGCTTATTGGTGCATTATCAAGATGTGCTGTCCATGTGTAGGACAAATATCGTGCACATACATACGTGTCTGTCTCTGTCGCTGTGGCGAGCTGGAGGAAACCTTAACGTAGCAATGACATACATGTGAATGACAGAGTGTGTTACTTTAACACACTGATGAAGCCAGAAAATGTTACGTATCCCGTGTCTTCAGTGTGTGTGCATGGTTTGTTAAGAGTGACACACCTCTTGATTTTGGACTGCCTGTCTTTTCCATCCTTTTTTTTCCCCTCAGACTATATCTCTGTACTGTGCTCCAATTATTTTGCATGTTTATAGTGGCAGTTAGAAGCGCATGGTTAACTACAGACAGAATTAACTGATACCACTGTGGCTGTATCTCACTTGGCCTTACGCCACCAAAAATATGCAAAGAGGGCGGACGAGACCGTCATCACTCTTAACAATAACAGAGTCAGTGACAGCGAAGATATTTTGATATGATTTGATTCAGTGTGATTAAGCGGAGCAGCCTTTGATGTGTGATTAAATAAGTGACAGGAGTGATGTGAGAGGATGTAAGCGGGAGAGTGAGACACAAAACAAGTAGGAGGCAGATTTGAAGCCACAGTATCACAGATTGTGTTCTGGTACAAAGTGTACTGGCTGGACCTGCAATACTGCAAGTCTTAACAGGTAGGACGGAGAGAGGGAGCCAGACTCAGGAACAACAGTTATTGTAAAAATATTGTTATTGTACAACTAGTGCAACTACACTCATGTACTAGTTGTGACTACTAAAGTCATTGGCACTATTTCCAGTGCTACTATTGCAATTATTATTAACTATTTATACTGCAAGAGCTACAACGACCTTTACTGCTCATAATGATGTTAGCAAGTTGTTTTTTTTTGTTAACGATAATGTTAAAAGTTTTTTATGCAACACTGTTTAAATGCGGGATGAGCTGTTAAGGAGGACAAAGAGGGGATGGAATGGAGGAGAAAAACTGAAACGGGGAGAAAATGAGGCGTAAAGGGGACGGCAAGGTGATGTGGAGTACAAGTGTAAGTGGGTTCATGGGTTTAGCATCGCTTAGTCATATTCACAGTAGGACCATGCCAAGTCGAGGCTCACGGTTTATGTAATGCCTCAGAGGTGGAGTTCTGAGTTATGCTCAGAATCAAACCCGCCTTTGTTTAACAAAACACTCTCTAATCTGGGACGATGGAATATTTTAGACGTATTCTGATGGAGTTGGACGCCGTCAGGTAAACTCGACGCACCCGAAATGTTTTGACAGATTCCAAGGTTACTGAGGTATTCTGATGAAAGGTGGAGCAAATTATTTTGATAAGCACAACACTGTGATCCAAATTTTACAGCAAATTGCTGAGTCAGTCTTGAGATTGTTGTTGCTGAGCTGGTTTGCAAATGTTGCAGTTTGTCTGTGTGGCATGAGACCCAGGCCCCTCTGAATGACCTTCCACTGGAGTCCATTGTGTGTTTGACTGACATGGGGACTGTAGCTGAACAGTAAAGGTGCAAATCAAGTTTTCTCACCTGCACTGGTGTTGAGTCTGCAGGGTACATCATGACACCTACTTTAATCATGAAATGTTTAAACTATAGTACTCTCAGGAGTTCATTCATATGTTGCCGTAGTTACACTGACTGGTGTAAACACTGGTTACACACAAAGTGAATGGGCCACATCCATTTTCATGTCCAGTCCTTTGTCCCATTAATTACTGTAATAATGTTTAATATTTAATAGTGTTTAAATGTTTACCTGCATTTAACCTTTTTTTTTTCCTTTTATTCAACAAATCTGGGACCAAGCAAACCCGAGTTCTGAAAACCTGACTTAAACCATCTGCATTTTCAAATAATTAGAAAGAGAAACCAATTTAAGTTTCTTCCCCAGCTTTGATTAAACTCCATAAATGACATATTCAGACGTTTTTCTATTCAAAATAATCTCGTTGTGCTTTGAACTGTCTTAGATGTCACTTTATGCCTTCATTCCCTTTAGTACGCATGGATATATAAATTTGCAAATTCATCCCAGTCTAAATCTCCACCCACTCCTCTGGCATTTTTCTGCAGCTTGAGCACACCAGCTCACGTTTGACAGGTGAAACCCAGTCAAGCTATATTCTACTTTACACAATGGCAAGCTGTAATATTGGAATAACTCAGCAACACATGTTCAAACTGGAAACTGATTCTAAGAATGATAATGATATGGAAAGTCCCACCCTGCAAGTTGACAGGATTGCTTCCTTATGAATGAAGTCCTGACTGACTGAATCAATGTCATTGATGCAACCACGCCACTAACAGCTGATTCTTTTTCTTAATCGCATGATGTGTTGCCTTCCTTTATAAAAAACAAAACAAAAACACATGGACATATTCACAAAGTTAAACACGTGATTATGATTGGAGGGGCTCATTAGTTTTTGTTTTGTATTTTATTTAAAAAAACAAAGAAAAAAAAAAAAGCAAAGTGGAATATCACACTGTAAAATGACATCATCTACACATTATGACAGATTAGTCCAGTGGAAAACACATGTTTGAGCAGAGTGCTAAAATCTGCAAGTAGTCCCGGCGCTCCGATTCTTTATTACAGCAATAAAATCCTAGAAATGATTCCTTAACATTATTTTGTACGCAGCAGCGATGTGGCTCCAGACGTTAAAAAACAGTCACTTTGAATGAATTAGAAATGTGAGAATGATACAGTGAAGAAAGCAAGACGGATCGTCTTTGAGCTCCCTGTTTTTACCATGAGTTTGTAGTGAGACCATTTCCATTCTTCATACGATCTAGCCAGCGCGTTGTGGGATTACCAGCACGGCTGGAACGCATCACTGAAGCAATCAGGTGACTTGGCTGCAACCATCGCTTGTATAAGAAGCTGTGTGGTCTCATCCTGAGAATGTGACTGAGCATATTAGGCGTCATAAGGGAGGGAGATGGCTCTGAAAGTATGACAGGTATGATAAACCTTCCTGAAAATGTGGTCCAGTTGGAATGTATGTCTAAATAAAACACAGGAGAGACAGTTGCTACAGGTGAAAAATAAAATAAACCATCTCTGAAATGCCATATATCTATTTTTGTAAAGGAAAGTAAAAAAAAAAAAAAAGACTGTGAATTTCATCTTTACAATATTTAACGTCGAGTCTGTGAAAGCGTTTGGTACACCGAGCTCTAAAGTCAGCTACAACAGAATAATTTAAACACTGATATCAGTTTCGAAATAGCACCTACCTCACCTACTTCATCTCTTCATTTATTTCTCGTTGAAATACATACATTTTAACATGGCAAGCCAAATCTTAAACTGAATCCTATAATCCCACCGTTCACACCTTGACAAACTGCAACATAAAACTGTGTGGATAGAAAAGAACGCCTCGGTGCTTTAAACCACATCCACCGGTCTTATCTGGATGATAATTTGATTCTCATTTGTAAGTGCCTCTTTTAAAGTCGGTCTGAAACGTTCAGTGAAGAACTGTTAAAAGGCACAAATCTGCAGAGTGATCTCTCTCTGGTGAAGATAAATGTCATCCACTAGTCCTACGTGAAATTTGTCTAGTGAGGATGTGTTCCCAGGATAAACACTGGGTGATAAAAACACCAGTCTGCAAGAATTATGCTCCTCTAAAAGCAGCATAAAGCATCGGGGATTTATCATGGATTGCGTGTGGTTCTCAACATGCAGCAAGACTTGAGAAAAGAAATCTGGGCTGGACTGAATGCAATTGCTCATCCAGTGAAGCACTATTCACTGTGCAGAACTTTCAGTTTATTAGAGAAGGGAAAGTTTAATGAATGCAGACGTAGATTTTTTTGCACCAAGATTCAATAAGGTGTAATTCTGTATTTATATTGTGTCACCTTCATGTTTTAAGTTAGGTTTCTGTTTGGATTACACAGCCCTGTCTCACAAATATTACACTCCTATACAATTAAACTGTATTCTCAAGTATGTTTTGAGGAAATTGTATTTACTGCCAGATGATGTTTGTTTGCATACTGAAGGTGAGATAAAAAAAAAAAAAAATTACAAGAATGCAAAAATCAAAAACTTGATTTAAATTTGCCCACAATCCCCACTGAAGAAGCTAACTGAACATATATTAGATGAGGTGGGATCATTCTATTTCCCTAAACCTATCCAAGCTTCTAAGACATATTTAAGGTTGTGAAAGTGTGACCTTTGACCCTTCAGAGTAAAACTAATGATCCCAGTCTGACATGAACTCTCCTTGGTGGTGGTGCTGTGCCAAACTGGTGCCAACACCGACCTTCCATCCTGCATTAGTGGACTTTGTAAAGCTGAAATATTTCCTACTACATCATACTGTTGCCTTTCTAGGACGAAGTACGTGTCCTTCAAAACCTATTTCACAATGCAGTGTTGCTGTATAGGATTTATTATTTATATTGTCTACACTACACTACTGTACTTTCTGTGTCTACTTTTTCTCTCTAATTAAAAGAAATGCTGCATTTCAGAAGGAAATCTGACAAAATGGACACCGCTATCTAAAATGACCTGCAAATGAATTTAAATCTGATGCATATAGGCCTTAAGGTTTTATATGAAACTCCAACACATTGGACGCTGAGTTGAGATTGTTTCGTCACATTTATCTACTGTTGTGTTCTCATTCAGTAGTGGTAGCTGTTTTTTCTTTTATATATCAAGTCACATATTTCACTTTGCTTTGAGACATGCCTTGCTTGTTTCCCCTCCTTTGCGTTGGATATATTCTTACGTCGGTGCTTTCTAATTGAAGTGCCTGTCGGTCTTCTCTCTCATGGAGGACACTGGTTGGATTCCTTGACACACTGGCAAACAGTAGCTTTTGTGCTCACCGTGCTGGATCACTGAGCAAGGAGAGGGAAGCAGAAAGTGTATTCTCTCCTCTCCCCAGTTTGTCTTTTTTAGCCTGTGCGGCATTCTCCTCGCTACCTCATGTATGGAACCTTTTCAGAGACGAGGCTCCCTTTGCTGTTTGGGAAGAGACACAGAGTCGTGTTGCATATTGCTCAGCTTTTACTGCACATTCTTTTCACCGTCTCTGTGCTTGTTGCCGTATGAAGGACAGTGAATGGCTTAGATTTCTATAGGTATTACGTTAAAAAAATCAATCTAAGTTTACTGTGGCAACTATTTCATAAACTATAAGAGTTTTTTAAATAAAATTGTATTTTGAAAGTCCATTTATGGTGGATAAAGAAATCCCTACGATCCCAACAAACCTGACACTTAACATTTGCTGGTACTCCATAAGGAAACATAAAGATGAATATATACATGAAACAAACCTTAAAGTGTGTTATAACACATTTCTACACTGTTTATACCTGTGTGCACAGCAGACATGCTGAGCTTAAGGGTTTGACAGACAAATTTAACTCAAAGTCCACGTGTTTGATTTCTCCTTGAAGTTTCAGCCACATTTAAATTCTTCATGAGCAAATAGTTTGTTCAGTTGTCATTGAGATTAAAGCTGTTTTATACAATAATATTACATATTATTTATACACTAAAACAAGTAAGTAATAAGTAAGTAATATCTGAAATCTATAAAATTAATAACAGTTATACTGTATAATATTAATATTTAGACATTATTTACAAATGCTCAATAGCTGTTCACACATATACTAATAAACATTTAGAAATGTTCTCATCTTTTCCTAAAACCATATTAAAATATGTTGTGTAAACTATTTCATATTTGGCAGTGTTTATAAATGAATATAAATGATACCAGTAATGCAGGAAAAAAGAAATCTAAGTTCTGAACTTTGCATCAGTGCAGCGTTTGACCTGTAAGGTTTTCAACTTGGAGGTTTCTGACATCTTCTCCTTTTCCTTTGTTGCTGTCAAATGTCCTGAAGCTGTGTCCAACTAGGGTCAAATGTGCACATTATTTATCTATTATTTGCTTTAGCAATGCCTTATACGGACACAAGCTATTTAACCCTTCGAGGAAACATAAGGACCACCTGATATGTACACTTAATCACATTTTATAATTAAAAACTTTAACTGTTAATTTTCAAAGTAAAGTACCTACGAGCTCACAAACAGTGTACACATGGAGTGTCCTAAATAATTAGCTGCATGTTTTTCATGGTAGTACTGTGAAACTCTGCTCATCAGGGCCACCTCAAAGATTCTGACGCTGCTCGCTGAATGTCAGACCACAAATCTTGGGACCCTTCATGAAATTTGGGGGTCTCTCCTCGTCCAACACAGCTCAGGTCCCAGAGTGATTCTTCCAGCGACCTGTATGTAGAGTGGAAACCCTCTAATCTTGTTAGTCACGGATTAGGAAAAGCTTCAGATTCTTGATTCCAGCTTTAGTTAATTTGGTGACCTTATCACTGCATGCTGTTATTCAGTGGACACTGTGTCTCCAAGCAGGGCAGTTCCTGATTAGCTGAGAATGTGTGGAACATGGCGGTGAACGCCCTCTTGTTTTGTCTCACAACATCATCCACCTCCCTCTTTAATTTGGGTCGAACGTGATCCGATGGAAAGTGGAGCACATGTGCCGGCCGTCAGCAGTGTCAGAAGATGCATATGTGCAATGTCACTGTCAAACAATCAGGCGCTGCCCAGCACCTCAATGTTTCAGCTGTACGCAGACACACGCTAAGAGAGTATGAGGGTTTTTTCTTCAACCTGTAAAGGGTCCACGAAAATTTGTAATGTAAGTCTGCCGGAGATTTAGTCTCTTCTGGAGTGAACAGAACTATATAGGTCATTGTGAAATATCTCAGCAGCCACTGTACATGAACGTTAAATTGGTAAAAATGAATATGAATGACAGCATCCCTAACTTAGTGAATTTGCTTTGTTGGAATCTTGACAATTCCTTGCCAATGTAAGTGGGACCTCATCACAGAGAGGAGAAATGGAGGAAGTCATAGAGCAGCCTTATCTTGACAAAGCTATGTTCCTACAAACTAAGCTGTGTTCTAATTTAGATTTTTTTGGGAGAAAAAAAGTACTATTGTTCCCTAAAGTATTTTTGCATTTAGAAATTTTAGGAAAAAGTTACAGTTTCAAATTGCCACAATGTTACTTTGAAAAGGTGGAGAAGGACCAAAGATCAGACCTCCAGCAGGAGAACAGACGCTAAAGCTTCATGGGTTGGTTTTAAGTAGATATTACACTTTGATTGACACTCGCAACAAGAACTGCTTGATAGAAGATTGGTTAAGTTTAGGCACCACAACTAGATAGATAGGAAACTATTGTGGTTGGGATTAAAATAGGACCCTTTAACAACATGTTTGTCTCCTCCATTTTCTGGGTTACCAAGGTAACAAGTTAGTTGGCTGAAAAGGAGTAACTGTAAATCAATAAAATAAATGTATTTCAGAAGAAAATGAATTTACCTCAAGGTTGATCAGAGGTGCCGAGCTGTTAGAATGAAAGGTTTTGTAAAATCCCTTACTTATGTGTCTTGTTAAATAGTTACATTTTGTTAGTCACATTAAAAGTGTTATTAAATACAAATATACAGTTATTACAATGCAAAGAGTTTCAACTACATTTGACTATGAGAAAGTCACCACTGCATTATTATGCACTTTATTAAACAAAACTTACAGGATCATACATCCCAGCACTGTTGTGATACATAACAACACTGTGTATATGTATACTACGTTTGTAATCAAATGGGATGCATAACGTAAAGTATTGCATCATTTTTTCATATATTCTTCACCAGCATCTTTCCACAAATCCAGTCTAACATTCAGAGGTCTCACTGCTCAGAGTGGTTTCTGCATGACTCAGACTCACCTTCACATCACAGAGATGACTCAGTGTGTCAGTGAGAACATAAAGGTCATGTATTACCATGTACATGCCTGAATGATTTAGTTACCCTGCAGTTCCTTTCCTGTCTGGAGAATAAGGCTGTTGTTTTGGGATGAGAGCAGCAGTTAACAGGAAGCATTTAGTGACTACTATGAATGAATCAGCACAGTAAGCCCCTGGCAGGTATTTTTGGGTTGTTTTGGAGTTTTTCAAGCCACTTCTCCTACTTTTGAAGTTACTTTATAAAATAACTTCTCATTTTTTCTTACTCTTTTTCCAGCTACTGCTGCAACATGTGTTACTGTAATTATTGGCAATGCTGCAGTTTGTCATCTTTTTTTGTATCGTAAAGCCTCCTGCAAATGCAAATGATAACCGCTGTTGTTTTGAAACTCACCAAAGCCCTCCAACGTACTCTTGCCAACACACAGAAAGACTTCTGCAAACCTTCATTAGGTCTCATTAGTGGGACTGTGAAACTAAAGAGAGCAATCCATGGCAGATATGGATAGAAAATATTCCAAAATTTCATGGAAAGCGCTGTTTAACAGGGGCTTTAAACAAGAACACTTGGCAGCACCATGACTGCACACATTTTGAAAAAATAAAAACAAAAGTGGCCCCACAAGGAGTTAAATCCCTAACCTTGGCAGTGTTGTGCTCCCACTCATTGAATCCTACATGACATACAGCTTGAGATAACTTCTCAGAGTGTGAGGATCTACTGTAGAGCCTACTAGACTAGTTATCTGGTGTTAAAAGAAAAAAAAATTGTATTCAGGCTCCAAGGCTACACCTGTCGGGCTTATATGTATTTAGTTTAGGCAATGGTAGCAATAGATGGTTCACATTTAAAAAAAAGCTTAATATGAACGTGAAAACACCCACATGCACACAAATGTACACAATCACGCCACACATGCAGACTCTTGCAGCCTCTTTTTACTCCTTCTCCTCCTGAAGCACGCTGACGATGATTGATTGTTTGGGAAATAGTGGTAATGTTGCTCCAGTGGAATGCCCATTACGACAAGATTCTCGCACCCCTACGAAATTCCACCCCACCGGTGAGCGAGGCGTCACAGACAGACTTAAAATACGCCTGGAATCTACATTAATTCATGTTTAAAAGCACAGGGAGGACTTGTTGTTCACTGTTTAGAGAAAGATCTTCCACGAATCACTTGCATCTGTTTTTCACCATCTCTCTTCTTTCGTTTCTTCTGCTCTCCGCTGCTCTTTGCTGAGTCCATTTAAAGGCAGCAAAGCAAACATTGTTTCTTTTAAGTACAAGCTTTTAAGCCTGTGCTGCGGGCCTGTCCATCTCATAAAGGTTGATGACACTTCAAGGACTGCTGGGTCACACGAGAAACCTGGACTGCAATGCTGCAGAGCAATCAGCAGCAGTGTATCAGACGGTGAAGCTCCTACGTGAAGTTTACCCACCATTTTATTTGTTAATTTATATACCCCTTGGGTTTTCTTTCCTCTAATTTGCACAGTCTGTTATTATTCTCTCGTCTACATCTGCAAATAAACAAACTAAGCTGCTCTGTGATGAATGGTAATGCCCTGAGCTTTGTCCATAATCCCTCTGTCTGGTGTTAATTAGCACTCAGGGGCTGAGGTTGACCATGACGTGATATTGGGTCTGATGTCATGGAGTCCAGCGACCTCGCAGGTCAGACGCCACATTGCACTCCGCGGCTTTGATGCTCAGAAATACTGAGTCATTTGTTACGGTCCTTGGGTGGCATTGGATATCATCTTCCCAAGTGTCCTGCAAATGTTTGTTCTCTGGAACAGCAATTTAGATGTTAGAGCATTACCCTTCATTTGGCTCTGCCAGGTTGCAGGAGTGTGATCCCCCCCCCTCAAGAAACAGACAACTGATTTTCTTCCCGTCTGAGTGAAGAACAAGAGATCGGCCGTAGTCACAACAGAACTGGAAAACAGTTTTTCATTGTCTTTTAGTGTTTTAATTACAAAAGAGTTGTAAGTTCAATTTACAATGACTTTAAAGGGGAAGTTTTATCTGTATAAAAAACCCAGCTGAACAGAGATGAAACCACAGTAAACATAATGAAACTGATTAACTGAAAGGACAAGTAAAGTGCTCACTTACTAGTTAAAGTATTTCATTTGTATTACCTTTAGAAAGTGCTGGATTTTCCACCACATAAGGCTTGCGGGAGAATTTCTGTTGAACGCTGCAGAGCTCCTATCGGATTGCACAGAATCACCAAACAATGTTTTGCTCAGTAGAAAGGAGACATTAACATTGTTCAAGGTGCTTTTTGCTGCAAGTACAGACACATAGTAGTGGTAGTTTCTGTAAATAAAACACCCAGAAAAGGATAATGAGAACTGATTCTCTTAAGCAGTACAAACATACATGGATAAACATAACTATCTGACAAGCATGCAGCCAGATGTGAGTGAAATACTAGTTTCAAATATGCAGCGCTAATTAACCCCACGCGTTGCAACAATGACAGGCTTGGCAAGAATGACAGAGTTAAAAAGCACCATATAGTAGGGGTGTAGCATTACGTGTGTTCATCCTGAAACTGCACTGCTGGATTTAACAGTTCATATAAGTTCAGTTAATGCATGAGAGTAAACAGGTTTTTCTTACTGACTTTATGTGCAATTTGAGTGTCTTAACTTATAGCAAGAAATATGTCAATGACATGCTTTGTGTGTGTGTAGGTGTGTGTGTGTGTGTGTAGGTGTGTGTGTTTTAAAATAAATAACAAAAAATGTTCCTTTATGTAAACCTTTGGTTTCATTTGCTGTACTGAGCGTGTGCTGAACCATGAGTCCAACACCAAGGTCATTCCAAATCAGAACCATTACACCCCTACTGCACATCAACCTTCATTCTTGTCAGCTTTAGAAAATCGAACAATTGACAAGAAAACAGCATAAAATGTGGCAGAGAAAACTCAAATGTCTGTTCCGCACAGGCAACTGCCATCGTAATGAATCACTCAAGAGATTACACAGATTGCCGACACGGCACTGGAGACAGAGCTCACGTAATGAACTTATGCAACTTGCATAAACAATCACTAGCCAATACATTCTGTGCACAGTTTGTGATTAAGAGAAGTCACATCTGAACATGTCTCAATTATACAGATTTAAAGAAAATCAATTTTTCTGCAATAAACATTTTTTCTTTATCCTTCATGCATGAGCTGCATTTCATATTTAAATCCTCTATGGACAGGATGTGTGGAGGGAAAGAGGTGGGTAAGTCGTAGGAAGCACTTTGAAGGCAAAAATGCAGTATTGTGTACAGTGTCTTGATCGTGTGTAGTATTGTCTTTACTTTTTATCAATAAGGAGCAAGGCAACTAAATGAAAAATTCCATAATTACATTACAGCTACTAAGTCCAGCGGTCAACCTGTTCACTGTCTTAGAGGGGGGTTTCACCTTTTGTCTGGGGAACATTACTGTGGCATGGGAGGTGGATGTGGGGTGACTGACCTCTTCCAAAAAGGTTCACCTCCCTGAAATGATCTAATTGACATGTTGTGTCTTCTTAGTTGTGCAGCCACTGTTAGACCTGCACTGAGGAATTACTGAGTTTACTTGAGAGTTGGAGACTGTGGGAATCCTAAAAATTCACTCTGAGAATGTGATTTCTGGGCTGCAGTCTTGAGGCTAATCCTGCTGTTGATGGTTCGAACTGAACTGGCTAGACTCCTTGTTTGTTTAAACTTTGTTTTTCTCCTGACGTTGAATGTGCAAATCACACATGCATGTGTGTTGGCTTTAGAGTTATTCGAAAGTGCTCCTTTCATGGAGCCGCTAGAGCCAGTCTCAAGTGGCCATTGGAGGAAGTGCAGTTTTTGGCTTCACTGGCCAGCCCCAGAGGCTGCCACTTTGTGAACTTTGAACTACATAAATGAAAAGCTAAGAAATAGACAAACACATTAAAATAAGTAGCTTCATATATATTTACACAAACACACTTTTCAAGTGTTACATTAAAAGACAAAAACGGGTTTCATTGTAAATTTCCTTTCACAAAATCTTCCCTATTAAGAATTATTTATCAATTTAAACAAGCTTCTTACATGAAGTTATTGTTGTAAAAGTGTCAACCAAAGTGTGATATTTTCCTAAACCTAACCATGTAGCTCTGGGGCCTAAATCTCAGCAAATGGTGAATAAAAACCAAAAGCAAACAAGTGAAAACAAAACTTTAGTGTCAGAGTAATGGTTTGCCAACCCCAGTTTCCTGAATGAAAGTCCTATTGCTGACTATGTACCTTATGAATCATGGAGCTTGTGGCTTCTTTAAACTAGAAGCCTTTCCTACTATGTCACAAAATTGCGTTGCTAAGGTACAGAATTTTGGGGAGACAGGCTCAAAAACACACTTTAAGCAACATATTTTTTTCTGCATGTAGAGCATTTTCTACCCCCATCTGTACGCTCACTGGATTTAGTTGCCTCTTGTTGAACCACAAAAGCCCCGCGACTCTGCCAAACGAGCCAGCACATATCTGCTTGCAAACTATTTGCAATATTTTTTATTCAGGTGTCTGCAGTGACAGCACCGCTGTCTTTGCTGGCAACTCAGCTTCAACGCGTGTCAGGGAGCAAGCATGAGCATGTGCAAGGCACCTGATCAGCGTACCAGTCAACTGATGTGTCAGTTGTACAGAAAGGGATAAAAACAATTTGAAAGAGCACAAAAGTGGTGTCAGCTTGCCCAAAGGACTAAGTTTACATGTTGGACAAGATGACTGACTGAAACATGGCATATGCATTTGACTATGACAAGTCATTTGGACATTTGTATTGCTCGTGTCAGAGACCATTTGTACTGTCAAAAAGCATTGCAGTGAGAGAAAACTTGCTGAGATTTGTCAAACATTTGCCAGGTTATGTTTGTTATCAGCCAGGTATGTTTCTCCAAGGAAAAGTGCTTACAAAAACAGAGTGAGTAACCAAAGAGTTCAGGGCTTCAGACATAATAAACAGCCCCTAAATACTTGGTCTAACTTTTAATCCATTGTAAGTGCCGTGAAATAGCTGTGAGATCATGTGTTTCGGCATGAAATGCTGCATGTTGGGGTGGGGTGACTTGACTTTTGGCGAGGACTGATCTGAAAGGTCTGTTTTAAACTGGACAAAAACAGGTCACTGACATAAGCCAAAGAGGATGATTTGCTTTTTCCATCAGATAAGGCTGTAACGTTTTGCAGAGGAGAAAAATGACAGTAATGTTTGCAAATATGCACATTGGACCCATACTGATGCTGCAAGCAAGCAAGCTGCTTTAGATTTTATATGAACAGGGGCATTGACTGATTAACTTGCATAAAGTACAATGCAAACTGAGTCTCTGCTCTTGGTAGCCCAGTTTTTCATTGCATATGTGATCGGGAATGACTTCTTTAGTCTTATTCACTACTTACCTGTTTAAAGCTTAATGGAACAGCTCAACCCACCAACGGAGTGTCGAAATCTTCAAGACAACCCTGTGTCTGTCTTCTATAATGTTCTTTCTGATCATTTCAGTCTGGACAGATTCCCCAGCATGTTTTGTCATTCAGGTACAGTTCAGGTATGGGCTGCATTAACTGTTTCTGCAAGCTAACGCAAACTCTGCACATCAAAGAGCACCGCCAGGACATTAGATTCAATTTCATCTAAACAAATGGTGTGAGTTTCTATTTTTCATTGATGAGCGTGGAAGCCAGTGCCAGATCACTACGGAAATATGTTAATATTTTCCTTAGCAGAGGTCAAATATTGAATCTATCCCCACCCATTTTTGATATGACAGTTGAGGTATGGTTTCAAGTTTGCACAGTAAAGATAAATGAAAGCATACTATGTTTGACAGGCTTGTACATTTTTGGGTCGGATTCTGTCAGAGAACAGTCTTGACACAATGACGCCGTGAGAGATGAACAATAAGGCAGTAATGAGAACAGCAAAATATTTTGAGTGACTGTTTTATCAGTCCTGGATGGTGGCTTGCAGTAATGAATGACTCTGGATCCTGAGTTAAGCATAGATTATGCTCTGAAGTTGTTGTGGTGAAGAAGAAAGGGAAGCAGATGAAGACTCAAAGAAGAGATTGAATAAAAGAATGAGAAGAGCAACAAGGGTTGGACGGTTGTCGGGTTCAGGCACTAACCCTCTTCACAGAGCAGCAAGCAAAAGTATGTGTAAAGCGGTAGAAGCACTTGGACAGTTATGAAGTGCAGATTTTATTCCACGAGATGACGTTTTGGACCAGATGGTTTTCTTCAGACTTTAAAAAATTTGACAAATCTTATCATCCATAAAGCTTCTAGCACACTGGACAAGGGCAGCTGCATTAACTACATCCACACGAATACATTCTCTTTTAAAACTAAGATTTTAGAAGAAAATGATCACCATCCAGACAAGCATTTAAGGTCTGTTTCAGAGGTAATTGCTAAGCATGCTAACATACCTAAAAAGGAACATCACATGACTGTTCACATAAGTGGAAATCTGGGTGATGCTGTAAATAAGAAGCAGGTGGTTGCCTGCTTTGTTGCAGAAAATACTACAGACGAAGAACAGCAACAGCAGAGATTTCCTTAAAGGCCCAATTCCTGCCAGCAGAGACAACAGGGTCAGTCAAAACATGTCTTTCTTTCACAATATGGTGACACCATAGAAAGGGAACATGAGTGTCATTGTTTCTGAAAGCCTCTGTTTCTGCCCATCATGACTAAAACATAAAATAGGGTTAGCAGCATTTCCAAAAGTCTCTGTTTTAGGGGTTCGTAATGGATGCCGGATGTCATCGTTGCAGAAGTGATGTGTTGAAATAAGATGGTGTGGATGTAGCCTATATCTATGTCCACTATGTAGCAAAACCAGCTCACATACCCCTAAACCATATGTGTAAAATAGTGAAACAGTAAAGGAGGGCTCAAAATGACTGATTGGTTTAAAGAAATACAATCAAGCCAGAGCTGGGCAGCAGAATGGTCTGGCTCTGTGAGACAACTGTTAAAGTGACATTGTGTATAGTTTTTGTTGGAATATAAAAAAGGGTTCTTGTTGGATTGGGGTTGTCCCAACCAAATTTGAGACCAAACCTACGCCCTTGGCTACAAGACCCTTTTTAAAGTCTGTATTTCCAAACGTTGTAACACCAGAAAACATAAAATGAATGCAGGGCAAAAAAAATCCAAAACAGGCACAATGTCTATATCTATAGAAACTGAGAAACTGAAACAAATCATAAAGAAATCTCAGAATCTTGTCTGTCCCGTCGTCTTTGAAACAACAGGTGATATAACTGCTGATTTAAAACCCCTGACTGTTGGTGCACCAATTAGTGCGGTGTACATTTACATGTGTCTGGGGCTCAAGGACACTCGTAGATCATACTGACTCAAGTGGGAGCCGTTTGGCCTGGAGCAGCGCAAATGAATTATAACAGTTTCCAGCTCTTACTTGGAGGGCCCCCATGTTCTGGGGATGAATCAAGTTTCTACACTGCCAAACTGTCCATCTTAACAAATCACCTTTGAACTCACCCCAAAACCCATACATTTCTGCAAAACAAGAAGTGAGTGAGTGAGATGACACCTTTGATACTTTGCAGGTAGTTGGTCACAAATCAGAGCATTGGACAAATTAAAACATTGACCTGGTCATGGAGATACATCAGAAATCTGAAGATTATTATAGTTTATTCAGCTTGAACGTGTCAGTCCATCGAGTAAATGTGCAGACATTTTACTGGATAAGTGAGAAGTAGGACCTGCTGATACAGAAATCATTAGGATTTATCAAGTGGGAGCCATTAAAATCTCTACAACATTTCAATAGTTTGGAGAAACTGGTTGAGCGACTGACAGATAGTCTAATTTAGCCATTTATAGAGATTTGCTGCTTCAAAATAATGAACACATGGCACCAGAGTTGTCCTGTGTCTGACCTCCGAGATGCCAGGTGTATACTGTCTTTTAAGGCTGGCTGGCTGTGTGTGTGTTTGTCTCTGTGTGTGAGTGTGTGTGCACATTTTTAAAGAGAAACATGAGCCTTCTAATTGGAAGTAAAACTTTTGTTGCATGTTTTCATCAAGTGCCTCATATTAAAGCAAAGAAAAAAAATATATGTGGGCGATTAAACTCTTACAAGACCCCAAAAAAATAGCAAACAACTTAAATGTACTACTTTAAAAAGTTGTACTTTCATGTCTACAAATAGATTCCTAATGGGAGTGTTCTTTTAAATGGCAGAAATCTCCTTTTCGAATCAGTCGTTCCATTTGTCAGAAACTCAAACTGTCTTCTTGTGAGGGACGTGGCACTCTGACCTCCAACATTAAGTAAGCACCCTCATCTTCAGACTTCCAGCACGTGATTGAGAAAGCAAAATTCACTAATCAAAAGGTGATGTTGAGAAGAAGCCTCAAGACACGATGGGAGATAAAGGGGGGGGGTAAAATAAAACACTGCAGCCCTCTCTGGTCTAAACATCCTGCTCTTCACAAACCAAGTGAAGTGGTCTTTGTCCTTTTTTTTTCTCCTCCACACTATTTGCTAATGAGGACTTGGGGTCAGTGTAATTGTTACAGGAAACACCGCACTGATCAGAGGTGCAATTTGAGGGAAAATGAGGTTCTGTCGGATGACCTCATCTCTTTGGTCGGGCCGGCCGGGCCCTGAGGCTTTTCTGATTTGTCTTCTTGGGTCAGCAGCACCACATATGTGGGATGTGTGTGTGTTTGTGTGCGTGTATGTGTGCGCGTCACAGGGTCAAGTGAAGTCACCACGAGAAAAAAAAAAGAGTCAGTGAGGATGAGTCCTGGCGGGGAGCTGAGATGATTAGACCACCTACAGATGATTCAGCACCCAATTGAGGAGATTTACTCGATTTTCAGCCGACCGGCTTCTCTGTCTTATCAAAGTTCTCACAGGAGGAGCGCTGATTTGGTGGGATCTTTGATTAAACAAGAACGCGGCTTGATTTAAGTTTAGTTGATTAAGGTTGAGTTAATGTTGATATCATTCTTGTTGTCTAGAAAGTCGAGGGACCAGATTCATGCAGGATCGTTTCTTAACACTAGGAGTCCTCCGTATTGTTTTTCACCAAGCAGCTGGGTGCTGTTGATGTGGATAACATCGTGTTTCGTGAATGAACTTATTCCCTATCACGCTACAGTGAACTAATTGTCTATATATCCTCACATAGATAGGCATTTTATATACTTACAACTTCTCACACATGAATCCTGTTGAGAACAATGATAAATGTCTTAATGCAGGGGTGTCGACATCCGGTCCTCGAGGGCCGCAATCCTGCATGTTTTAGATGTTTCCTTCTTCCAACACACCTAATTCAAATGATCAGGATCGTTATCAGACTTCTGCAGAGCTTGATGATGAGCTGATCATTTGAATCAGGTGTGTTGGAAGAAGGAAACATCTAAAACATGCAGGATTGCGGCCCTCGAGGACCGCAGTTTGACACCCCTGTCTTAATGCCAGTGAAGTGCAGCTAGAATGGTCTGGCCGCACGTGATCAAGGGATATTTCTTCAGGTAACCAAAAAAATGTACAATACCAGGGTAGTTCACAAGTCTGTCCTTTAAATCTATTGATATCCCAAAAACTAAATTTAGGTTTTATTACTAAGGAAAGTAACACCTGAATCCATGAGTATGCTCAGGGTTTAAATGTAAAAGTCAACAGACATCTATGTGCAGCTCATTTGTGTTTGGACTATCCTATTATGGCAAGACGCATCCAGAAGAGAGTATATCAAGGCTGGACTCAGACAGGCAGCTGAGAAAGTCTAAGTTCATCAGTGCTTCTAAACTGTATTTAAAAAAAAATAAAAATCATGGACAGGTATCAGAGATTTGTGCAAACCTTGCCTCTCTTACCAGCTTCACCACCGTCTCACTGTACTCTGGTAACTGAGGTGAAATCTTTAAACCATTCGTTATCACTGCACGTGTGCTGAGCACTGATGCAACAACGCGCATTATCAGCAGCAGATATGGCTGATGGAGAGCAGATCTTAGCCACTTAGGAGTTGGAATATCTCTAATTTCTTTCATACTTATAAGGTACTTTTACCATGAAAATGCTTTGTGAATATCTCTTAGTGCTAAAGTTAGAAGTGACACACCCACTATATATAAGCGTTTCTCCTCAGTCAACCAGTTAAGAGCTACTTTTAGAACTAGAGTAGTTTTGTGAATATGACCCCAGGTATTTGGAACATGACCAACTCCTACTCCAAGCTTGAAATCAGAGAGGAGTGACTCTTCATCAAGGCATGATACATGGGAGCTATGTAACTGATTGCACTCATGATATCATCAAATGTGAATGAGGAAACTGAGCACGGGGCTCATTTAAGTGATAATTTCGTACGATCGTGATATGTACGGCTCGCAGATCCAGATGTGATGGCAGGACACTTCTGTAATCACTGGTAAACTGATCACCACATGCAAGATGTGACAGAATAGGTTAGGTGGTGAGGTAAATCATGATGTAATGAGAAAAAAAAAGTGTGCGTTTATTATACAGAAATGACACAAAACGAAGTGTTTCTGACTTTTCTCTCATTTTTGCTTTACTCTTGTGAGATAATAAACATCTCCACGTCTAAGGATCCAAAAAATATACACAAATGTCACAATCTGAGAAAGAAAAATCACTATTTGGTTGAACTGCTCACTAATCATAACCGCACTAAGGCCATCGGTTTTCATAATTAGACATTTGGTCATTTGGGGGACGCATGCCAAAACTGGTTGGGAACAACTGGTCTAGCTCTGCTTCTGATGGCTTTTAAATATTGTATAACATTAGTTACTTGTCTAATGACACTCCTACGCAAAACAGTTCTTTTCTCACATTATTTTTATATGTTATAGTTTAAGGACTCATTTAGATGTTCAGCCTCGTCTCCTTAAACGTGTTTGCAGTAAAGAATTTTGATTTGTAGAAGTGACAGCAATCACAAGCCACTGACATACCTGTAAAGTCCATTGGTTTGAATCTAGAGGTAATTAATGTTCCATTCAGTCCACTGAAAGTATGACTCAGTTAGCGGGTGGTATGTTTTTAGCCATTAGCAACAAGCAAAAGCCTGAACAAATAAAAACAGAATGTATTAATTCCAACTAAGTGCTATCTCTTCTCACCTTCTTTGTTTATCTGGCATATTGCATTGATAAGACCATATTAGCTTTTAAATCCTTTCTTTCACTCTGAGCTTGTGTTCACTGAGCCTTACCACATAAAAACAAGTAATGGAAGCTTCTGAAAGAATCCCTTGTCCACTTATTTCACATGGAATAGCGTGCTTTAGTTCTCCTTTAATCATATCATCTTTGATCCACCCACCTTAAAGGCTCTCACTCACAAATTCTCCATTAGTTGGGAGATGTGTGCACTGGACTGGTTGTCCTCGCCAAACCTCCACATTTACCAGCTGTTACCAAGTCTGACAGTAGAGGAATATAACCAGACAATAGGTACACCCAGCGTGACTCAGGTCAGGGGCTGAGTTCAAAATCTGGAATCTTTGATCTTTGTGTCTTCCTGCAACAAACACAGTTTTATATCAAATAAAAGAAACCGTTCATTTGATCGTTTAAAGAGACACAGATGACATGCAACAAGGATCAGAGGACAGATATAAATCCAGGATGTTGTGATTATATGATTGCATTTCAGTCAACAGTGCCAGATGCTTCCTTTTTAGGATCGCTTATATATTTCTTCCCTAACAGATAAGAGATGGGAATGATATGTAACAAAGACGCAGATATTCCAGGGCTCAGAGACAACATTGGATTATAAACACAAGAGGAAATCAGAAAAGAAACTGGGTAAATAAGTCTTTATTTATCTCTTAAAGAGACCGTTCAAGGAAAATGTATAGTTCTGCTTAACCTGGTTTCACTTAGGAAAAGTTATGCAATCAGTGAAGAGCGGTCACAAGAAGATATTGCTTTGTTTTAAAAGAGCCAGAAAAGCTGGGAGCCACACATCAAGACTGTATTCACTCATAGTTTGAAATCATCTTTATTATCTATAATTTCTTGTTTATTGAAGGGTGATAAACATCGTTGCCTCTGATAGTCTACTGTTCTGGATCAGTCCTTTCCACCTGTTGCTCAGTCATTGCTCTTATTACTTCCTTGGATTTTGAAGGTAGAAACCCTTCTCAACTTCCTCGTTTTTTTTTCTTATAAATCAGAGATGCACCACAACAAAACTTGGCTCATGAGAAAATCGGAGTATTTCAGCAATGTGTGTCAAGAAAAACTATTTTGCAAGTTAGTTAGACTGCAGTGAGTCGTGCAGCCCCTGCAGCCACTTGATAGACAAGGACATGTCAGTTTCCACGTCTCAACACTGAACAAACACGCAAAACCTGCGAGCCGCCAAAACTCTATCCCTGTTAATCTCTGAGCCTACATCACAGACCACGGAGCGGCCAGACAACCCCCAACCCAAAGCCAAGGGCAAGCACGACAGCACACCTTTGACTGTGGAGAGTAAACAGGGGAGAGGGGAAATCTATATTTCACAAAGCGGGCCCCGGCACTCAGGGCTTGGCAAAAGTAAACAATAGCACTAGCAGGCCCATAATTGATGGCACCGTTCCTTTTTATACAGTAAATAGATGTCAAACAGTGGTGGAACGCAGCAACCAGATTACAAAAGATTTGCAACACCCAGGATTACTGAAGAATGCCTTCCTTTGATCTCACACCACTTAGTCTTCGATTCCCTGTAATTACTCCAAGCAGCCGCTTTCTTCAGCGCAACCTGAAAAATGATGTATAGCCTTTAACAATTTCGAAATTTTGGGATAAATTAGGGTAAAGGATTTGGTTTTCGTACATATTGATGACCAAGGGGATATTTCATACAAATTTAAGAATTTTAATTTCTATGGTTTAAATGTATATAAAATCCATCCATCCATTATCTGTACACTGCTTAATCCTCACTAAGGTCACGGGGGGCTGGAGCCTATCCCAACTGACTCAGGGTGAAGGCAGGGGACACCCTGGACAGGTCGCCAGTCTATCACAGGGCTACACTTAGAGACAGACAACCAAGCACACTCACATTCACACCTACGGACAATTTAGAATCACCAATTAACCTCAACGTGTTTTTGGACAGTGGGAGGAAGCTGGAGAACCCAGAGAGAACCCGTGCTGCATGGGGAGAGATCCTGGGTGTCCGCAAACCGGCGACCTTCTTATTGCGAGGCAATGTACATAAAATGTGTCTATCAGTAATATAGTATATATCTTTAATACTGTTTGCAATGTCCGTCTTTATCCCATTAAGACCTGATAAAACATAGCAAACCTTAGATAGTGTAATGTAGTTAATATGTTGCACCTTCAACATGTCTTACACATAACATTTGGTAAACTGTGTGTGTATTTAACCAACATGGAGTGAAAACATACACATAGTGAAAAACAGCCAGTGAAAACACATGTCAAAACGAGACTTTAGTACAAAAGATAATACTGTAATGATGAACAAAAATGGGACTCAAACTCAGTCTCGTGGCTGAAAGGTTGCAAAGTGACACCACTGCCAACACCTCCAGCATCTAAATGTGGATTTTTGTGAGTCTTTGTAAGCACAAAATCTCACGTCCACCATTATTAAATAGGGTGATAACGGCCTACTGAGCCTGGTAGAAGGTGGAAGAGGTCCCTACTTTGCCATATGTATGGGAATGAGGCGTGATAATGATGCTCTTTGAACGGTATAATGACATCCAGAACGAGTTAGTGCAAAAAAAAAAAAAGTGAAACAACGAACACTGGAATTTGAATGCTAGAACTGACCCATATCATGGGTAGATCATTAATAGAGACTAACTAAACCATACTATTCGAGAGAACACAAACCAGTTCACTATGGGTTTTCATCTATGTGTACTATAGCCATGATGTAGAATCTGAACATTTCCAGGACAGTGAGATGAAGCAGCTTAAAGTCACAAAAAACACAACTTTCCTTGGGATTAGAAAAATCACATCAAAATTCGGCAAACATTGGTTTTAAATTGTAGTTGTTTAATACTTTTCATTTCGTAAAATCTGTAGGTTACCAAATGCCATGTAAATGTGTAGTGACTGCTGCACTTTTCACTCCTGAGTACCTCTGAATCATATCATATGTGCGTTTTGAATGTGTTGTGTAAACACAGCACTCATCATCTCATCCTGTGTGTGTCAGTGAGAGTGAACACTAAGCGTCATGAAGACGGCTCTTGCAGATAGCCTGCTTCCTCCGGCAGCGAGAGGTGGCGGCACAGCGGGTTGGTGATCTCAGCAGTTGCATGCTACGGAAGGAGATAGCAAAAATAGATGAAAGAGTGCCTGCATATGACTGGAAGAGAAGAAGATGAGACAAGGGTGAAGTATCCAAAACAATTATTGACACACTAAGTGCAGGCAATAAGGGTCTTCTCTTCTGGGTCCTCATCAAAGTTCTTTACAGGAGGCCAAAAGGGAAATAATGCGCCAGAAAGCTTGAACCAAATCACTCTTGGGCATCAAAGGGTTGCCATTATCTTACACAAATACACATGCACGCACACACACACACACATTCTCGGAGGCATCTTGGGGCAGCGTAGTGCTTTGATGTGCATTTATCTGAATGTTGCAAACCCGGTGTTACAGGGACGCTGTGTTTTAAGCAGTCGACCGAGCTACAGCTGGTTGAAGAAGACCGATGCCGATATTTGTGTGGACGTAAAAAGCGACACAGACGCGTGCTCCTATAATGACATCAACAACCTAAATAGGCCAGCTGTAAGTAAAGATCACTTTAGAGTTTGTTGTCCCTGATCTAAATCTGTAGCCGCTCCTGATATTAGGGGTGGCAATGATCACGTAAGTGCAACATTCCTCATTTGAGTTCACCTTGGGACCTTTGTTGGATGTCACCTCCCATTTCTTTCGCATCATTTCATGTCTGCTTTCCATTGACTTCTTTCCATAGAATATAAAAATGTCTAAAGAAACACTCATTGGAAGAAACAGTTTGTAACAGTTTAATGTTCCTTAACAGTTTGACTGTTTTCTTACCAGGCCTCATAAAGATCCAGAATTTTCCCTGTACGGAATATAAAAGCCTCTGATATTTCATTCAGACCATGTGGGTGTTAGCAGTTGAGGGTTCATTAGGTCAAACTGCCCCATCTCACCTGTTGAGGGCAGTCTGTGTCCCATGTACAAGCACAGCCATCATTACATTTCTCTGAACTATAACAACATTTGCAAAAGTGCCTTTTTGAGCGTTAATCATGTATTCATCATACTCTCACTTGCTTAGTTGCGAATATTAGTCTCCCCCTTTGTCCCTGAAGCAATGCCATGTGTCTGCCACAAGCAGTCAGGAGAACAAAACCGTTTGCAGCAATATGTTTCTTGGGTTCTGTGCTTGTGCATCCTCATGCTTCAGAATGAAGGATTTACCATGAGTTTTTCAGGAAGAATTCAAAACTTTTTTTTCACACTGTCAAGGAGTGAAATACATGATACAGCACAGCAAGCAAATGCATCAGATCCAAAACAACAAAATCCACAATATCGGTCTAAGCCTGATGTAGACGGCTTGTAATCACGGCACTCACCTAGCCTGCATCCCTCTGTGGGATTTAGATGATGCTTCCTCTCTGCTGAGTTTGTTATCCCTTCACCCTTATTCTCTTAAATGCCCGTGAAGATAAGATGGCTGCGCGATAAGCGAGCGTGCACCTCCCTGCACAGAGCAGATACAGTACACGACAAGGGGAGCAAGTGTGCCTCGGCTCTCTGTGGGTCTTAAATTTCAAAGAGAGATCAGTGTGGGCTCAGGGAGCTGGGGATCTTGCATGAATGGACTCAGCAAGCACAGTAACAATTTAATCACATCACGTGAGAGATGAACAATCGTGAACATCAGATGGGTGATTGAAATTTATATCTTTAGAGAAGCTACTGAAATTCTGTTACACAACACACCCGGATCCATAAATAACATGATTTGTTTCTTATTATGAGTGCGTGGATTATGAATACAAGCCATAAATCACCTTATCTTAACGTGATTGTGTGTATGTTTGTGTATTTTTGTGTGTGAAAAGAAGAAAGAGAGAGAAAGAGAGAGTATACCCTTTATTGTCAGTTTCAAGGAGACTGTGAGAGTTACTCAATCCAGGAATCTAGTATTGGACCAGTTTAGGGTCGTAACTTTTCATTTCTACCACTGAAAATGTATGTATTTTTTTAAGTTTCCGTGGTCTTAATTCAATCACAGTTGCACAATCATCATCATCATCTGTTTTATTTTTCAACTATTTTACATTCATTTTCAACTATTTTACAGTGTTTTGTGAGCCGTGTGGAGATAAGTCGAAGTCATTAGACAATCCTGAAATAACCGAACTGCTTAAAAGTTATCACGGCTCACTGCAGTTTGAGCGCGCACGTACACACTTTCCACAAAGCTGCACACACTCACACACAAGTAATGAAAATTCAGTAGATGACAGACAAAGTTCTATTGTGCCACATTAATAAGATTTAATATGGGGGCTTTCTTTTGCTCTGACACTGGCAGGCTAACTTGTTCTTATTGGCAAACTAATCTTATCTCAGCATCTTCCAATCATGTCATTCATTAGATAGCCTCTGGCCTATTTAAACTGAGGACTGCAGTTTTCAAAGCATTTGCGGCTTGGTTGGTAAAATGTGGGGGCTCAATTTTAAGAGTAAAAAGGAGGCACTGTTTGTTTATTTAATAAACTATTTTGTCTATTTTGGGGGGGGAGGGGGAATCTAATTAGAGCAGCACAAAACAGAGCGACGACCAGAATTAGCACTTGCTGTCTCTGTACGTGAAACATTATTTGCATGTTTACTCGAGTGTAACAGGGCCATGCAACAATAGCTGATGTCGGAGACTTGATAATGACTGAAATTATCTAAGTTTTTGCACTAACCAGCACCACACACATACACCTTCTAAAAAAAAAACACTCTCCATTTAGATACAGCGTTATACGAAGACATTCACTTGGCAGTTGTTGCAGTCATGATGAGGGATGAGAACATGTTGATGTCACACAATGCAGGATGTTGCTGGACGGATGTAGCATCAGTGTGCCTGCATCTCCACTGACTTATTGGATTTCTTTGTAAACTCTATGAAATATTTTACCAATATTTTTGTTTGTTCACTCTCCTGATATCTTACTTGTTTTGTCTTTACTGTGTTTCTGTTGCTCATTTTATTCCACGTATTGTCTATTTTTAGTTTGGACTGCAGAAGGCTGCTACTGTTGCATGGTTTATCTAACGTGCTCTGTGTTCCATGTGTATTTCTATGTCTAATACATGCTGTCAGTTAGCCTTTCTTGTAATTATTTCAAAGTGCACCTTTAGCAACATGCTGCTAGTGGATGAAACTATATTTATAAATGAATACATTTGATTTATGTATTGTTGGCATACACCTTTTTCTTTTTTTTTTCTCTACTGATATTGGCGCATGTTTGTTTTTGTGCTCATTTATGACTTTAAGTTTGAACAACATTTTATTCTATATGATTTTCTGGTACCTTTCTAGCATCAGGGCGAGGACTACACATGGCAATGTGCACTGTAAGATACAGATGTCATTTACAGTTTTTGTGCTGACCTGTAGGCGTTGTCTATGTCCAATAAGCTGATAAACGGGGGAAAAAAACCCAAAAACATAATGAAAGAGATTAAGTTTGGGCTGTCTCAACTAATCTGATAAGCAAATGCACAAACTCCACGCACAGACACATTCGATGACTCACAGTAGTGCTGTTTTTTCTTTTTTTTTAACACGTTATTTGATTCTTTTATTCACTGTCAGTGCATGCTGTGCAATTCTGCTACTCTGTCAGCACATCTTGGCAACATTTTCTCACAAATTCCTGTGCATGT
>NW_007577747.1:307185-405212 GCF_000690725.1 Stegastes partitus | reverse complement strand
GAGAGGGGGGAGAGAGAGAGAGGGAAAGAGAAGGGGGGAGGAAGGATAGGGGCCTCCTTTTTGGCATGGCTGAACGTAGAGTCCTATTGCAGGGTAGTTATAGCACAGGGTGTCCAGGTCAGAGGTAAACTGGGTCTCTATCAGCTCTGGGAGTTTTTAGTTGGTTCGGTTTGAAGGAGTTTCCTCAAGCATGATTTAATTAGGCGGAGTAATAGTTAACATCCAGCTCAAGGACAGAGAACAAGTTTAAAATTCATTCCTTTTTTTGATTTCTGTCACATTTATTCATGGAAAACAATCCTCATATTCTTCGTAATAGCGCTGTCTTTGTAATCCTGGCAGGTGTTTGATTCGGCAGATAAACTAATCATTTCAAATAAAAGTGAATGACTGGTGGAATAACTGTCAGGTTTGCAGGCACTCCAAGAAAATAGGGGATCTATTGTGCTTCTGATTTTGACGTGAAGTAAAGACAATAAATGAAAGGCTTGGTTTCGTCTTGATCCTCTCCCATCTCGTTGGCTCTTTTGCCTCTTCACTCACTCGCTCTCACTCTCCCGACTGGTGGATTTTGCCATGCTGTGATCCTCCTGTGCCTCCAGGCCCTCCAGTTATTTGGATATTGCGTGGAGTCAAAGCTCTGTCAATCAGATAAGCAGTGACCTCGCAGACCCAGCAGATAAGACGTTACATGGCAAGAGGAAACGGCAGACAGCAGGGGACACAAGGCCCGACTATGAAGGCTCGGTGAAGCGAGACTGATCACAACGGTTCTTCACACTCAGAACGGCTGCCAAGAATGAAAATATATTGCTTGCATCTTTTCTAATTTCCAAGTTATATTGACTGAGTCTGATTTGGACCTTGTTGACGTGCGCATGTCGTTTCATCTAAAGAGGAAAATCCCAGCGTGCAAGGTGCTACAAGTTTTCTCTCATAAAAGGATGAATGGAAAAGAGCATTTTCAAGAATGCGCAGAGCTTTGTAGATTTTTATATTGAATTTACAAGCCAATATTATGAGAACGTTCTGAGTGATTTTAAATAATATTTCTCAAAAATGGCAAAACCCAAAGAAAATCATCAATTGTGAGTCTTAATTATCACTGATAAACACCCATAAACAAAGCGTTCATGCCAGATTTAACAGTCTCAATAAATGGCTTGCATAGCTATTTCAGCTGCAACAGAGCCACTGAGGTGGTAGGAATAAGACAAACTTGCCAGTCATTCCATTACACTGGGAAATTACAAAAGGATGAACTAGGGGCGAGTCTTTGTTTAGGACTGCAGCTTTTGGGTGGTCCACAGGTTGGAAGCCCTCTGGGAGGGATCAAGGAGACCTCCACATATAATACCAATAAGACGACCTGTTGAAACAGGGTAGACACTAATTCAAATGCAACTCAGCCACAGCCAAGAATACATTTTCATCCCCATTCGAAAATTAATTTTTCCACAAAGCTATTACTTTTCAAGTAAATAATTGTAAGTAATTTTTGGAAAAATAAACTGGCTCCAGCCCACGTCTGAGTTAAAACCTCAGTTATAGACTATTACATGTATAAAAGCACCGTGGAAGCCCAGATAAACACCAAAAATATAGCACAACACTGTATAAACTGTTCATTTAAATAATTTTGTCCCAAATACATAAGCCATATTATTATCCAGGGAAATGTTTGCTGAGCCCACATGCTCTTTTCATTTCAGCACCCTGCTTCATATTCACACATATTCAAACATATTTGGGTCTGGGAGCTGCCCAGGACAACCACAGCTCTCTGCTGCTGGCCACTGAGCTGATGGCTCAGTTCTTTTCTCAAGAGACCCTTGATGGTTGTTGTTCAACGAGGGGAGAGAAGTACTCATTCAACCCTCCCAAACAGTCTGGGGGTTCAAACACTTCAGTCGCAAGCTCTTCTCTAAATGAAAGGGTTACCACTAGAAAGACCAGACATTTAAAGCTAATTAAACTCAGTTTAACAGTTGTTTTAGTTCATGACAAAGTTTTCCAAACTAATTTCCTCGGTGTGCAGGAAGCACATCAACACATTTTCTACATATTTGTATTTGCAGAGTACTTTACTTCTTTGTGCAGTCTAACAGTGTGTAGTGTCTGTTTATTTACTGGTGGTGATGTTTCTGTGACACAACATGGTGATGGTTTTACTTGTTTCAGCACCTTATTAATTACCTTTCAATCCTTCATTGCTGATACAATATTATTGAGATATACATCAAAGTGTCTGGCAGAACCTACCAGACCTAATGAGACTGTGGGCAGTGGTGAGATCAGCCCGCCCTCCGTGATGCCTGAGTACTGTAGTCAGAGGATTCAGGTTACACGACCTACTGTTTCTGTATGTTGATGAGGACTGTGCTTTAACACATGTGACTGCTGTGTTTTTCCACACACTTCATACCTTGAGGTATGGTACTGGATACTTCCTCGCATGCCAATCTGGACCGGTTCCAAATATGTGTGTGCACCTTATCAGCAGGCTTCTAAACATGTCAACTATTAGTCACAATCTCCATAAAACTGCAGTCTGCATGATTCTGTCATGAGCAGATTTCCGTGTGCTATCAAATAAACTCTTAATCAGGCAATAAGCAGAGGGATATTATGTCAAAGCGCTAACAAGAATAAGACATGAAGGCTTCCTGTGTCTGTACTATATACAGACAACTTAAAGTCTGGGCCTGCTAAGCAACAGATCTGAGTATTATTCAACAGTATTAAAGGCATCTTTTTTTCAACAACTGCATTAAACTCCTGAGTGCATGAATGACATTTCCTTATGTGATGTCAAAAAAATATCAGCAGATGCCAAAGGCTGCAAACAACTCAGTGAAGTGTGTGCCTGCAGTGCCCCCTATTGTTCAAACTGGAGGCTAACATGTGAATGAACACACCCTGGATTGAAAAACTATGTAGACTGCAGGACCATCCATCTATTATCTAGACACCGCTTAATCCTCACCAGGGTCACGGGAGGCTGGAGCCTATCCCAGCCGACTCAGGGTGAAGGCAGGGGACACCCTGGACAGGTCACCAGTCTATCACAGGGCTACACTTAGAGACAGACAACCAAGCACACTCACATTCACGCCTACGGACAATTTAGAATCACCAATTAACCTCAACATGTTTTTGGACTGTGTGGGAGGAAGCTGGAGAACCCAGAGAGAACCCACGCTGCACGGGGAGAACATGCAAACTCCATGCAGAAAGATCCCGGTGCCCCCAAAACATAAAGAGTAGGTTATAAATTACAAACCCAGCTGACTTTTGTGGCCACAAGTAAGCAACTACTTAATGGCTTGTAATCTGATGAGATTGCACGGCCTATTTGAAGCACATTTAACTGTATTTGCATAAAAAAGTGCAATAAACTAAAAAGAATACATGTGAAAGGTCTGTTAATCATTTAATTAATTCAGGCATCGATCAGGCACAGGTAAGTAACAAGAAACAGGGAGTAAGGTAATAATAATAATAATTGATCAGATTTATATAGCGCTTTTCTGGACACTCAAAGACGCTTTACACTGTCAATTATTCATTCACACACATTCATTCTGGTGGTGGTAGCTACGACTGTAGCCACAGCTGCCCTGGGGCAGACTGACAGAGGCGTGGCTGCCATTCTGCGCCTACGGCCCCTCCGACCACCACCTCAAGCAATCCATTCACACGCATTCACACCAGGTAAGGTGGGTGAAGTGTCTTGCCTAAGGACACAACGACCATGAAACAGGTTACCGCCGACCTTCCGATCATTGACCGACTCGCTCTACCACCTGAGCCACAGCCGCCCCATTTGTGAAGTCTTTTTTGAAAGCTTGAACTGCTCATAGTGGAAACTGTGGCAAAGCTTATTACATTTAACACTACTTTCAAAATATCCTTTTTGGCTAGAAATGTGTAGCTTATGTTTTTGTTTCTAGACTCTACTTGACACTGAGCATGCCTCTTTTGATTAAGATAAATAATTATTCCACCAATAACAGCTTCCTATCAAGCTAAGATACGGCTTCTTTGTGATGAATATAGAACAAATTCCAACATCCTGGAACAGCTACTGGGTCTGATAACAGTCTGAAGGTCAACTAAATGAAAGATCTGCTAAGAAGGACAGAAAAAAAGAAAACAGTCTATTATAGATACAAATCAAATTGTCCATATTCTTTCAGAAAAGAGTGATACAGGGAGCAAGGCCCCCTCTGTGAAAACAATGTTTATTTGCAACCAAAGAAATAGATATATACTAAGTTATATTATGTATTTTCAAAATATGGCTTTGCTTTTATTTTTATTCATTTATTTATTATGAAAAAATGTATTAGAATTTTTGTAGATGGTTGACAAAAAGAATAACTTTACTTTAATATCTTTATTATCACCGATATTAAAATTCCTGACATGAATCTAACCTTGTATCCCTAATCATCATTGCTTTGTCAACACTAGTAAAGACTTCTAGCCAACTATGGTGCTCCAGCAAGCTTATATAGCATAACAATATTAGCTCAACATGATGTCACGCGAGTTAGAATTTTCGGCAGAAAATGATACATGTTTAATTGCTGGTTAGCTGTTGTGTTACTGAATTAGATAATGATGAAAATAATTTATCAGAAATCTAACATTAGCTAGTGAAAGTCACTCATGTCATGGGGAGCTTCTTACACAAAATGTTACAAAAATAGTTTTTGTTCATACAAATCATAACCTTCTGCACAACTCTCACGATAACAAAAAAAAAGAAGTATGGATATGTATATTCTTGTTAATGATATTTAAATTCCTGACAATCAAATAGTGTCAAAGCACCAATCACTAGTTCCAAAACAAGCAAAGAATTCAAATTAGCTAGCTAGCGCTTGAGCAAGCTAATACAGGATAGTGTTGTTAACTTAACATATAGTCAGCTCCTTAGATTTTTAGACAGCATATTCTACTTTTTTCTCTGCTTGTTAGCTATCAATGGTGTGCATAATTTACAAGAACATTATCAAAGTTAGAGTATTGAAAATCACTCATGTCCATAGAGAGCCTCTATCTTTTGTTTTAAATAGTGGCTAGCCCTCCATACCACTCTCAGCAAACAGCAGAAAAAGTTTGTATATTTTTATAGAACAAAGCATTTTACATCAACATATCAGAAAGTACTTATTTTGATTTAACCACAACAGTGAAGTGATTTCAATGCAAATATTTAAAAAGCCGCTATAGTTTTACCCTATTTTGCAGTCTATTTGTGTACTTTCAAAAACAGTGGAAAGTTTCAAATTTGTGAGCCAGTTTTCTCAAACTAAATTTAGAAATTGGAGTGATTTTTTTTGCATAAACTTGTGTCAATACGACATGTAAGTTTGCATACAGTAAACTTTTTTAAAATTATTATTTTCATTTTTTTCAACTGGTACTTAGAGATGTGGTTGCTTTTGCTTCTTTTCATACTTATATTATTAATTTATTCTTCTTTTTTTTTTTTTCTCTTGTTGTATTTTTGCAGCGCCTCAACGTGCAGAAATTCCACCTCCGGTTTACCCGGAAGACAGCATAGTTCCCAAAGATGGCGGAGCAGGGTCCGATGGCCATAGCGATGCGGCTCCGAAATCAGCTACAGTCCGTCTACAAGCTGGACCCGCTGAGGAACGAGGTGAGTGGTCGTGCTTTTCGAGCTCGTCCGCACAGGTGGACGAGCGTGCGGGGAGTCGAAGTGGCGCAGGGACGAGTTAGCGGCGCGTATTTAGCGGCAGATCGTTGTCGTCTCCGCGGCGCTGATGGAGAGACGGAGGGACGTGCTGAGCATGCGTAGACGGCGGCAGCACAGCCGTGTTGTTCTGCGGAGCAGCGTGCTGAAAGAGCCTCAACTGACTGAAATTTCACCCGCTTTAGGACGCACGTTCTGCTGTTTTCCTCCGTTCAACCGCCGGTTTACCTGCAGTTCAAGCGTTGTGTGAGTGAAGTGAGGCGGTGTGGGCCGCTGCACTCACAGGCTTGTTTCTCGGTTTGTTGTATAATGAAGTAACGGCGGTGTGTTTGGAACTAGCGCTGGTTCGTGTTTGAACAAACCGCGTTGATAGAGACACACCGCTTCGCTTATTCTCGCTAATTTTGCTGTTACTGTGACCTACTGTTGACCACACCGCCCTGGCTGGCGCCAAAACGTGACTAACCTCATCCCACTTTACTGCGAAAATGCCCCTCTGCGTTCACATTTTGCTCCGTTTTTCTGTAATAACCTGCTGGTGCTCCTCGTAGGAAGGCTTTCTTCACTCAGTCACGTTTATACAGCACCGGTTCCCCGCAGAGGTCAAAGGTCACAGCCAGCCTCTGCAGCTGTGTTTGGCCCAAAGACACCTGTCCTGGAGAGAACACCTGCAGATACAGTTCAGGCAATCTTGAGAAAAAGCATTGGTTGATCAATTACACTCAGTTGCCTCTTCATTCGGTCAACTCTAGTCATCCCAGCTCTACACACAAGGTATGTAGTGGAGTTAAATTGCATTTCTACAAAGACTAATGTGAAACAGGAATTATTACAGGACAAAGTACACATCATTAGGACAACATGCACCGTGAAAGAACCATACATCGCTGCATGTATAGAAGACGTGAGCAAGAGAAGTGATTCAGTGCTATATAAATAATCTGTACAGCTGCAAAATCTCTGGTGCTGTGCTTCCTGTTATGTACAGGAGCTGAACAGGTCTAAGCTTTATGTTAAATGTTTCCTAGAAGATCCACACATCACTGCATGTAAAGTAGTAAGAGATGAAAGTGGATTGTGCTCGAAAAACTAAGCGATAAGTACAGCTAAGAATAGATTGCTTGTTTCTTCACGTCGTGAATAGTAGCTAAACAATGTCTGATGTTTTCTGCTGTACGTGGGGGTTCTGCGGTGGTGTAAACAGTGTGGGAACCAGGCTGAGATGAGTGGATGTGGGCAGTAGTGAGACGTGCTGTATGCTCTCTGCAGGAGTTCAGTACAGCTGCTGCGTCTACGTCTGTAATGCCTGTATGTGCAGTTTTTTGGCAACGTGATGGAGATTTTAATTTTACATTACATGTTTGAGCAATAAAGCTGTTGTTAATGGTGGGATTTTTCTGGACTGCATCATAATCAAAGGTGTTACCAATATTATGCCATGCTCCTGTATGTAAATATTGCAATTAGGAATCTCCCCTCAGTATAATGTAGTTCAGTGAATCACCTCTTTAATTTGTGTTTTATTTCTGTTTAATTAAGTTTTTTTTTTTAGTCTGTTGTTTTACACCCTTCACTGTGTACTTTATTCAAAATTAACTGTCAATATTGTACACATGGTGTTGGTTTAACGGACCATAGCTGTGTGTTGACATGAACGAGGCATTTTAAAAGTAGTTGAAGGTGACACGAGGCCTCCGTCGATCGGGCTTGCTTCTCCCACAGATGCTCGATCAGATTGGAATCTGCAGAATTGAGTGGCCGGGACAATGCGTTGGGCTCTTTGTCGTGTTTCTTGAGCTGCTCAAGTGTGGCGGGGTGCATTGTCCTGCTGGGGGATGCTGCTGGTGTTGGGGAGGTGCTGTTTCTATTGTCACTGGGTGGATGTGCTTGGGCTGCAACAATGCTTGGATGGATATGTGTCAAAGTTCACACGAGTGTCAGTAATTAAGATTTCCCAGCAGAACAGTTTATTGTAACAAGATGATCGATGTTAGTCACTTTACCTGTCAGTAGTTTAGATGTTGTGGGTGATCAATGCAAATAAACACATTTACAGCCATGTCAGTACAATCTGAACATTGGACAACTGTGGAGAAGTAAAATTTATTTTAGAGCTGCTGCACTGCATTGCGTAGTTGTATCTAATAGGGCATGTGCTTTATTAAACTCATTGACTTTAAGCTGAAAATATGCAAAATACAGACTCAAAATCCTCTGTGCAGATTGATGCTCATTATCTAGCAACCATAAAGGTGTTCAACTTGCTATGCATTATATAACCTTGGGACACCTTTTATCATGAAATGGAGGGACTGCTCATCAAGTTTGTTTTAAAAGTAGCCGCAGCTTAAATCTCTTTAGAGCCTACGAAGGCAAAGCTATCAAATATTTGTACAATCACTCTTTCACCATTTTAAAAATTTGTCACAATATAATACACACACACGCCCATACTGGCATTGAAAAAAGGTTTTGTTTGCTCTCATCAGCTCTCGTTTCCATACTGGCTATTCAAACATTCCTTCTGAATGTGTTTTCAGTTTAAGTGTTAGAGACAAAATCCACAGTATGTATTCCAAAGTTTAGCTGACGTGGATACGGGTCGGGCTGAAACGATTCCTCGAGTAATTTGATTACTAAAAATCCTCGAGGCAAAATTCTCAATCTTAAGGCTTTGTTTAATCCATTATACGCTGTAGGATGTCCGCCCAGACAGTTATTTCTGTTGCACAGCGCGCTCACTTCTGCTTTTGATGCTGTCACGTGCATGCCAAGCGTAGAATGCAAAACTGAGACGGAGGCAGGCAGAGACGAAAACTGTGAGCGACAGGGAGAGCAAAATAACCCACGGAGAAAACAGTGTGTTACTATTAAATTAAGCTAAAGTAACTTAATGAGTTTAATTATGTTTGGCATCTGTTTGCTCAATTTATTGCTAGAATAATCAATAGAATACGCAATTATTAAAGTAATCGATAGCTGCAGCCCTTGATATGGGTCATGTCAACTTGTGTATAACACCTCTGTGTTTGTCTCAACAGGAGGAGGTCAAGTTGAAGATCAAGGACCTTAACGAACATATCGTCTGCTACCTTTGTGCAGGCTACTTCATAGATGCTACAACGATTACAGAGTGTTTGCATACTTGTGAGTTTTATCGTCTCTGTAAAATTAGCATCTCTTCCTGTGGTATTAATGTGCAAAAGTCTTCGTGCTATTTTACCGGAACAATGCTCAGCAGGATGTTGTCAACAGCTTGAAAAGGAAATGTCTCACTTTCTTTCTTTTCCTCGACAGTCTGTAAAAGTTGTATTGTGAAATACCTGCAAACAAGCAAGTATTGTCCGATGTGCAACATCAAAATCCACGAAACGCAGCCCTTACTCAACCTCAAACTGGATCGAGTGATGCAAGACATAGTCTACAAACTGGTGCCTGGACTACAAGAAAGTAAGATTTAAACAAAAGAAGATGTTCTCTGCTAGTTGTTAGTTTTAGTTGGAGGTACTTAGATGTCATGTAACGTACAACTCCTCAGTGCCAGCTGGGTTTATGTCTGTAACATCTTTTAAACACTGCCAGGTTTCCTGTCAGGTGCTTGTAAAGTCTAAAGTAAGCTAGTATAGCTGAAGGGAAGCCTGATTTTAACAGAATTAAAAGATATGTTAACAACAGTGATAACTTGATTGTCTGTCTTTGTGATGTCCTGTGACACCTGTGGTTGTATTTCCTCAGGTGAAGACAAAAGAATAAAGGAATTTTATCAGTCTCGAGGGTTAGAAAGAGTCATTCAGCCTACTGGAGATGGTAAGTCTTCATTTTGTTGTTTTGTCTACTAACTTGGTCTTAGATTTAAATGGGGTTTATACAAAAAGTCACTGTATATAGAAGACAATGGGGAGATTCATTTTAATGGGAAACATCACATCCTGCATTTTATGAGGTTTTCTCCAGCATCAGGCTCAGCTGTAGTCAAGAAATGTAGAAGTTGTTATAGATTAAGTGTAGGCTGAATCTGTTGCTGCTTTAGTGACAGACTCTAACAATTTTTATTTAAAGTACATCTTTATTGATGCTGGAGCCTAACTTACGCTCTAACCCTCTTGTGCTACTGAACACTTATTATTTGTTGTGGTGAGCCTGAAGCACTCTGCCTTAACTTCACCTGTCCATCTCATTTTTAAAGATCTCCAATAAAATAACATGTCCAGTTAATAATGTGCGAATTGATGCATGTTTTTTTTATTTGTAAAGTTAAACCTGATGTCCTTTCTCGACAGATGGCGTACCAGATGCTACAGGTTTACCTTACACAAGCTTTGACCATTCAAAAGCTCACTTCTACAGATATGACGAGCAGGTATCGCTGTGTTTAGAAAGGCTAAGGTAGGCTACACTCTTGTCTGATTCATCTTAAAATGTGTGTACTAAAATATGAATCTGAGGTAGAGCTGGTAAAATGTCAATATGAAGGTGAATATATTGGCATGCATGTTATTGATAATGAGTTTCAAGATAAACCTGTGCAACATAACATGGGTTTTACAAAGCTGACTTCTCTGGCTTGTCATTGCAGTTCATCACTTGCTGGAAAGGATAAGACAAAACTTACTCTTCAGGTGAGTCGTTCAGACCAGTAAACTGTCCTAGATGTATTTAGCACTGCATTTCAGTACAAGCCTGTGTACTTGGTGGAATTGTTGAGCTGATTATGGATGTTTTCAAAGCGAACCGGTTTTCACCAGAAAAAAAAAAAAAAAATCTCTCAAGGGGAACGTTTTTGAAGCCTTAACAACTAATTTCTGCTCTTAGCTGCTAAGCAAATACATGGCACTCTGACAACTGCAGCAACAGCAGAATTCAGCACTCAAAGCTGTTTAGTCTGGCTGCTGATGAAGCCTCAGAGAGAGACGGGGATAAGTGGCAGAAGTCCACCAGTGAAGCATATGATGTGTCTTTATTTCCCTGCCGTCCCAATGTTGAGGTGTTTTTGACTTGCATGTTAAAGTAAGAGGCTCACGGTGTTACGCAATGTTTGTAGTGATTAGTTTGAACTTATGGGGACCAAAAAAAAAACAATCAAAGAACTGTGTCGAGTTGCTTGGTGGACCAGATGGTTAATGTGCTGTGTGATAAGTTGTCATTCTCTTCATATGTACACTGCTGCTATCCTGTCAATATATGAATGTTTAGAACGCCATCATTTGGAAGAGAAACAAAGCAAATCTGGGATTAGAGAAAATCTAGGCAGCTCACTGCAGAGTATCAGTGATGTACTAATTATGGCACAATTATGACATGATGGCAGTTATTTCTTTGGCTGCATGAGTGTGATTTTGTGGTTGTGTATTCATCCTTTCACTTGCACGCATACATTTAAAACATCTGTCAAGTGGTCCCAGGGTTTCATTTATGTGGCTGGATCCTCTTGACAGACCCATGCATCGAGGGATAGATGTGTAACGAATGAAACAGAATCTCTTCCTGCCCGGATCTCATTACAGACGAGGTTTACTGAGGGAGTTGTTTAACTAAAGCTCACAGCATCCACTGTAAACCTCCCAGTCTCTCCAATCATCAACACTGCTGCAATGACTCTGTTCTTCCAGCAGAGGGCACCATTGTTTAACATAAGCTTTTTTTTCTGCATTTCCAGGGCAGAGAGAAGTTTGTATGAGAGATTTTGTTTTAGGCTTTAATTCTGGTCTTGCATTGTTCAGACAATATCCAGATTAAAGTCACAGCAAAGGATGTAAATGAAGACTTTTGGAGACTCCTGCAAGTGCATTTTCATTCACCCGTGTCCTCTTTGACCAACAAGCAAAGTTAAAATGTTGTTTATTGTTATATCTAGTGTTTCATTATGTAATTTGAGCATGCGACTTCATTGGTTCCATTCCTGGCTATTTATACGCAGTTGTCTTTCACTCTAACCTCTGTGTGAACTTATAAAATGGATTAGTTGATCATGATAACCCTCCAAAGTATATAAAAACAAAAGGGTAAACACGCTCTTGGATGTTACGGCGGATCAGTTTTCTAAGGCGAGCTGTGTTCCTGCAGCGTTCTGGATTTGACTCTTAACCTTTCTTACATGCTACCCTGCATGTCCAATCGCTCTCCACTGTTTTTACTGAGGTGTAAATTCAAATTTCTGCCTGCGCTTTAGAAGAAATACTGCAGGCTTGCTGTGCCTTCATGGCGAAAAGGAAGTTTAGCTTCATGGCTTAAGAGTGCGTAATAAGTCAGTTGGGACCACAGACGTCCAGCAGTAAGCTGGGTTTTTCTTCACTGTAAATCTAATTGTAACAGGAGCATGCCACACCCTGTTGAATCACTGTTAACCTTGTTAGTCGTTTATGTTTCTTGTGTGCTGGAGAAGTGTTTTGTTAAAGAACAGAATGAGGCGGTAAACTTTGGGTATACTTTACAAACATTTACATATTTTAATGCTGAAATTTATGGCAAGAAACAGCAGCATGATGTTGTAGTTTTACAGTCTAAAGAGGCATTTATCACTTTTTTTTCTGACTCTGACTTAATACCGTCGTAGGTCAAACTGTTAACGCAAAGCAAATTCACAGTCTACAAATCTAACACATAAATGAGGGACGTGCCTCTGTGGTACGGCAACTTGTTAAGTATGTCATTTGGATGTGAACCTGCAGTATGAACTAGAAGTCTCCCCAAACAGCTCCTCAGGGGTTGCAAGTGTTGGCTAATAAACACAAGCGTGCAGCTGGTCACAATTTATTGGAATCACTTCTTCGTGTGACCCTGTCAGTGACTGATCGTGTTGCTCGTCTACAGTTTTACAGTGCATTGTTTGACCTTGTCTCTGCAGCAGAAGTTCGTTCGCTGTTCTGTCCGAGCGGAGGTGAGACACCTACGGAAAGTGCTTTGTCATCGGCTAAACGTGGAAAAACACCAGGTCAGTCAGCAGTCCTCCGTCATCACATCACATGCAGTGACCATTTCCCAGTATGTCTTTGGTCCATGTCTGCGACGACCGATAAAATAAATAACTGTGTGGAAAATCTAAATAATATGATTGACGATGGCTGTGGAAGCATCATCTACTGGGACTGTTTTCTGTTTTGCAGTGTTTTTTATTATCAATACCAGTTTCTAAGCAAAAGTAAGCAGTTAGCCAACATCAGGTAGCAGGTAGCAACATTACCTCTGCCTCATGTTGCTCATGTTGTTATTTTTAGTAAATAAATGCAGTGTGAGCAAAGGGATTATTGTCATGCTTAGCTTTTTGGTCATCTCTGACTGAACATGAAAACGAATCATTCCCAGGTTGTTGCAGATCTGTAGAGAATGTCTGACTTCCAATTGAGTGCTTCACCCACCGTGCTACAGCTTACTTAGAGCGGTTTGAATCGCACGTTCCATTAACGAGCTGATTAAATATATTTACTTCGTGACAGTGGCAGTAAAGTCGAGACAAAGTTGCCTAAGTATGTTTTTCAATGAAGAAAAAAGGGACTTCTGCTTCCTTCTTTTACCAGCAGCAAATGGCTTATTAAAATAATCACAGATGTTCCTTTCACATCTGTTTGTGTGGTCTCCCTATAGGTCCAGATGTTGTTCAATAACGAGTCTCTGCCTGATCACATGACCATGAAACGGTTATGGCTCTCACACTGGTTTGGCAAGGTACAGTACAGCCACCGTCAGCTAGCGCCAACAAATGTCATACATTCCTTCACACTTGAACAAATTTTCTTTGTACTATAGTTCAGTTAGAAAATCAGGAGAGCGAGCTCACTGTAGACGTGTAATGGTAAAAAAAAAAAATCATATTTTAAATCTGAACCATTGTGTTCTCTTGTCTTACTCAATTTTGTATCATGGCTAATGAGATGCAACACTGAGTCTGAGCAGCTGTAGGATGATGTTAGGTTGATATAAAAACTATAAATAGCTTTCAGTTTGCAATCTATATGTAATATAGTTACACGTACTTCACTTTAAATATTTCCACTGCACATGTAATACTGTAAATGTTTTCTCCCCCAGGCCCAGCCGTTAGTTCTTCACTATACCATCAAGGACAAAAGGACCAGATAGGACTGGTTTTCAGTCGGAGGAAAGCTTGTACATATTTTGTACAATACATATTCTATTTTAATAGTGTTTGTGTACATATACTTATTTTCCTTGTTTTGTATTTTTGAAAATAAATTTTAAATGGTAAAAATAGAACTTTGTTTCAATGACTGACGCAGTGTTTTCATCAACATAAACTCTGCACACATAAAACGCCTCAACATGGAAACAGGTTGTTTAACATGCATCACCTGACTGATGCTGAACGGTACCATCATATTACACTGAATACAAACTCATGGTTGCTTCATGGTCGCCACATTAGTCCTCATTGCTTCTAGAAGAATCTCTTTAGCCTGAACTTTGGCATTTTATACGAATTATACAGAATTATAAGGAATATTTTTATTTGAGCAAGATCAGTCGTGCATTTTCTGCTGAATGTGACAATAAGGAAAACTGCATTAACTTTCCCTACACTCTGATCCACAGTCAGATAAGAGAATTACTATTTACTTTTTTTCTGCAATTGGGTGCCACAGTATCAACACTATTCAGTTGTTATTCAGGTTGCTTACAAGCCAGTTCACACAAACATGTAAAAGCGACTTATTTTTAAGCAAACAGCCTACAATCTAATATATCTCCCCTTTATAGATTGTGTTTATCACAGAGTGCTAATGTACATTTACATGTTTTCAGCAGCGATATTGAAGTTTTTCATGTGAACAAAATCTTAAATTACTGTTAGCAAAGAAACGACTTGATTCCGAATGTGAAGCGCCAACGTAAAAATGCTAAAACCACTGTTTGCATTAAGCATTTGACCTCTCTTGAGTTAAAAGTGGAATCCGTTTTGGCAGCAGCCGGAGCCCTGAGCTCGTGTGGATACGTCTGTGTCAGCTTTATGCATCTGGACGCTGCATATTTCTCCATTCTTCTGTACAGAGCTGCTCAGGCTCCGTCAGGTTCCATCGGGACCGACTGAACCGTAATTTTCAGGTCTTGCCAGGAATTCTGGACTCTGACTTGGCCAGTCATTGTTGTTTTAAAGCCATTTTTGTCCACATTTGGCTTTAAGTTTTGGGTAGTTGTGTTGCTGAAATAATGCTTCTGCTGAGTTAGTCCTTGTGCAAACTGGAGCAGATTTTCCTGAAAGATTTAGATTTTGACGTACGAGGTTTTCTGAGGTCTGTTGCAGAGAAGAGACTCCCATCATCAGCCCTGCTTGCTAAATAGCACACTGCAGTGTTTTGATTTCACTAAACATATTGTTAAAACTTTTCATTGTAGAATTTTCTTTGACTAGCTTCACATGGTGCCAGTTTCTTGCATATTAGCAGTTTATGTGCCTCCTATCTGGACCATGTAGCTGCTTCAGATCTCTTGGTTTCCTCCCTCATACGCTCACAGGCCTGCACCAGCTAGATTTACAGCTGTGCCATGTCCTTTCCATTTTTATAATTGACCTTACTGTAATCTGAGCGATATTCAGTGCCTTGGAAATGTCTTGCGTCCCTCCCCTGCGTGGCAGCTCTCAGTAAACGCGTCACAGATAGTTCGTAATCTTACATTTGGGATTATCCCTTCTAGATACAGGTGTATTTAAAATGACTTGTATATACGTAAGTCGGTTTATTGTGCGACTTTTAAAAACTCTGCTAAGGATTCTGGCGTGTGCCAAACTAGGGTGGAAGAAAAGTTACTGATTTTGTGTTTTATGTTCATTTAAATCCCTCTTTTGCTTTTATTTGGCAGTGAAAGCCTCATTTTTATTCCTAAAAACAGAACATTGAATAGTTGTGATTCCATATTGTAACTTAAGTCAGCTGGTCTTCACCCTTCGGGCCACGAGGTGAGTTTGTTAAAAACTGTTTCCAAGATCTAAAACCTTTCAGTCTCATCATTTTAGATCACTTGTACTCGGGGATTACTCTTTTTTTGGAGACTTCAGGGGAAACTTTAACAATTAATCATTATATTTTCATTTCCAAACAGGTCAGAAATGAGGCTGAGATATCCAGCGTTCAGTCCTTTGTATAGCTCAAACTGCTGGAAGCTGTTTCTCAATAATGCAACTGGATAACATACTTGGTTAGATCCTGCATGTCTGACAAATGACCATATCCATCAAACACCACGCTCCCGGGATTCCTTTTATAAACTTGTGGTCGGTAAGCTCAACTTCAGATAACTCTCGTGAGGGTTTTCTAGACTCCAGAGAGCTCCCCCTCCACAGCCACAGTATACAGCTGCTTCACTGCAGTTCCCTTGATGAGGAAACTGACCAGTAGAGCGAGCGCCTCCTTATCATGACGGACTGTAGAATCTATTAAGCCTGTCATTTCACCTCATCTTTTAAATGTGACGCTGACTTTGAGATATTTTATTTTCAAACGCTTCCAGAGGAAACTGTGGAAAACTTTAGATGCATTGCTCCTTTAAAATCTCTTAAAGATTTCATGTGAACACATTGTGTCCATTTAGACCCACGACCTCTTTATCTTTGCTGGATTTCATTGATCATTGTCAGGGACTAACTGTGTTGCTCTTCCTGCTCAGACACCCCTCCCCGATGAGCACTAGGTGGCACACTTGGTGCTTTTCAGGCCTGGGATGAGCTTTGATGTGTGATCTTGTCCAGAGTGAAAGGAAACTCTCTGATAACCTGACACTGGCTGATAATGTATACAAGGCTTGTATCTTAGTCCCTCTCCACTAAGTAGATGGTGGTGTCGCAAGCCAGCAGCACTTTGCTTGATTGGAGTTTCTTAAATATCTTTGTAGAGGAAGGTCAAAAAACAAAATATCACAGCGACACAACAACGGGGTGACGTGGTTTCACTGACATCTAGCTGGTGTTGGAGCTCAGAGACAATAACCAGTTTTTCCAGTTTGTGTCTCTCAAAGGTCAAAGGTTAGAAATGAAGTTTGGGTTTGATATGAAAGAAAACCCTGTCTTCATCGAGGGCAAAACAATTTTTCCATTTCATCATAGAGGTCAGTGACCTGCAGTGAGGCGGCTGTGGAGCAAAAGCACTTTTCTCAGGTCTGATGGTGAGATGCTACAAACTGAGATCAGACCACTGGGTTGAATTCTCCAAAACTAATTTCTGCTTTGTTTGGGAGGAAGATTTTCAAATATTTTTCTAATAACCTTGATAACATCTTAAACATTAACATGTTCCAAATCAGGCCCCTGTGGCCTCGTTTCCAAACGGAGGATAAAATAATGTCAACGAGAAGCTGCACGCCAGCCAGCAGCAGCAGCACACACACACACACACACACACACACACACACACACACGCACACACACACTGACACACACGTCCACGTTATGGGTTTCACCCTGCCACACTTCTAAAGCCTGAGCATGTCCCCTCAGGGCACTGTTATGTTGCAAAAAACAATAATCCCCCGAAGCTGTGACCTTTAGGCCCAAAGAAATGTTTTCAGCTTTCTGTTGGAGCGCTGGCTTAGATCGCAGCTTGTCTCTTGTGGCACTTCTGGATTCTATTTTCTCATTAAAAGAGCAAAAATAAAAATGTGCATCTAAATGTGGAGCCAGAGAATGAAGACCAGTGATTTTGAAAGTCCAGCAGCTGCTCATGTGTGTAATTCACCAATGTCACTTAAAGTAGCAGCATTTCACATTTAAAGGGAAAGACTGTCAGATACACAAAATATAGCTATGACCGTAGAAAATAAAGAGTCAGTTATTTATGCTGTAATTCAGTTAAGAAATTGTATAATAATAATTAACCAGATTTTAACAGTACAATTAATATGTTAAAATATCAATCTAAGAATATGATAAAGGATTAAAAGTGTGGTTGTTACAATTTTTAATTAAACCGTTATTAAGCCAGTATTTTCCCCAAAAAGAATCTTCTTAATTCTTAGTAAATAAAATAATAGAGTTATAACAGGAGTTTCAGCACTACAGCGGTTTTCCACTGATTCTCATTCAAAGCTCCATCCTCTCCATGTTCCTGCTGCCAGCCCAGAGTGTCTCCAAAATAGAAGGCCTACTTGACTTTTCAACCTCCACGATTCCAGCCGATTACTTCTATTGTGTTCTCCAGCCTGCTTTGTTTCTCTACAACTAAAAAGAAAAAAAAGAGGGGGGAAAAATCGGTCCTAACAAGCCTCTTGGTTTCCTTTTTAGTTTTCACATTATATCAGATTTATTTTTTTTATTCCCAGCGTAGTGACAGTGAGAGGGCCTGATTCCATTTAAAGCAGTGCGTTTTTCTAATCATCCACAGCAAACTGCAATTTTGTAAAAAAAAAAAAAAATCTCTTCAGTAATGATAAAAAAAAAATGAAATAGCGAGTTGATCTACTTCTTAAATATAAAGTGTTAAACGCTTTATAAAAAGTTTATTAAAATGTAAAAGTCTGTATTATAGGATAGGATTCCATTATTATTATTATTTTGAATTCTCATAAAAATCGATTGTCAAGAAAATAAAAAAAAAAACGTGAATTATTTTTTTGTCCCTCAAATAACCACAGCATTTCCCACTTCATAATGTAATACCAAAGTAATAAATACCACAAGTTAAGGTCTCTGAATTAACAAATAAAACGAGTTTGAAATATCAGGTACATGGTGCGTAATTGTGTGCGTAAAAGGAGCCATAAAATCTAACCTGCAGGCCGGTTTGTATTGAACAGCAGTGTCAGTGAAACCTGTTTTGGAATAAATAACAAAAAAAAAAACAACAACAACAACAAAATGCTGCAATGACACCCACGTCCCTACCCACACACACACACACACACACACACACACACACACACACACACACAACTTTTGATCCCGTTACAAAACTGTTGCAAATGGTCAGCAGCAGCAGCAGCAGCAGCACGTCGCGTTTCCACTGCCTCCCATTGAGGTTTATTCATTAGGATCCTCACACTCACCCATTTGCTATTCATGGGAGACTTTTTCTTTTTTTTTTCTCGCTCTTTCCAAACAAACCCCGAGTCAAGAGTGGCAGATGCGTGCCATTATTGCCCACGGCTCGGTGGAAGCTGTTTTATGTAAGGCAAAGGCGGGTTAACCTAATCAATCATGTCGACTAGTTGTGTTAAAAGACGATTCATGGAAGGAGGAAGAAAACATATGGCGCAGGGGTGGAGGCAAGGCTTTTCTTAACACCGCAGCCAGACCGGGACCTTCTTGTGACAAGATGTATTCAAAGCCGAGCGAAAGAATGGGAATAAAGGCAGTGGACGGCTGCTAATTGAAGTCATGGCACTTCAAGGCTGAAAGCAGGGGTCAATTATTCAAAAGGTCCCGAATTTACCAAGCGAAGCAGATTTTAGGGTGAATATTCCATGTGTTTCCTTAATCTCCCTTAATCTCCAAACGTTATTTTACTCTTATAATAAACATATTAAACGTGTCTTTATCTCATAGGATTCCTGTAGAGATTTACACAATGCAGTGAGAGGACAAGAATTCTTTTAGCACCATTTTTGTGTCTCCAAAATTTTTTCAATTCCTGATTTAATCATAAAAAAAAAACCTTCTACTAATTCATCCCTCAGGTTTTTCCATTGACTTATTTTTGATATGATCTTCTGCACAATCACACATCCAATCGCGCCGAAAGCTTCTTGAAATATCATATAACCTTTATTTACATAGATGCTGATTAAATAGAATGTTACAATAAAATTATCGCATAGGATGTTTGATCTATATACAGAACTCAGAGCGTGTAAAAGTTTGCAGTCGACACTAATCGTGGTGCCTTCTTTGCGCAGCGAATAGGCCTGCATGCTTGCAGAGGCACCTTTCTCTCAGGACGCAAAAAAAAAAAAAAAAACCGTCTACACTTCAGGTGGGATGGCCTGACACATCGAGCCCTGGATGTGTGTGTTGAAACAAAATTTTAAAAAAAAGAGGGAGGGATGCGATTTAAATATTTGGCAGATCCGATTCCTTTAACAGAAAAAAAAATGTGAATAAATGGCAAACAAAAATAATTGCACAACTTTTTCATCCCTCCCTTCAATGTGTAATATTAAAATGTATATTAAAACGTTTACACAGTTTTCAGTCTTCCAGTACCATAACAGTTCGGTCTGTCTGGAAAGGAAACCAAATATTCCTCAAGATATTGTGGTGGAACTTAAAGGACAGACTTGGAAGGCTTTACAAGTCCGATTAATAAATTAAAATGGAGAAAGAAAGAAAAAAAAAAAGAAAAACAGGAAGGGGAGAAAAACTTTCCCGAAGTGTTCGTATATGTATATATTCTCCTTTTGTCAATATCCGTGCAAAAGTTTGGGAAGAAAAATGTCCCCTTTTTCATTTTCTTTATTGTTGTTGTTGTTTATGAAAATCACAGAGCCCCTGACTGTCAATCGTCCACCTCGATTTCCTCGTCGTCCTCCGAGAATTCATCCGTGGTTTGGTCTCTTGACGAGGAGGGGGACTGTGGGAAGGCTCGGTGTCCTTGAGAGGTCGGGGAGACGCTGGGCGACCTGGCCTCGGGGCCCCCACCCTGGGGATCCTCTATGTTTTCCATGGTGACGAGCTTCTGCAGGGTCTGTGGGGTGATTTTCTTTAGCGACTCCACGTCCGCTTTCATCTCCTCCAGGTCCCTCTTGAGTTTGGCCCTGCGGTTCTGAAACCAGGTGATGACCTGCGCGTTGGAGAGTCCCAGCTGCTGCGCGATTTGGTCACGGTCGGCCGGAGAGAGGTACTTCTGGTACAAGAACCTCTTCTCCAGCTCGTAGATCTGGTGGTTCGTGAAGGCCGTCCGCGACTTTCTCCTCTTTTTCGACGTCTGCCTCTGTCCAAAGGCGTTTACGTGCTCACGACCTTGGAGGGGATAGAAAAGGAAGAAAAAAAAAACATAGAAGATGAAACAGCCGCCACGGTCGCTTCCCCCCAAAACTACAGCAGCAACAGAGAGCTCCGCGGTGCAGGCCTGACCTCGGTTCACAGGCTGCATTTGTCCTTTTACTCAAAACACATTTTATTTTATATGACTTTACTATCAGACTAAACCTTACACTGAAGCGTAAAGCCCTCCTGGTTCCCACTGACACGATCACTTTCATGTGCTGTCAACGTTGTCAAAAAATTATATTTGCTCTGAAAATGAGCAGAATAATTGTTCAGCTTCCCACCAGGTCTGGAACCAAGCGAGAATATATCCAAATCAGAATCAGTAAACACCCACGTGTCTGCAGTGCAACAAGAATTTGCTGCAAAATAAAGCAAAATTTAACTTAAATGTATGTCAGTCATTTTTTATCCAACGTAACAGTGCATGCAGCGGGCCCTTAGAGCTAATTCGCTTTTTTTGGTGACAGGTTGCAGCTAAGTTTGTTATCCAGTACATCAGCCAGTTGTATCTTTTATATGCAGGCATATTTGCATGCGTAAATGCTCCATTTCTCTGCCTTATCTTGTATTCTACACACATTCCCACACAGCTGTCCTTGCATGTCTACATTTAAAGTCAAAACAAACCCAGCTAGCAGCGATAACAGCTGTGAAACTCACAATAATTCCGCTTGTTTCACTTCAAAAATCACCTGCATGAATAATCTGTCCCCCTAAAAAAAAAATCACATTTCGCTTATGAAAGTTTTTACCTTCTGCTGCCTGGATAACGCTCACTTCCAGACCCTTGAACGTTTTGCTGGCCAGCTCCTCCAGCGCGCACAGCGGAGAGGACGGCGTGGTGATCCCGTTCCTCGCCGAGTTGGAGCCCGTAACTTTCTCCAGCACTCTCGGCGGACAGATACTTGCGACCGACTTCTTTACGGAGGGTTTGTTTAGGATATCCTCAATACTGAACGGCGTTAGCGGTTTGTTGGAGTTGGCCGGTGGCGGCAGCTGGTCCAAGGGAGCCCGTCTCCTCTCCTCGCCGCTGGTCTGCAACACAGAACCTGCCTTCATGTCTTTACTGGAGGTCATCGCAGTCCCGAAGAATCGCTGCTTGCAAAAAAAAGTTGGCTATTTCATTCAAATGGCGGATTTCAGCGTCCACAAGTTTTCCTCTGGTGTTCGGAGTTCTCCTCGACCTCCACTATATTTTGACACTTAAAGCCGAATGCTGCAACTTAGCTCGCCTGAGAGCTTTCCTCCAAAATAACCATGCTTCGGGCGTAGTTGTAAAGGCAGCCGGACTGTATTCCCCTCAGAGAGTCGCAGGTCCTCTGCCAAGCTCCATGTAGATCTTTAGGAAGTAACAGACTGGAGGGGGTGAATCCCTGCAAGGGGAAAAAAGCTTTCTCGGGCACCAAGAAAAAGAAAGCGACTGCTAACGAGTTATTGTTGATTGGGCGAAGTTCAATTAGAGAAACACTACACTACTTGCTGACCCGCTGCTGCGTCTTAAAGGGCCGGACCATAATAACTAATTGGACGTGGGGAATAGGAGGAGTCTGTTGCTGCCGAGGAGAAAGATGCCCTGAAATGTTTATGCATCTGTTTCCCTCTGCTGGTGTGTTCTTCTAGAAAGGGAGAGTTGATGGCCATTTAAAATACTGCCACCAGCATCATTCTATTATGGAAAAGTTTGGAGGAACTCTGAGCCAACAATAGTCTCCAGCCGTGATATTCATTTGATCGTTTTCGTGCGTAATTACGCACAGCGCATTTGGCGTAATGTGCACATTAGGCACTGTGTTGCATAGGAATTTGGATTAAAAATAAACGTTCTGACCGCATTTAAGGACTTGATTTTAAAGCCAGTTTAAATTATTTGTCGACAAATAACATGACAGGCGATGGATTGATATTTTTGTTTTTTGAAGTGTTATCACAGGAAATAGTTCCGCTAATCATTTTCAGATGATTACAGCTAGCAGTGATAACCACATGGAACATGTATATTTTATATCACTTTATTCAGTGCTCAGATGTTTATATAAAGCCTTGGAAAAAATAATTTCTTAAATTTTCTGAGAGAATAAACAAAAAATGGTTTTCTAATTGAAAAACAAAGAAAATCAAGGAAGAAAGAAAATCACTCGGTTTGAGAGTTGACTTTATTTTGTTTGTTCATTTTTAATCGGGCGGTTTGTTTATTTTCTGTGTATTTTCTGCTGTTCTTCCAGGTTGTGTCACCCCTGCCCCAGTCTGTCCCTGCAGGTAAGATCCAGAGTTCCAGTGTAATTTAATGCGCTAGCGTGAAACAAGCGTATAATAAAGGTGACGCCGTGCTGTGGCTCCGAGTCTGAGGATGGAGAATGTGAATTTTACTGAAGGAGGTTTAGGATGTAAAGAGAAAAGCGGATTAGAGAGAGAAAACGGGGACGAAATGGACGCCTGGGAGAGCAGCAGGTACGTCTGTTCAGAGGAAACACACCTTGTTTTATTTAAAGCTCGTCTTGTAGCACGTTTGCTTGTTGTCCTCACGTGGCTCAGATATTCGTTTTAACAATCGCAAAGAAATAGATCAAATGTTTGTTTTTGCAGCTGTAGGAATAAATAAAGATTTGTGAGAAATACACCGTTGTTTAGCTGAAATGAAAACGGTACCACCTTGAAAATCCAACAACAGCAAATAGAAATTTCTTGACACAAAATGGAACAAAAAGCTTCTCGTGATAAATGAAGCCCACGGTTCGGCAGCTGAATTATAACCTGCGCGCAGTACCACCTGCTGAAACCGAGCAGAGGCTGAATGAAAGAAATACCGGAGAAAATACAGTATTTTTTAAAGCACAATCATATTTTCCTGACCCCACTGGGTAAAGCCTGCCGCCCATGAAGCCACTGCGGAGAGCCTTGTGCCAACAGGAGCATATGGTGACATTGGTTTAGGGACAGAGTTATAAAACAGCAGGAAATTCTATTATCTGCCTTGGAGGTCCACCCTTTGTGGCTGCTTTGAATACATATTTCTCCATAACGAGCAGGAGTTTGTGGGGATGAATTTAATTAGGGAATTTTGGACAGAAACGCGGCGAAAGTGCAGGTAGCTGAAAAGATATTAATATCACAATGAAGGTGATTTAACGTGACACTTTTGGGCTTGGATTCAAAATTAGGTTGAAATTTAAAAATGTTACAGAGCAGACTATAGTGGGCAGACGTGGGTTGATATTTTGTGCATTTTGTTGCATAAATAGATAATTATTTAAATAAAAAAGCGAAAATACAAAAGGTGATTTTACAGAAAAGGCTAAATAAATGTAAACAGATATTTTTTCTTTATTTGGATGTTTGAGGGAAAACAATCTTGTGCTTATCTGAATATATTTTTTAAATGTCAGGCCTGTATCATCTTGTGTGAGAAGGAGGAAAGCTTCACCTGCACATTTACAGATATGATCTAAAAACGGATGAAGCTGCCATGGGCTCTGCAGACCGTCCGGACCTGCGCTCTGTAGATTATTAACCTCAGATTTAAGCGTGAATAGCTCCAAGACCTCCCCAAACGACGGTTCAATGGGCTTTAAGGTCTGAAGTCAAGCTTGTCCGAAAGTTTTTTTTTTCTTTCTTTCTTCTCTTTGGCTTAATTTAAACGTTAATTAGAAGCAGAGCAGCTGACATCATCCATCATCAGCTCTTGAAGGATTTAATTGGATGATTCGCTTCGATTTTACCTCCTATCAGCACCTCCTTCCTCCAAAACGTTGTCAGCTACATTCAGTCACTTCAGAAAATTATTATTAGAATTTTCTCCCTGTGAGGAGCAATTTATCAAACAGTAGCACGGCTCTTTTTCATTTCGTTTTTGTTTTTTTTTCCTCTTTTCTCTTACATTTAAAAATCACAGGTCTCCTGGTAATAGTCAGCGGGGCCAAATGTGCACCGTTCGTGTCGTCCCTGAGCTCGATAAAATCAAAGCAGTGGGAAAACTCCCACCCGGTGGAGGCCAGCCTTTCTCTCATTAATCACCGAATTAATTCACTGCGGTGCAGAGCGAATATCGAGGAATGCTTCAAGTATCAAATTCAGCCTCCACCGGAGACTCAAAGAAGGTGGTGACAAACGCAACAACTGCAAAAATAATCCTGAAAATGTAATTTGTTACAGAGCTGTAACGCGTTACCGCCGCTCATTACTGCACACGCGATGGGCCCTGCAGCTCCAGAGCCACGCTCAGGTGTTCCACACAGGGAGGATAAAAAGTGGCTTTGTAGAGGCTCTTTATGATCTTTATTTATTCTTTTAGTTTTTCAGATTTAGACAAAGTTGTGCTGCATACATGCTTCAAAATAGGACAACACTATGAACACCTACAGGAATTTACAGCAATTTTAGATTCATGGTCAAGCTGCACATTCTTTCATCGACCTTTTTTTTTTCTTTTCTAAGCTTAAATTTCACTCGTGAAAAATGAGCTAAAATAGCGTTTTATTATTAAAGCTTTTACCTCTGTTGTTGTAGGGAACTGAGAAATAGAACAAATTATAAAGAAGCTTTACCACACTATAGAAAATTACAGATAAATATTCACAGTAGTATTTTTTTTAAACAAAAAATATATATCTATTTATTTTTTATCGCCCATAAAAATAACAAACAGGACTATAAATTGAGAACCACACGTTCTCTCAACCCCACTCGGATCATTTTCGTGTTATTTTGGATTCCTATGGTTATTATATCCCCAAAAAGAATAGAAGCAATTTATATTTGTGGAGGCCGTGGAGGCTGCGTTTGCGTGTCCACTGCTGTTGTCAAGAGGCAGCTCTCATTGCGCAGCGTGTCGTCCTGTATTATGAAACAAAACAGCTGTAAACGCCTCTCAGTATAACATGATACAGGAGAAGGCTGCTCGGGGCGCTGTGGGTGTGTTTGTTTCCATTCTTAACCGAGCTGTTTCCACTGGGCGGCTCACTGAGGAGCTTGATGAAGGCGCTGTTGATGAGGCTCCACTGTACCTCCGAATTACCTGGATCGTGTGTGACAGCGCGCGCCTTTTTCATATCCGGGTGTTTTACTGCAATACCAACAGCTACAGGTCAAAACGTGAAATATTTCTGTGGACACAACGAAATCAAAAGATTATTTTTTTAATGACAGGTGGGCTGTATGGTGAATAAGAAAAAGAACAGCACACTGTATAGAGTAACAACACGTAGAGTTGTTTAGAGGCATCATATTTTTATTAAGAAATTCCCCCAAAAAGTTAAAGTGAAGATTTGTTTTTGTCCGTGCGTAATGCGGAGGGCATCCTTCAAACTGCCCTCATCCGACGCGTCACACCTGCCCCGTAGCTGTGTGTGCGCGCGCATCCCAGCATCAAATTACTGGTCAGTGTTGATAGTCGTGTAACTAGAGGAGTTTGTCCTTTCCAAGCCGTCCACAAACGCACCGTTACAGTTTGACGTCGCTCCATCGGCTTAGACGCACAGGTGTTGATCTTCTCTCCGTTTGGAGGTGATGCGTCGCCAACGCGGTGACGTCGTCACTTCTCATTGGCCATCGCAGCAGTCTCCGTCCGAGACCATTCATTACATCACTTCTCCTCAGGGTTCAGTTGTGTCAGGATCATAGTTTTTGCCTTAATATGTTTTGTCAAAAGCTGCTGATTGTTTTTTATTTTTTTTTAAAGAAACAGCAGCGCAATGACTAGTGACTGACAGCATTTTATTCTTTGATCAGTATCAGACTGCGGATCATCAAAGTAACAGTTTACAGGGATGTTGAACTTGCTACTGATGATGTAGATGTCAGATCAGCTTCTATCCTTTTTGTGTTAGATTTCCTTTTTGCAGCAGAGCATCAAATCTTTACAGCATCCAGTTTCATATGTTATTGCCCAACCTTTACTCAAATGACACCAGGGCTGCAACGAACTGTCCATTATTGTAGCAGTTATTTTCTTGACTCAATAATTCATGATTTGTTTGCTAAACATCAGAAAATAATTTGAAATTCTCTTTAAAATTTCCAACAGCAACGGGCGACACATTCAAACTTATTTTGTCTAACAAACATGAGGTCATGCATGTAGTGAATGTTAGACGGTTTTGCTTGAAAAATGATTGAAACAAGTCAGAATATCAAAAATAAATAGACAAATCAAAACGTGTCAAAACAAATATTGGCTGAATCTCTGCTGAAACTCTATACGCCACCCTTGACCTCTTGCATATAACACACTGTGTAAAATAATGCTCAGAGCTGAAGCGTGCTCTTTGGATTATTTATATGTACTCAGGCACTTCAGCTTATGAAGTGCAGTTTTTGTCTTAATGCAGTAAACTGTAAAAATGTAAAAACAAAATTTCGACACTCTATATGTTTTAACGGTCCTTGTTCGAGCTCAGATGTCAGTGAAGTAAAGCGGAATGAACCCGTTCTGAAAAGGCAGCGGAGTTTCACCGTTTTATGGACATCTGTCAGCACACATCCTGCGTGTATCCGTTTCTGTTAAACACAACGTACTCCAGTAATTTTTGCACCCTAACTGGAAACCTCAGCGCATAGAGTCTATTTACAGTGTTAATAACTGGGTCACAGACAAAGTGAACAAGGTGCTGCTGTTACAGCCGTGATTGATGAAGAGATGCAGTGCAGCATGAACATAACACACCTGCTTCCATCGTACATGGATGAAGTGGGTTTCTGTTGAATATGCTCTGCTGATCCACCGTCTCACACTCGTCTCCCCCCTGACTCACACATTCTCTACCGTCCTTTGCATTCCTCACAGAGACTGCAGAGATAAACATAAGCGGCGTCCAGGCCCGAACACCTCTGAGCACAAAGCTGCAGGGGCTTCATTGTGTACCTTGGCCTGAGCTCACACACGGTCCGGCTCCAATCCCCCAGGCCCTCTCCTGGGAGTGGACCGTGGTCGTCCTCGTTGCTCTCTAATGGCCCACAGGGGCCCATTTAAGATCATAAAGAAGGATGTGTGGAGGCTTTAAGCAGGATTACAGCATTACAGATGAATGTTTCTGCTGTTTGACTTTTGACTGGCTTCATTACTTTGTAATTAGCCCACTGACTGGAGGTAGAGAGCAGGAATCTGATACCAGACATTCGATTTATATTGTTGATGTGTTTGTGGCCCGTAACCAGTCCACTAAAGAAGAGTGATTAAAATGACCAATGATACCACACGATTATTACAATATTATTAACAATATTGTAGTAGTGTGAATACTCCTGAATGATTTTAAAATTAAATGATAAGTTTCTTTAACCTCATGCAGTTTGTCTAATGTGTTCTATATTATGGGGTTATTACAACACTTTTTTTTTTGCGACTGAATTATGCCAACAAGCAGCAGCATCTAGCTATTGTTAACTGATCTTAATTTAAATGCAAGATTTTCGAAACTCAAATTCTTTTTTTTACAAATAATAGTGATGTAGCCAAAAATTTACGGCATCCAAAAGATGTAGCAGCCTTGTCTCCAGGCATATTTTACCGTTATTTTTTAGTGAAAAATCTAAATTGCATTGCCTTTCTTAGGAGATAAAAGTCACTGGTCAGTCTTTAATTCACTACATTACACACACACACACACACACACACACACACACACACACACACACACTAGACCAGGTCTATTTATAGGTGACGATGGGATTGGGCCACTGAGCTGCTCTGTGATCAGGAGCGACCACAAACATGAACGCTCAACAGGCCCGAAGAGGAAAGTAAAGTTAAGTCCTTCATAATCTTTTGATGTTGTAGAAAATTCAAGCTACAGCTGGTCATGATCAAAAAGGGATAAAAGAAAAAAAAAAAAAAACAGATGCTCCAAACGAAATCAAGCCAGAATTACATCAGATGTTTTACTGTCATTAAAACCTTCCTATGTCCTAAACTCGTTTGCTATAAATTCTCCTCAGAGTGATTCATGCCGGCCTGACAGCTAAAGATACCGTCTTCTGGGTTTGTCCTCCACTCGATTACATCTGAGTCAAGACTTTTAATATTATTTGTTTTTATCTTAGCTGCATCACACACGCCACAACTTTAAGGACATCCTTCAGTCGATAGCTCAGATATTTTCTGTCTTCGTTGGGCCTCGAACCTGCTGTAGACACATTTACTGCTCTGTTACCCCAAAACCTCCAAATCAGTGTCTCTCATGTTGTTGTTATCTAATTCCAATTTGAATTAATTTTGTCTCGTTCATGTTAAGTTTGGGTGATTTTCTCATTTTTCTTCAGTGAAAGAAGTGAAAAAACACACACCTGCACATGCACTAAGTGTTCAGATATACGCGTAGATTCAACAGTAGGAACAATGACACAGATTCACACACTTTCAGTATTTCTGAGTCACTGACAGACTTTTGATTATTTGCCGCAATTACACAAGTGAAAAACGACGCTGACATTTCATTAGGCAACAAAACAAAATGTATGTTCCAGCATTGCGACCCTCTTTATTCGTCCATTAGTTCCACGGTTTTAGCTGTTAAATGGACCGTTTTTAGCGGCACGTGAACGCGGCTGACAGTACGACAACGCGCGAGCAATAAACCCAACCATCATACAGGAAAACTGAACTTTACTGCCATTAGAGACAAAACCCGCGTGCTCCATTCACGACTCCTATAGGGCCTATCTTCTTATGTCACTGTACATATCTTGGCAAATGAAGACAAATACTCGTGCGAGCAAAAACCGTGTTCCAGGGGAGCTTTCAACAAATTAATCACTTGCAATTCTATACTTGTCCACTTGGGCGCCTGGCGGGTCCCTGATGCGGCGTCCGGCGCGTAATGAGGGCCTCGTCGCTGGGCGCTCTTTACAAGCCAGAGCTGCTGAGAAGAAAAAAAAATAAATGAGTAAGCGAAGCCACCCCTCTGGAGGACCTGCGTTTTCTTGAGATGGTGTGGCGCCTCGACCTCCAAGATCACCCCTCTACCCCTCCGCCAAGTCTTCCTCTCCCTCCACACATCAGGATTTCATTAAGCGGTGAGCTGCAAACCTTCCCCTCCTCCCGCCCCCCCAATCCACTTCACTCCATCACCACCACCACCACCACCACCACCCCCTCTTCCCCCCTTTTGCTCTTTCTCCTGCACCACTTTGCTCCCAAACCAAATGAGGAAATAGCTCGTCTGGTCGCTGACAGACCTCGGGTTTGGCCGTAAAGATAAATGACCCAAAGTATTAAAGTTTAACACGTTGACAAAACCCACCTGATCTGTGGGATTAATGCAACAAAAAATCCATCTGTGGAAAAAAAAAAGAAAAAGAAAAAAAAAGGAGGTTGTGTTGGGAGGGGTGATGGGGACTCACAGGAGAGTAATAGCCGGCCACTGGGAAGGTCAAACAATATTTAGGATAAGTACATATCCAGTGCTGAGAGGCAGAACTTAGCAGAGAGAGTTCGCTGCGTCTCGTGTATCGTGCATCATGTTTTGCGAAGTAAAGCGATTCCACGAAAGGTAAAAAAAAAAAAAAAAAAAATACACACAACACACACACACACACAGTTAAGACTTCGGATACTTAATTGGGTCGCATGAAAAGCACGAGGAATGCTTTCACTTAAAATCACATTAATATTCTGACGCCATCCGGAGCAGAGGTTCTGTTTTCGAGCATTCCAACCACAACAAAGAGTTAGCGGAAACTTAAATATGCTGGCTGAAAGTAAAAGTCTGATGCCTTCGAGTATCACGTTTATTTGCCGCCATTATTTATTTTCGTCTGAGATGATAAAGGTCTCCTCTTGACCATAGCGGCGGAAAAACAGGAATGCAATTTTTTAACTCGCATTTTATACTTGATATACTTTGTGGTCAACTAGTTCATCATTTTTGGGAAATGCTGTACATCTGATAAATCTGCATTTCAGTGGAGAGTTGGCTAATCGTTGCTCATTGGATCTCCAGCTCTGCCAAAAGCTTTAGGAATTGTTGGATATTAGATTTAAAAATAGTAAGTGTCCTCAAACAGCTTTAACGGACTGATACTAGCCTACAAAGCCTCACTGTGTATTTACCGCAGGTTACTGAAGTCGCTGGCGTATCTGTTTGCAGATTTTTTTCAAGCATCCAGGAAAATTTATGATCCAGATATTAAGATGCATATAATCTTATGTGGCCCGTAATCAGGATGTGAGGTCATTTCCAAACTGCAGCGCATTATAAATGTGAATGTGGTCACCGCCTCTTCGTCTTGTCCCCGGCGAAAGTTGAACGATCCCCTGGAGGGACTGCGGTAATTGAGCTCGTGTTATCTTGTGTTTAAAGTCAAGGCTAAAGGTGAAAGCATTGATTTACCTGAACTGTATCAGAGGACAGAGTGGGAAACTTTAAGAAGTGAAACATCGCAATCGTCTTGCCTGCTCGTGGGAAATGTTGGTTTTTGCTGAGGACATTTTCAGAGGTTTTGGATTTGGAGTAAATCTGGAGATAAAGTTCTGCTCAATGGATGCTTCCACTCATTTGTACACCCGACACATCCAACTGTGTTCTTGGCATTGTCACATTTAATATTTGTCGTCATTTGAGGTGGAAGCCATTAATTTTCCTCGATGCTTTCATTAAGGATGCTTATTAACTATGTTGTATAACATATTTTCCATACTGTACATTCAAAGTGAGCGGCCCGTTGCAGTGGTTAGCACTGGCGCCTCTGGTCGATTGGGTTTTTCTGTGTGCAGTTGGTATGTTTTCCCTGTGCCTGCGGGAGTTTTCTCAGGGTGCTCTGACTTCATTCCACAGCACAAAGACATCTGTGGTAGGTTAATTGATGATTCTAATTTGGCCTTAGGTGTCAGCGTGTGCATACCTGGTTGTGTGTCTGTTTGTGTTAGCCTTGTGGTGAAATGGCGGCCTGTCCAGGGTGCACCCGCCTCTTACCCAATGTAGGTTTGGATGGGCTCCAGCCCCCCACAGACCTCTACAGGACACAGCTAATGGATTGAAGGAAGTATAAACGTCCTCACATGGTCTACGAGTCTCGTATATCAGAACACCAGGGCTTATCAGTTCTCATTGATACACTCATGATTTGTCATGACCAGAACTGCTGGACGATCTACAAATGCAAAAAAACAAAACACAAACATTAATGCAACAAAATGTATTTAGGTTTATTTGTTGTTAACCCTATTCAGGACTTTCATGTTGCCATACAGAGAAGGTCTTTCGGGGTCCACTGGACCCCAAGAAAGAATATCTGCAAAATATTTGTTAGTATTCATTATAGACTTTTATACGCTGTTAAATACATTTTCTGATAAGTTGACAGATTTTTTTACATTTAAAAAAAGCTTTAAAAACAACAACAACAACAAAAAACAATACCTGTCACCTAAACCAACTGGCCTGGGGTCCAAAAGACCCCAAAAGTCCTGAATATGGTTAAGAAATACAACAAATAAACACATTTTCTTATGTCTACAGTGTGTTTTAGTGAATTACAAATGAGTGTTTTCATACTGTGCTCCTTGTAAATGCTAAAAAGGGAGCGTTAAAACACTGCAATAAGCATTTTCATTCATTGCACAAAGCTGTTTTTTTTTTTTTTTTCTTCAGCAGAGAGCAACAAGTGTCACCATGACTTGTTGTAATTCTTTGCATTTGCTTTGTCCACCTGGTTAACCACAGGGATTAAGATATCCACAAAGGGAACTCTGACAGCTAGAACATGTCATCATTTTGAAAGTAAATGTAAATGTATTCATTCCTGTGATTAAGACCTAATGTGGAATATGAATAGTGGTGAAGCGGGAAGCACCTCTCGCTGCAGCAAACATCAAGAGTTACTGGCACACGTGTTGCCGTCTGGCCCAATTGTGATGCACTTCATGGAATCATGAATGTGTCCATAAGTGAAATATAAGGCATTAAAGTGTGCTGAGGAGCAGCACTGGAACGTGTTTGGATGTTTCCTAGCCAGCTGTTAAATCATTATTATCGCTTCCTATATTTCATAGATGGTTTAAATTGGACTTGTTCCTCTTGGTGGACAGTCGCTTTTTTGTCTTTTTCCTCCTGAAGTATTCAAATCATGATCATGCATGGGAAGAAAAACCAACAGCTAAATAATAAAACCTGTTTTTATCAGATGTGTGGTGACATCAGCTGCCTTCGGGAAACCCCTCTAGATGCTGGAGCGCCTGTGTTTACTCATTTCTTGGAAAACAGACAAAGACAGAGTAGCAAGAAGAAGAAGAAGAAAAAGAAATGGAAATCGTAACACTTTCATTCCACAAAATCCCATTCAGACCACTAGAAAAATCTATGAGATTTACTGATTTCATCACTTTTTCTCATTTTTGTTTGAGAAGAACTCTTTCAGCTCTTTTTTTCTTTTCTTTTATTTCTCAGGTCGAGGTATTGTAATGGACAGGAAAACAGGAAAAATAGCAATAGGAAAGAAATGTCGGGAAGCATAAATATTAAGGGAGTGAAAACGCTAAGCGAGGTCTTGGCCCGATCTGGGTCCATAACTTAACTCTGTCTCACAAGTTCATAAATATTGAGAAAAAGGCTCACACTGTCGCAGCCATGAGCAATGAATCCATGGAGAAAAACTCCTTTGTGTCTGCGTTTGATTTTTGTTTTGCAAATCAGAATCAAGATAGATGTTGAGTGTTAGAAAAAACAAGTCAAACCACTGTCTATGATGTGATAGGACATTAGTGAGAGTCTCAGTGTTAATTAGTGGGTACTTTACGGCCTTTTTCATGCACGACATTGACAGCTAAAGTTATCGCTACCTGAGCTGACTGTTAAATATCCATTTCCACCAAAAAAAAAAAAGTTTCTTTATATGGATTTACTGGCTGTATGACGGCCTGACCTGCTTCAGGTTTTTCCACAGTAACACACCAGTTCACTCTCCTCCCTTTCCCCTTTTACCTTTCTGTCTGCCTGCATGAATACAAATTGTGAGGAGACAGACACGCATACATTCACCCTCCCACTCACACTTCCTCTATGATTTTATTTCCTGCACCAGAGCCATTTTAATAAATTTCTCTGTTTCCTTTGCTCCGGTTTATGTATGTTTTCATCTTCTCACCGTATTTTCCATGTTGTTGCTGTCGTCGTCTTGCCTCTTATGCCCAGTTGTGGAGTTACTGGTGATGTTAGCTTCGCTGTAGTTAAAGGCTGTTTTGGTCTCACATGATCAAATGAATAATTGTTTAGCTTTTTCAAATCATTTTTTCTCATTAAGGATTTTTTTTTTCCTCCAGTTGTCTAGACACTTCTGAACTGCATTATTGTGTAGCTAACCATTTAAAAGCCAGTAGAGGAAAGTGAGTAAATGTATTTTTTCAATTACTGTACTTAAGTATAAATCTGAGGTACTTGTAGTTTACTCTGGCATTTAGACTGAAAACAGAGACTTGTTGGACCAACTGCATGCAACTGAATTAAATGCATCCAAATTAATTTAACAGGTAATAATTATTAAGAGAAAGAAGAAGAAGACATTTCCAACACAATTTAGCAGCTAAAAGCAGAAATAATTATTGCATTTTTAACTTTCTGACAGTCCTTGAACTTTTTTTTTATTTTTTATTTTTTACTGCATTCTGTTCTATTGGGGTAAACGATGAAATCTCAGCTGTGATATTTCAGCAAATCAATTCTATCTCATTACAAACTCTGCAAAACAACAACAATTTGCATGACCAGATTCTGTAAAAAAAAAACAAAAAAACCTGATGTCCTTGGCATAATTGATTCTCCAAGACTGACTCAGCGGTCACCAACAGTAAAAATCCAGATTTTAGGTGAACTGCATGCAGTGTTTTCACAGAACATGAGAGGGTTAAGCTAGATCTACTTAAACCATTTGATTTTTCTCAAATAAACAATTTGAGTTGATACAACTTAATTTTAGGGAGAGTCAACTGAAAATTTTCAACTTTAGTTTTAGCTTTTTGCAAACCAAAAAACACATTAGGCTTCTTGTTCTGTCTTTTTCTTTATTCTGTTATTAGAGTTGCAGCAGCAAAATCTGAAGAAACGTGGATGAGAGACAGACACAATACTAACCTGTAAAACTTATATTTACACTTTCACCAAAATGAGAAAACCATTTTAAAGAGACAAAGGGTCATAGTTGATAGAATCGAACTAAGATTGCTATTACCAAAGCAGAAAAATAAATAAAATCCTTTCAAAACAGTATCTGGCTTCAACTTCAGCTCAAATACACTTCTTGTACCTTTTACTTCCTCTTCACTGCATTTCAGAGAGAAATACTGTAATATTTGCTTTTTAGTTAATTTTTAGATGATGAGTTTAAACAACAACAAGCTTTTGCAGTGTAATAATTGTTAAGTTAAACCAGTGGTTTCTAATCTGTTTGTTTTCTTACATTAAACAGTGTGTAGTTTGGGTCTCTCACTAGTGAGCAATAATTAGAGTAAAACTACAAAAACAGATTTTTTTAAAATTAGAACTTTATTTATCTTTTTTCTCTCTCTCTTCTTAATTATCTCATGACCCCTCAAATTAATCTTTTTGTATATATACTGTACATAAAGTAGCTCAAGCTAGCTGTCCTATATAATAATATATTAATGATGGGGATCACATCAGTACTTTAACGTGTGCAACAGAATATTATTATACTTATGTACCTTTAATTAAGTAGGAATGTTTATAAACTTTGACTTGCAGTGAATAGTTTAGATTGCTGCACTTTTACTTAAATGATCTGAATACTTTGATCTGAATAAAATAAAAACAAAACTAGCTGTGAGAAACATTTTCAAATCACGCTCATATATACATCGAAAAAAGCTGCATTCCAATTTCATTTTTTGTTCATCCTTTAAATATTTTCAAAGTAGTAGGAGGAAGAGCTCAAGAAACAAAGAAAGAAACACAAAATGCCAGAGCAACAAAACCAGATTTTATGGGAGACCTGAAGCCCAGCAGAGGAGAGAAGAGGAAGCTCCAATAATGTTAGGAGTCCTGATGCTCTTGTTAAAAACGCAGCAGTAGCTTGTATGTTCAGAACACCACACCAGCATTCGGGTCGCTTCTATTCTATCAAATTATGCAAAATGAATTTACTGTGCCTCTGTTTTTTTTTGTTTTTTTTAAAAACTTTTTTGTACTCCATTCATGCTTTAGTTTTTGTCTTCGTGTGAGTGCTGCTTGGTTTGCCAATTCAACATCGACAATGACAACATAAGAGAACCCAGAACTCTTTAAGCTCCCCGTCTGTTTGTTTTATACAAACACGTGTCCAGATGTGGCCACATGTGTCTCAAGTAAACACTCGCGACGGGATTTGGCTTCCCGTCTTGTGTTTGATCTGTAAGAAACTGTTATTGCTGGGCTTGGCCTTACAGCGAGATATCTGTGGTGATTTGGTTGTAAGTATCTCATCTCACAAACATGGACATAAACCACTTTTAACTACATTACTGACATTCTGCACGAAGGTAAAAAAAAAATATGTGTCACATCACAATGCAGAAGACAAGGAGATTGTCAAACTTTAGTTGTAAGATATCAAAGGAACATAGAATTAAAAAACACCGGCCATGAACATTTGCACATAGATGCTTGCAGTATCAATGTTCAACATCGGATACATTCAAGAAAACAGGATTATTCTAGACAGGTTATTTTGCAAGTGATGTTTGATGATTTAAGCTCTTATTGGAGTACCTCAAAATTCTTTTCCTTTAGTTCAATGTGTGAGATATTTTATTGTTTGCTTCTATATTTATCGCAGGCAACCCTTGTAATCAGATTACCTCAGAAGTACCTTGCCGGTTTTAATGTCACATATTATCGGGCCTTAGAAATGTGAGTAGAACCAGGAATTTCAATCTACATTTTCCACAGACTCCCAGCAACTTTGAAAACAACAAGGGGAGGGGGAAAAAAAAAAAACAACACACTCCAACACATCAGTCAACTTGGTGTCCCATTTTTGCTTCCAGAGGATCGACCGTCTGTGTGCAGCGGCCATGACACACCCCTCAGTGACCACATCCGCCATAAGCAGCCGCAGATGAAACGATATGGAGATTATCGGGACAAAAAGCCTCCCAGCTTGTCACGGGATGCAGAGCGTATTGTACATCCACATGTATTGAACACAAACCTGTCACCGTCTGTGACAGCCCCATTCATCACACACAAAGCCAATCCTGTCAGCAGCACAATGCGTTCTATCTGTCCCTCCTCCCTCCCCCACTTCTAAGTGACAGCATTGAAATGAACATTAGGACACCCGGGTATATATTGAAATGATTTGTTTTTCCGCCTCCCACTGAAGCCAATTTCCAGAGGCTAATAAACCTGGGAATTATTTCGTCTCAGAAAAAGGGACGGGGTTTCTCTCTCGGAGACATCATGAGGTCCCCACGTGTGGCTGTCACTGTAGTTGGTCAATCTGTCATTTCAAATCCAAACAAAGGAATTTAGAATTTCCGCTGCATAAAAATGTACTAATAGGTGAGTTCACAGAGAAGGGTTATCAGTCATGTCAACCAGGGCACAACAAAGAGGAATTATTAGGTAGACTATTAGTCTGAACCATCATCGCTCTCTAAGGGGCAGAGGTTTGTGCACAGGGTTCGTGTTCTATTTTAATTATGTTCATTTTCACTGAGGGTCACAGCAGTCGGGTTCAAAGTCAGTCAGATGGGCTTCTAGGCTGTGTCTTTGGGGCAACAATTAGTATGAATATACCAGATTAACCCTTTGGTTTACAGATTGTGGCAGAGCCGTTGCTATATTTTTATTGTAGAGATACATTTGTCTACCCAGAATTTATTTGCTGTGTGAATAGTGTTGTGTTCTGATATACTTTGCAGTAGGTTTCTGTCTTTGTGAGGAAAAACTGATACCAAAACACGGCAAATGGATATAGGCATGTGGAATGCATGCAGAGATGTAGAACAGAAATGTTTTATTTCCATTTGGGATGGGTGTAGTTTGAAGTCCTTTAGTTTTTGCAAATAGGAGGCATTTAATGTCTCATCACAAGTGTTAAAGGGGGCAAAGGCAGGAAATTAGAGGCAGCAGCTTATATTTAACGGTCACACTATTTGTCTCTGCACAAAAAAACAAAAAGAATAAAAAAAAAATACAATATTAGTAAAGGCAATGTGTAGATACAGTGACCAAGACAGGCCATAGTAGTTCCATATACATGTTTTTTATTCCTGTTCATACATGTTTTCTTTTCCATACACTGTGAAGTTTAAAAACGTCCAATTTTACTGAGTTTTTCAGTTTCAATCTGTCTTAAACACGAGAATAAGAAACCAGTTACAGATAGTAGAAGATATCCGTCCCTTGATGTTCAGTAAGGTTCTTCTTTTCGCCCAAACATAAAGGGGAATATCTGTAGCAAACAATCTGCAACTTTAAAAAGAAAAATCAGGTTTGATTTAGAGAAGAGGAACCGCTGCAGCTTCATGTGAGTCTCAACTGAATTTCAAAGTGTATTTTTGAGGGGAACAATGACCGGCCACTCTTAATAAAGGGTGCTTGTAGTGTTGGGATACAGCTTCAGGGGAGTAGGAATCGTGTCCAAGATCAATTCTTATGCACACATGTCCACATAAGCATAAAGACAGTCTTACCTATCCATTATTTGTAGCTGTTAGAAGGTTTAGATCCTATATAAGTCATGTTCTGTCTACAGACCAGCTCTGACAAATGCTGGTAGAAGTAAAACTCCTATTTCCAGTGTGATCCAATCTGTTGTGGTGGTGTGAGTCTAAAGCGAGTGTGTGAGATTTAACATAAGCTGCCCGTGTGTCTGTGTTCATATGTGAGCTGTTTTCTCATGTGTAGGGGTTTGTGTGTGCGTGTCTCCTGAGTCAGCACACTTTCAGTAATTACCCATAGATCCAGAGGCAGAGGGGCTTTGCAGCGCTGACAGGGGGAGCATCATTTCCCGAGTGTTCCCAGGGACTGCAGACTGCAATAACACCACTCAACAGGCCTATCAAGTTGATCCACATCACATTTTCACACAATTGCAAACACCTAACCTATTTATGCTGTAAACAACAGCAGCGAGCTAATAAAACATCTCATTGCTGTGTGTGGATGTAATCCAATGAAGTGCCGTCTTAAATAATGTCTCTTGTACTGTACACAATATTGTGTAAAGAAACATTGGTCCCAATATGTCTTTGATGAACATAATGGGACTTTTCAATAACAAATTCATAAAGAATGTATGAATTCAGACAGAACTCGGTCCATTGCTGTCGACAAGGTCTGCCAAAATGCTCGCTTCACTTTATGTCACTGTCCTGTGAAGCTGAAATAGTCCAAAATGTCTTAACACCAGCCTTATCGATGGTGACTCACAAACCTCATCACATGGGCTGATTTGACATCTTATTGACATTTGAACATCAGCCATTATTTGTCTTGAAGCTGTCACACCTACCGGGAACTGACAGATACTGAAGGTCTCTTCGCTGAATGGCATTTCATTGGATAACATCAGGCTGCTGTTGCTTGTTTTGTGAAGAGCAGATATTAAGATAACCTTGTTTCCATGCATTGTGTCGAACACAACAGTTTATAATCTGAGCAGCAAATACAGAAACTCATCAAAAACACTTCAGGGTTTGGTCACATACTGGGCACACGTTGTCTTAAAAGTTCAGAGAATACTGCATTACTTTTTGCACAGTTCACACCTCCTTAAATCAGCATTTTAAACTTGATTCATCCATCTTTATCTCAACTGCGACTAAAATAATTTTAATTCAACTGAGCTTACACTTGGATAAAACTGTTGAGTATGCTGCAAAATATTTAAGAAAATCTAAAAAGAATATATAAATGAACGATTTTCATCCATTTTTTTGCACCCCATTTTGCTTCACAGATAAGTGTGGTTTATTACAATTTGGGTTTCACTTTCTGAGTTTTGGCGATCGTTTCAATAAGAAAAAACAATGCATACTTATTAAATGAATTGCCAACATCTGTATGATTGCTTTAGCGATGGCAGACAGGGTGAGACACACCAGCAGACAGATGATCAAAGAGGGTTTAACCAAAACATTAGCTTAGCCACATTTTCAGAGGCAAAAAACTCCCCAAACACAAACCTTAAAATGACCAGACAAACTATCCTTTGCTGCATCAACCAAGACGACCCTCATCCACTAATCAGCAATTTTTTGGAGAGTGTGCTGGCATACTGTACCACTGTGTGGTTCACCAGCTGCTCAGCACACAAGAAGGTCCTCCACATTATCATCAACACCTTCCAGAAGATCATCAGATGTTCGTTGCCTTCTTTGGAGGCCTTATTCAGCTCTCAGTAGAGCAGGAAACATTCCTGAGGATCAAGCCCAACCTGGACACCATCCATTTGAAGCACAACCTCAGGTGGACGCTTCAGGTCCATCAAATCACAGAAAAACAGATTGAAAAACAGCTTTCCAGCCCAGAGCCATAGAACCCAATTCTGTCAAACACTCTCACTCACTGTCTGGACCTGAGTACCTTCTGATTATCTATGCACTTTGTATTTATTTATTACGCACTAAACGACTGACCAGTTTCATTGTAAATTGTATTGTATTGTATTGTATTCTATTCTATTCTATTCTATTCTAAAACAATGAACAAAACAACGGATGAGGCTATACACTATATTTACCTACATTTTAAATACACTCACTTTTAGTTTTACCCCCTAATTAAGTAATTTGCATCATTCTGTTCTGTTAAACTGCCGGCTTGCTCACCACCTGTCTCTTCATCTGACTGCTCTTCATATAGCCGTGTCACCAGGTTTGCAGATTTTAACACTTTGATGAGAAAACCTGTGTCATAAGTTGAAAAAAAAACGGCAAAAATAACAACAAAATCGCACAGAGAATGTCGGAATAATTAAAAATTACTGCATTATTTGTATTTATGTGTTTGCTTTCTGTCGTCTACGTCTGTGTGACTAAAACTTCTAAGTTTCATCGCTTCCACATGGACTCACCTGGCTGCTCTGCTTCATGCAGATAAAGAAAACAGCTTCTCCTTATGCTTTATTGCATGCTGACCACATACTGGAGTGAGCTCATTTGGAAGTCAGTGCACTTTTCCCTGGTGAATACACCCTCTGCCCTTCCCCCTTGTGCTTTTATTTTTAATTAACCTCTCAAAGATACTCTGTTGTTGCTTCCTGTGTCTGTGCCAGTGAGGTTAATGATTTCACCAGCCCAGGGAGACGCTGCAGAGGACAGATCAATGCACCTCAATTCCCTGCGCCTCGTGTTCAGTCTCACTTGCCGGACCACAGTGAAAAGGAGCAGGGGCTGATACTGATTGTGTAGCGGTGGACACCTTCCCTCTGACACACGTGCGGCACTCTGCATGCCAACAAACAGGCGAGCGCACAAACATGCACATGACTAATTCAAGACGAGCACACAGACGTCCACACTTAAAACATATTAAATATCCGCACAGGCACAAAAACGGATCCAGCTAAAACCAGCATTGGAATTTCAATTCACCAAAACAAACAAAACTAAATAAAGCTTTCACTCAAGCAAATATTCAGATTGTGGTCATGTTAAAGGTAAATAAGAAGATGATGGAACAGAATAGAAATGTAGACAGGTGATTTTTTTTTTTCATGTTTTATTGGCGTCTTGAATAAAAACGCACAATAAATTACCTGAGATTACCAAAGATATGGTAATCAGTTGTAAGCAAATTAGAAGCACCTTTGAGTTCTAAATATGCACCGCTTTAAATCCTCTGTAATCCTTTAATGTAGAGAACAGAAACCAGGCTCTAATTAATTGTGAATCTGTCAATACCGAGCTGAAAAGCGTGACGTTGTGTTTACTCATTTACACATTCAGAGAAGGATCATTGACTTTGTGTCAGCGCAGATGTTTATTTTTAAATGATATCGATCCAGAGGTAATAATGACCACCTCTGGGAAACAAGCCATTAAAAAGTCACATTGATGAGGAATTGTGCTGCTTTAGTCTTGAATGTTTTAGTGAAATATGACAATACACAAACAACAACACTTGGTGGGTCTTTTGGAGAACTTTAGTTTACATGCGAATGGAACAGACGTCTGCAGCTCTTAGCATTAAAGGCTGGATGTTTTTGTACTTGATAGTCCAGCATCTCCTGCTCCCTCTCCCTTCATATTTAAATGCATTAATAAAAAAATATATGAATAAAAAAAATGATAGAATCGAGAAATGTTTTGCCAATGTTCCAAAATAGCTGAATGCACATGGAAACTAACAACTGCACGGATAAAGAAAATGCTGCATCCCCCTCTGGACACAAAGACCTATAAAATGTTATGAAATAGTGTATGATAGAGCCATTAAAGCACCAGAACTAACTTGGCTTGCTGACAGGAGGACCGGGGCTCCCTGTTGTGTTCATCTCAGCACGTCTCCGTGACTATCTGTGAAACACTTACTCTTCGACTCACAATAACCCCTTCCATCTCTCTTCTCCCTCCCTCGCTCCCCTGGCCTTGATATGTAACAGAACTCAGAGGGAAGATGGAGTGGACGTACATAATCAGAGCCGGGCCTTTTCCCCCCATTGCGTCTCCATCAAACCAGCGAGGAAGACGCCATCACCACCAATCCCTTCTCGTGAACGCCTTTGAAACATCAAAACTGACTGACTGTAGGGAGCCGCGACATCAGAAACAGCACATTCGGTGCTGCAGGTATGCAGCGCATTGGCCTGAGCTCTGAACCGACCCCATGCTGGGCTCCGTTCACATTTGGATGTCTCTATCTGTGGAAAATTCACCCCTTCTCCACCCCGACCGCCTATCCCCGCTCCCCTGCCTCCAACTAGTGCAGAGCTGGCAGCCAGGATGCATCAATCACCGCACGCCAGGGGGATGACATCATGGCGAATTGGCAGGGCTATCTAAGCAGGGACAGGGAGTTTTTCAGAGGGCTAACAGAGATAAATAGAACTCCTCTAGGTTCCATCCTTCTCTGTGAGAACGTTATGTTTATCAGCTTTTAAAGACGATCAGCCTGACTTTGGTCCTCAACTTTTGGCCCCGCTTTTCCCTTTTTTCTCCTCCATATATGGCCGTCTGTCATTTGTTCTCATCAGCAATAACTTTGTTGTTGCACTTGCCCCACAGATCATGTTTGTGTCATTAATCCGGACAAAAGCTTAATGATGTAAAAATGCAGCTTTTTTTCTGATGTGCGGTCTGAGATAATCAATAAGCCCTCGTCAGAATACTTTGTTTTATCCATTATCAGCACATACATCTCATCTGATGCTTAACATCACTGATTGTGGAAGTAAAGAGTAAATGTTAATGCAAAAGCAAGAACAGGCAACATCATGGTGGAGATGAAGACTTATTGCTATAAACGTGCAGAGCTGTGAAGCAGGTTGTGTTGAAGCTCAACCTTTAGTGTTATCCTGAATTACATGATAGCGAGCATGTGCATTAGCTGCGCTCTTCCAGCTAATTTCTTATGCAAATGATGCATATTATTTCTTACACTGGGTGGGGTGCAGCTCAGACAGGTCGCCAGTTTAGCACAGGGCTAATTCTACACACCGTTATTTTGCGTACTCTTTAGACTCTCTGTAACTAGAATCAGGAACGTCTATAAGAACTGATTTATTCTAGTTAATCCAAAGTAATAATATGGCCCTCCCCCCTTTTCCTGAGCACTCTGATGAGAGCATGACTGACAGAAGAGAAACTGATATGGGGGAGAAAATCTGGTTTTGTTTTCGCCCCCTCGTCTCTCTTTTGGCCTGTGAGAGCCAATAAATCCCATATCCAGAGCTATTAGATTGACAGAGCTGAGCGCCGTTTGATGTTCAGATGTCTGAGAACGGCCTCTGCACATTCCACGGGCCAAATGCAGTTTGGCTGTCATCAGCAGGCCTACTTTTGGACATCATGGCATGCATGTCAATTATCCATGCCTTTGACAATTATGTGTCCAAGATAATGCTTATCTTTTCACCTTTTCACCTGCGCTGAAACACTGCAAGGCTGCATTATCAACATGGTGAAGATACCACACAGGATAACTCAATCTTGCACTTAGTCACACCACTTGTCGGAATGGCATTTGTGAGATAAATCTTTAAGAAAAACAGATCGGTGATGCCTTTGCCGTGCAATGAGGATGACTTAGAATAAAAGAGAAAAGCAAATCTTTCAGGCTGATTTGTGAGCTAAAATTATACCGGTAATGGAAAGAGTTGGAAAGCGGCTAAACCAACGTAGCAAAGCATCCACAAAAAAGAAAAATAATCAAAATCAAAAAGAGAATGTTTTGCAAGACAACCTGCATAGGCAACATTGAGTTAAGCTAAAGCAGCTCAATGGATCTTCAGTCACCCGGCTGTGAGTCATGTGTTTAAAAATCTGGCCTGGCAAAAAGGAAAGGTGTTATGTCCTCAGATGTGGAAGCTTAATTCTGCGCTTCCAACTTCTTGTCCGAGCTGGACAGCGCTCAGGATAATAAATTACCCTCTCAAGTACACCGTTGAGGTTTTAAGCGCAGGGATGAGGCCAAGGGAAAAGGGAAAATTGCGTGACCTGACGACCTACAAACTCTTAACCCCTGGCCTGAGTCCTGGGCTCCTCCCCGAGAGCTCTCAAAAAAGCCTGAGTCAAACATCGCATTTGGACTTTGTCTCCGTGACCCTTGCGCGTGCTGTCACTCCAGGTGCTTGCTGTTCCCCTTCTTTTCAATACACCTAGGGGAGGGCAAGCGGGGGAGAGAGGAACTCTACTGAGGATGGATAGTCTTGGTGATTAAAATTAAACACACCCCCCAGGAATTTCTTGCTGATTCTCATTATTTCCGCATTATTTTTTTTTCTCCTCCCTCCCACCCTCGTCCCTTCCTTCCTCCGCGAAGGCCGAAGACGGGCGAGGTAGTGAACGAGTGAGAGACATGTTGACAAGAGGGTGCTAAGTGGATTTGAGTTATGGGCAGTTGGGCGATGTGTTTGTTTAACCATCTGGTAGCAACTCCCTCTGTTGTGTGATGGAGTGCCTGTGGAGGGAAGGAGTCCAGTCCTAATATGGATGCATACAGTGTTGATTTGACAGGGTCATGGTAAAGGAAAGAAGCCGACGTGAGTGATGCACTTTTGATGAGCTAATTTCCAGAACTATACGGCAGTTTGATAATCATTCATTGTAAATAAAAATAAATTCATAAAAATGTGGTTAATCCTTCAGAATCCTCAGAATCTACGGTGTTCTGCATTAGACCACTATTCTTTAACAAACATAGTTTTCTTCTAACAGTTTATTTTTAGTTAATCAACGGCATTTTCTTTGTAATTTCTCACACATTACATATATTGTACACAGATGTTTGATATTAAAGTCTAGTTATGAATAACAATAGAAAAAACTTACACCTACATTCACAAAATTAGACAACCAGAGTGCCTTAACTCTATTCAGGACTTTTGGGGTCTTTTGGACTCCAGGCCATTTGATGACAGGTATTGTTTTTTATTTTTGAAGATGTTTTTTTAAATATAAAAAGAGGGACATTTGTCATTCATTTGGAACCAAAAATGCGTCAACTTATCAGAAAATTGATTTAAAATAGTATAAACGTCTAGAATGAACACCAACAAATATTTTGCACATATTCCATTGGACCCCAAGAAAGACCTTCTACATTATTATGGCAACATGAAAATCCTGAATAGAGTTAAGAATGATACCAACTGAAGTGTCCTCCTTGGATATGGAAGTCTTTGACAATATAAAAACGCAGATCCATGCACATAAACACACTGTTATCTGCACACGCTCTCACTAGCAAGCTACTGTCTATGTCGAACCACGCGCCAGACTCCAGTTATCATTTTGGAGGTTTCTTCTTATTAAATCCGGTGTGTAGCAGGGACTTTGCGCGGTTGCACCTCTCTTCAAATGGAAGCCATTGTTCATCTTCAGCCAATTACACGTGAGGTGGCAGTAACCAAATTAGGCGCCTCTTATTGAAGCGGTGACATGGAGTTCTGAAGTAATTACTCTGCCTTTTAATAACGCGCCCGGCAAACTCACTTTTTAATCTCGGCATCCTGAATTATTAAGCAGCTGTTTTTCCCCTTCTTGTTGCTCGATCAGTTCCTCTCAGATGCCGACTGCCCAGCGCCAGTAACCAGCCGTAAGGTGTTCTGACAGGACTCTCACACGTGAACGGTGAAAAATAACACAAGAACTATAGATTTACTCAACATCTACTTACCACCAATACAAGCAAACACATGTTAAAAACTGTGCAGCAGACCCTAGCGTCTACTAATTGTTCTTCCAAGTGAATCTTTTTGTCATTTGTGAGAAGGACCAATTGTCTTTGACTATATATGTAAACTATCTTTTATTGTTATGGAAAAATTAAAATGCCTATTTTCTGAATACCCTCCAACAGAACATCAATAAAGGGTACAGTGTAAGTATGAGACTGCAGAGAGAATTGGTCTAAAAGTGAAGAGACTTTTCATACATTACAAACTTAAAGAAAATGTCAGTAAAATTACAAAAGAGAGTCGATTCAATTCATGCTTAATCCAAGGTTTCCTAAAGTCTGGACCTTGGTCCACATCCAGAACAAACTGTCTTTGCCCAGGCATCAGCCTCTGGGGATAAATAATAAAGCCAACACAGAAGTGCCCAAAGCTGCAGTTCCTTGAATGGCCACTTGAGGCTGGCTTTAAAAAACAAGTCATTTCCTATAAATCTCCATGTTAATATGTCCACCTTTACAGTATGGAAGCAAATCAGGCTCATCCGATTTTGAATTTTAAAAGCTGTTGAATTTCTAACTTTGAATGTTGTTGCCATTGAAATTGTGTCTGTGAATTATTTTGTCTGAATTTAGCCCATCTAAATTTCAATAAGTCAAAATTTTAGGTGTAAAAATTCGAAGCCATGAAAATTCGACGGTGCTCAAATTCAACAGGTCAAATTTGACAGGTTCAAAATTCGCCATAAAAAAATTCGTTTTTCACATCCGAGGACTTAAACAATCGATTCTGGCCGAAGTCGAGCCAACGCCAAGCCAATCAAGTTACACTCCTCTGGTCATGTGACGCACACGACTGAATACAGGGGACGACAGTCATCAGTCATGGTGACAACCAGCGGTAAAGGCGGCGCTTCAGTGAGTATATTAACCCTTTATTTGCCTTCTGTGTCATTTGGTTTTTGAGAGTCAATAACCGGTAATGCAGGACACATTTCTTAAAAACCGGATTTATTGGATAATATCCCTGAGGAACTTTTAACGACTTGCATTGGCTACAGTTTAGCTAGCACGGCTAAAGCTGTGCCAGCCTTAAACAAAACTTTATCTTACTGAGTACAGAGGCACTAAATATGAGTTTATGTCAAGGTCTGACTGATAAAAAACAGTAAGGGCGCCACACTGACAGCACGTTCAGCAGCTGGGTACCTGAGGAACAATTTTACAAGCACACAAATGGACAGACATACAGTATGTACGCGATTTTGACTTGTTGAAATTTAGATGGGTTTAATTCAGACAAAATAATTCACATCCACAATTTCGATGGCAACAAAATTCAAAGTTAGAAATTCAACCGCTTTTAAAATTTAAAATCGGATGAGCCTGATTTGCTTCCATATTACAGCAGAAATAAACATGTTTACAGCTTAGTGTCAAAATTGTGTTGCCATTTTAAACTCATTTTCCTGTTCATGACAACCGTGTGTGATTTATTTATTTTTTTATTTTTATTTATAAGTCACCATTTAAAATTGTATTTATGCTTAAAGTTAAGCATAATTAAAGGCCATTTTTAGTGACAAGTGGGTAGGACAGTCCTCGTCCAGAGATGTTTGCATGGCCTCCCTCAGCTCTACCTCTTTGCATTTTTTTAATATTAGCTGGAAGGTTCGGAGGAGACAGAAACTGCAAAGACGTTGACGGACGGAGCCACCACACTGAGCTTCAGAACCGCTCTTTTGGAAATCTAAGAGTGAAGTCATGGAGGGTTCGTCCATCTTTGTATACAGTCCATGTCTGGACCTCATTCCTGGCTTATTCATTGACGTCGTTGGCATGGCAACATTAACTGCTGGAGAGAGTGTTGTGTGTTGTTTCTGCTGAGTTCACACAATTAACATGACACCAGAGAATTTGTTATAGAGCTAATTATACGACAATATTTTGAGCATCTTGACTGTCTTACACTTACATGTATGCTGTTCAAAAGTTGAAAGTTATTCTGGATCTGTAATCTTGAATTTAAAAAAAAAAAAAAGTAATAGGTTAAGCTCTAAACTGTAGCTTATGGTCAGTCAGGATACAATTATCTATGAGAATGTTGGTTCCAAAAGCTCCTTGAGAGGAACACAAGGCTTGTACAGTAGTACGAATGTTTTCTAACACAACAGACATTTCCTTTCACATGCACAGCAAAGTTTAATCTGTGCAGAGAAGTAGTTTTGTATGAAGGTACTGTGCATTTATTAACAACAAACAAACTCAAAATGCAAATACCTGCACACAAATATTCACACAGATTCTTGTCTTGACTAATGAAATGAATGAATGAAAAATACTTTATTTATCCCAGAAGGGAAATTCAGTTATTATTATCATTAAGCACATCATACAGAAAGTAGATGTTGGTGAGAGGGCAAGAACTCAGATACATTTTCATGGTTAGATAGTTGTTTCATTAGTATGTTTTTTCTGCTAAACCTGCTCTACGGTGATGTCAAAGTCAGGCTGTGTGATATATAGAAAACCACCAGCTAGTTGAACGTTCACTATTTTGTTCCAAAAGGAAAAGAAAACAGCCCAGTGGGCAGAACCTTTTTCTTCACTTCTCACTTTCCAGTAACACTGAAGGGACACAAAAGCTAATAAAAACTGTATCATGTCTACAGAGAGAGCAGCAGCAAGTTAGTTAGTGTTGGCAATCACAGAGCATCGACCCTCTGTGAAGTCCAAGAGTTTGGATCGATGAAAGTCATTCTCTAACGGGGGGGAGATGGAAGTTGAAAATCCTGATTTCTGCTTTAGCACCTCATTCTGTTTTTCACCTCCTCCATCTTGGAGAAATGTCAGGAGAACAATAAATGTATAAAAGGTCAGCGGCGTACTAACAGACCCTTCCAAGCTTTCATTACATTTGCTGTTGGCTATAGCAGAGGCGCTTGGGCAGCAGTGCTGACATTTGGTTTGTTTTTACACCATGTTGAGTCTCACACAGTTGTAGCTCCTAATAATGTCAGAGGGAAAGATCTTGGGGCAGCTTGGTTGTGTTTATTGCTACTGTGCAGGGACAGAAATAGAATTATGATTCATAACTGCAAGACTATTGACAACGCAATCAATACTTGAGGTAATGCTTTAAAAGTCAGAGGAAATGCCTTTTCTGCCCTACATTTCTACTTTTCTATCTCATGCGTGACGATTGTTGTTGAAATACGTACCGGTCCTCAGTCTCCCACACAGAATACATGTATGTCAGCATTCCATTTTGTTTTGGTGGTCTTCTTTTCTTTGTTTTGGAAAAAAACTGGCGCTGCACAATGCTAGCTCGTTATTTGACCGTGATTGCGACGAAAATGATTCAGAATGATTTGTGATCGCACACTTCTGAAGCACATTAAAAAACCAAATGCCTGCCTTCACATGAAGACATCCATGTGGTGCAGAAAGAAAAAAAATATCCTGTAATTTATCACCTACTGTGACCATATGAAGACATCAAACCGTACTGAGGCTTAAAACATCACAGTGGGTCAGCAGCTATGTGATGCTGCTCAAAAAGAACGAAAGGCAGCTGAGAGCCATAATGACAAATGATATGATGTACACGTCCATCCCTTTGAGATTGTCACACTCCATAAATTAGGCTCAAGTTATATTTTTTCACATGCAATCCTCCCACTCACCCACTGTTTGCCTTTGGTCTCTTTCCACATCACACTGAAAGTCAAAAGGAGAAAAACACGCATAAACACTTTCCCCTGCGAACACATGTGATTCAGATCTGAGACGATCTTTGCGCCTCATTTTACCAGCTGATCAAGTGACTGCATCAAACCACGGCACAGGTTAATAAAGTTTAGGCTGCAGTGTGTAAATTGTCAATTTGCTCTGGCTGGGCGCTCAGGGAGCACGGGGGGGGAAAAAAAAAACGCAGTCGGGTGACTCAGTTGACACTCCTTTCGGGTCAGAGGTTAATGAATGATTATTTCTCTCTCCCAGCAGGCGTTGCCCACTCTCCTGTGGCCAGGAGGGTGAAAGAAACTCAATTTAGGCAAGATAAATCCCGGGGAGATAATGTGTTGTGATTTAATCAGCACTGAACTGATTACTGTAGACAAGGAAAACATAACCAAGAGGAATTGGTTTATTGATCCCTTTTACAAAAAACACAGAGGATTCATTGGGTGTTAATCTATTGAAAGCGGTTTAATGGCCGGTGATTACGGCCCATTATCAGTCAAGGTCCAGCCTTTGTAAATAATTTGCAAGATGTACTGCATGCATTATGGATTAACAAGACTGTGTCACTGTACTGATTTGTTCAACAATGGGGGAAATATTTGAGAAATAAAAACATTTAACGTGGTTTCCTTTTACCCCAGTGACGCAACAGCTTTGAAACACATTATTGTGTGAAGCTGTCCGTCTGTCTGACCCGAACTCAAATCACTCCTTCCAGCTCCTGACCCAGAACTCTGCTCACAGAAAACTGCCGAAGCAAAGTGAGACGAGAGACAGAGTTCAGGATAGATTTGATTTCACTCCGGGGCCAGGTGTGGGCTTTGTACTTGCCACGAACCGTACCGGAACCCCAGCCTTCCCATCCAGCGCCGTATTATTTATACCCACCTTTAGAGGCTGCGTGACAAAGTAATTGCCGATGCCTAAATCATAAACGCCAGAGATGTTCACCATACCGCTTTCTGCGAAACCTGAACAAATGTGTAAGTATCGGACACAATCGGATTTAAATCATGATCCTGTTGTCTGCGTTGAATCATTTTCTTTCAGATTCTCTTCCAGTTGTTTTGGAACTTAACAGCACTTGAGAACACATGATGCATCAACGAACCAAATGTATTTAACAGTGATGTCGACGGAAACACACTTTGAATGAGTCGCCTGATGCTTGGTAGATTGACACCTCAGGGTGAAACTAGCAGGTCAAGCTAGCAAAATGAGAGCAAGCACCTTTGAAGCACTCTTCTAAACTAAGATCTAGTGACACGATTCCTCTTCTTCTCTTGCAAACATCCATCCTGCCCTTGATGTTGTTTACTGATAACTTTTCTAATGTGCTCACTCAGTGGTTTTATCATTTACACATTTTCCACTGTGGCATAAAGGGCACATTTGGGTTAAATACTATTTCTTGAGTGGTCCTGCGAAGCTGCTGCAGCACCAGATGGTCGAGATCCGCTTCATGTTGTGTCATGTCGACGTATTAACTAAAACTGGACGAAGGGAGCGATGTGGTCTTCATTAGTGTGGGGGAGATGTTCCAAAAACAACACAGCAATTTGTTAAAAACATTTGAGTGAGCTATCCTAATCTTTTCTTGTCGTGTTATACTTGCAAAAAACAATTCATCCCAGAATTAGCTGTCATCTAATTTCCCTTTTTTTTTTGCTTCACAATTTATATTACACTTTATGAATTGCATTTGGCAGAACTGGACTTGACTGATTAATTTTGTCTGATCCTACTTGATCTTTTCTGCAAGTAAAACGTACATAGAAGTGACTAGATTGTATTGGAGATGATTTGCAGGCCTAAAAAGCACGATGTTGAATTTATCACCGTAAATATCATCAGCATCTGTTTAGTGAATCACTGATGAGCTCAGTAGATTTCACTCCCCGCGTCCGAGCACACTCAAACATTTCGGCACTGACTCAAATGCTTGTCTGAACCGGTGCAGGGGAGCTTCATTTCTCACTTTGGCGGTGGACAGTTGTCCTTTGGGTTAATGGCTCACTGAAGACCTGAATCAAACCCAGATGAAAGCGACCTAAAGGGCCCTCATTTTTCCCCATTAATCTTCCTTGTTTTCTTTAAGGTGATCTTTTCACCCTGTTTTTAAGTACCTGTCTGTTTTGTAGAAGGGGGCTCGTCCGGAGTCCAAGGGGCCAACGAGAGGCCTGTCCGAGCCCCATCCCCTCCTCCCAAAGCAGTCCCAGGAGCTCCGAATCAGGCCCCCAGGTTTAATGGCTTTTGTAATGGCAAATTATAAGCCGCTACAAGGGCAAGATTAATTGAAGGGTGGTCTCAGGCCATTGCTTGGCTCGGGCTACGGTGTAACCTGAGACGCTCGTGTCGCGCTAAAAAATGTGGACGGCTGTCCTGTCGACCGAAGGCATCACACACTCGTGAACTCTGATGACATGACATTTTACCGGGGCCTATATTTTGGTTGCCCGGAGGGACCATCTGACTTTAAAAAAATCATTATCATTTGTAAAATTAACCAATTGTTTTGTCAGATTTTTCAGCACCACCATCATTCCTTTGCTAATAGACTTGCTATGAGTCAGTGACCACTTACTTCACTCCCAGGATATGCGGTTACAATGCTCAGTGTTATAATTTGGTCCCGGAAAGCACAAAACTAAAGATCCAAATCATCTCTGTTACAGTAAGAGTAGTGATTTAGATTGCAATATATGAGGGAGTAAAAGGAAAACAACTACAGGCTCAATTTGTCAAAATAACCACAATGAGTCCCAAGCCTGTTCTCATTAGTCTCAGTGGGATATGAAACACAGCTCATGCTTTGGTAAAGCAACAAAGAGACCAAGGCTCGAGCATTTAAGTAGATAATGATTCCAAACATTACACTCACAGCAGTCCAGGGCTCTGTTATTTTTTCTTCTTTTTTTTCCCTCCTATATGTTTTCCTTGGACAGAGATTTTGTAAAGACCATAAAACCACAAGTTAATGAGTTTATGATTATCTTTAATAAAGCCCTAATCAGGAAATAAAGCGTCAGGTAATTTTAGGTCGCAGTGTTCAGCTAATATACTGAGATCCACTATTTTATCATGCGGTGGATATTGCAGAGCGGGCTAAACAAATGCTACCAAACGGTATGATCACTTTTCCTAAGAGTGTTTTTAGCAGGACTACAGGGCTGCCAGAACACATTTATTTTTTGTTATTGTCTAGAGGGCTTTTAAGCCCTCTAACACTGTCAAGATAGTTATCATTTCACTGGATGTGACTTTATTTTAGAGCCCGTTAAAATTCTAAAGATCAGTTTCGTAGCCATGTGGTGAATTTCAGAAACATGAATATTGGTGTGCTTATTGTGTATTTTATATTAACCAACATATGTATACTATTGTTGTTTTTCTTGCTTATTGTATGTGCAAGTAGAATTTTATTTTATTTTTTTTCCTATTTAATCCTGGAAAAAAAAAAAACTAAACAAAAGCTTTCCGTACTAATTTTCCCACTTTGTCAATCACATGGTAATTGAAGCTAATGTATGGTCTGAAGTTGGGCTTGAAAGAGAAATGTCTCTGCATGATGGCTACTAAAACAGTGTGAGCTTCACCTTTTCACACCCTTGTACCAAACGCACATCATCATAGTGAGCAGGGAGCAAAGAACGCAACTACAGCAAAACGGACCAAAACGTGTCGACACTTAACTGCTCAAATCTGTCCACGTGGATCGAATTTTCATTTTGCTCTTTGATAGAAACGACAATGGATTCTTGGCAGTGTTTGCTCCGAACAGCATTTGACCTCTTTCAAGAATGCAATGGAACAGGAGGAAGAAAAAAAAAAAAAGAGAGAGAAAGAAATGCAAACGAAATGGGAGGCCCAAGCGCCCTGCTCATATCTCATCTCTATTAACGGGTTTACGGGTGACCCCAGGGATCCTCGTAAAAGTTTACGTGGAGGTTTCAGTTAGAGTTCCCTTTAAAAGAATGAAAGAAATTGGTTAGTTTATGGTTAGCCTTCAGAATTTTATGGCATGTTTTACTTAAGTTCCCATTTTTACAGATCCTGGTTCCAATTAGCGGAGTAGCAGTGCAGAAGGCTAAACTGAGCTCCTCTCTACTCTCAAGGTAAAACAACTAAAAAAATAAAAAATAAAGGGGCGCTTAATTGACTGTTGATCTCTGAGGACACATTCAGGTCAAGTGCAGAGGCATGGAGATGGGGTTGGAGGATCAATGTTACCTAAGAGTATTTGCCACTGCAGCAACAACGTTAAACTAACACTGGAGAGGATTTGTAGACCCAGAAAAAAAAAAAAAAAAAAGCTGATCTCCTTTAATGTAAAGCCCTCCTGTAACCAGCAGCCGTCCAAGTTAAAGTCAGAAGGAAGATTAAATTTACACACAACTAATTCCTGATTTATGAAACGGTTTCAAGTGAAATAATACTCTGTAGTCTCTGTTGTCACATTCATATTTAGAGGATTAACCTTAAGTGATCCTGTCATCGAATTATGATTACTTACATGGATTAAATATTGCTTGATTGTTTTTTTATTCGAGAAAATGTTTACAGTTCTGCAAAGTAGTGCATTTTCTACACCTGTGTAGGGTCACAGGGGCAGGTACCCACAAACTGTCAGTCGGTCCCCAGGACGGTATCTACTGTTGAGACTCTAACGCCTTGATCATACTCCAGTGTGAACACAGAGAGCTGCAGACATCCACCGATGCATAGTTGTTGCTATTATGCTACTTATCTAATCTGCAGGAGTTTGCGTCGTGGAATCCATCCCACCGTTGTGCAAATCTTTGGGTTGCACGTGGACACATGTTAAGGGATCTGTATAGACACTTGTGGACTTGAGGAGAAGACAAAATTTACATCACATGGACCCTCGCATACTCGCAGATGCAGAAATCATACCGGCCTAAAGCCCCTGATCATACTCTGGTGCGGATGCGCTCATGGACAGCTGCAGACACAGAAACACACAGACACATAGTTGTCACTACTTTTTGTAGTCCGTGGGAGTCTGCTTGGAGGACTCCACTGCATACATACACAGTAGGCTTTATCTGTGCACTCCATGCATACAGATAATGTGCGCACAATCACCCTTGTAGTGTAGATGCAAATTTTTGAGCTGCATGCAGATGTGTCCAGAGGGGTTCGTGCGTACTTTTGCAGACTTGGAGAGAAGACTAAATTTATGTCATGTGGACCCTAGCAGACCCTCACGGACGCAAAGAGTATATCTAATTCAGAACAATGGGCAAGGCAGAGTCTTCACTTAATGTCTTTGGATTGTGGATGGAAGCCAGACCACAGGAAGGAAACTTATGCAGATATAAAACATTTCCATGTCTGGAGAGAAGTGATGACTGTTCTGCACTTCTAACGAAGATTTCTTTGTTTATGAGCGCTGACCATGGACACTATCAGTAACGATAACATGTAACCCCCACAAGTGCTCGCTGAGATTTTGCACTATTGCCAAAAACATTCTCAAAAAGGCAAGGAATATAAGTAATCAGAGGATCCTGCATGCTGTAAATAAGCTTCGACTTCATGTAAAGGTAAGAAGGAGAGTGCACATATGTCTTATGAATGACTAAAACTACCTGCAGGTTTGAGTGCAGTGTGTTGCTCAGTGGTGTTGAAGATGGAGTCAGTGTCCAGGTGTTTATCAGCACTAACTTTGAAGACATCTGATGTCCCAATCATCTTGTTAACAATGTGTGTTTCTGTATTTCACAATGCATCTGTGTTTTTCTATTAATTATCGACTGGTTTCATTTTATTAAATGTAATTTTTGGCAGTTGTTTGCCTTTATTGGGCAGTTAAAGAGCAGATAGGAAATGTGTATGAAAGAAAATAGAGGAGTGACCCTGTAGTGTGCTCCTCAGCTATTCTATCTGTTCAACCAAACAATCCACAAAGCTACTGTGTTGGAAACGTTTGTGTCAGACACTCTCAAACACTACTAATTAACTTTGAGCACGTCACATTTCTACCATCACAAAGGGTGAGTCATGAAAAAAAAAAAAAAAAAAAACCTTCTTGGGAATTACCCAGGTCCGTCAGCCAGCAGGTTAAGGAAATGTGGGGGGGTGTGGAAGGTGTTTACGGGTAAAGAAAGAAAAACAGCCAGAAGAAAAAAGTGAGACATGCAGATGAATGGTGGAACATGACGCACAACAATAAGTCAGTAATCCAGCGGAGGGCTTTTGAGGTAACGGGCCTCCAGGCAGACGGTCACTCGGCGGTCTAACATCCTCTCCAAACCAACAGCATGTCACCACCATCATCACCACCACCACCGCCAGAGCGTGTTTACAACTCCACAAACAAACTGTCACACAGCAGTGCTGGTCGCATAAAAAGGCTGTTTAACGGGCTGAACACACATCACAGACACACACACAGTCACCCTCTCTCTTGTTGTAGGTCCTTTGCTCTCTAACCTTGTCTCTCTTATATATTCTTTGTTGCTGAGTTTTTTTACTTTCTTTACCTACTTTTTTTTCTTGCTGTTGTCTGTCTCGGACATCTTTTTTTTTTTCATTTTCATTTGACTCAGTTTCTTTTCCTGAATGTCTTTCTTAGACTCTGTGATAGAAACTCAGTGAATTTGTCTTACCTCATGAACAACGGTGATTTGTCCTCAACTCATCCTTTGTACATATCCTTTATCCTCTTGCGCATGGAAATTTCCATCCAGGAAATAAGCAGCGAGTAAGATCATTTAGATGTCCTTGCAACAACAATCAGCACTTTTGGTTTAAGATATAAGATCATCTGCAACCAGTATGCGGCAGCTGCAATGCTCGCCTTTCCTTTTTCGTATTCCTATCAAATGTTCTGGAGATGCAAGTGTGTGGAAAAGACTGCAGTAGGGAGCAAAAGTATAAACAAACTGTTACCACAACATCACTCCCTTTCAAATCCACACACTAACACACATGTGTGGGATTATGTCCACATAAAGGATGTGTGTTGTACAAAAGCGTTTGGCAGTGACATTGGCCACTTGAACAAACAGTGCAGGAGGATTAGATCATTCCTTGTTACTGAATGACAGATGAGACGGGCCGTCGTACTTTTCTTTGATGCTCAGGAAATCCTCCATCTGATCTCACACACACTCACAGTTGTGCACAAAATTATGTGCAAGTTTTTTTGCATTTTGCACTTGCAATCCCAATTTGGAGGAAAATTCTGGCCAAGTAGGTTTGGAGGAAAATTCTGGCCAAGTAGGTTTAGGTTGGTCAAGTTTCAGAAACAGTGCCAGAGAGTGTAATTGCATGATGTTGTGAACAATACAGGTAAGCCCCACCCGCTGTTTATAGGTATTGGCAACAGTCCTACTTTTAACCAAACCTTTTCGCCTCATTAATCAGAAACTAACATTTGAGGTTTCTAAATGTTGACTATTATAGGACTAGGACATGGCTAAGATGTGAAAACAGTATACATTTTGGAGAACAGCATCTAAACAAAAGACTTCAGAGGCTGGTTAACGTAGGTTTTAGAATGAAGTTGCACAGAAACCATGTAAATACACACACGCACACACACTGTATGTATAAATGCTCAAGCACCAATGCACACACACACACACATTAACACACACACATATGCATCCTGCAGATCTCCTGTGTGCCTTTGTGCCATGCTTTAGGAAGGAACTATAACCATAACACAGTGGTTGTTTCCTGTCTACAGAAGCTTTAATAGGCGACAGAGCAGCTGACTCACCAGGCACGCAGCGGATGTCTTCCTTCCAACATGACACGTACAATAGGTACTTAGTTTGTTTGAAGGTTAAGAGGTAGATCTCACTGTACTTACTTCAAGTTCTGAATGGGGTTGATAAGGAAATGTGAGGAGTGTATCTGAGTAATGAATAAATGCACATCTCTAACTGGGAAAGTAAAACTCTACAACAGTTCTTTATTTTTTCAGTTGTCAGAGTAATGTGGGAACACAGGAAGAAATAACAAAACTAGAACACAAAACAGAACAGAGAACACTGTGGGACACCTTTACTTGTTGCAACTGTATTTTTAAAGCTTTAGGTGATTGTCTATCAGTCAGTAATTTTATTGTAGCTTGTCTTTGTCTGCTCAGCTGAAATCATTCCTAGTTAAACTAGTGTGTTCTATGAAATGCAGCTGGTTAGTGGAAGGAACTGTCGGGCAAAGTGTGTCTGGATTGCTGAAAAAATGCAACGGCTAATGAGAAAAAGATAAAGTCTTTTTTAAAAAAATATAATTTCTGTGATTTTTGTTAAATTTATTGTTAAAAGTGCCTCTGTTTTGGCCAGCAGCTGACACAGCTCAGCCTGGTTTCTGGGTTTTAGACGATGCCTGTAGCCTCGTCTACCACAACCCAGATGGGAGGCAACAGCTCTGGCTCGGCCGTCGGCCTGCACACAGAGTCCAAGTGCTGCCTGGCCCGAGCAGTTATCACCAAATCCAAACTGGAACCCAGAGAGAAATGCGATTCAGGCTGGACTCCCAGACACAGAGGACAGCTGGCTGCTAGTCCAGCGTAGTTGTTCCTCTTTCCAAAAAGCCTGTTGACTCAAACCTCATTCATACGGCGCAGAATCACATGGAGGTGGTCAGCCGATTTGCAAATAAATACTTTATGACCGTCACTGATTTATTTTATGTGCGAATCTGTCATGTCTGGAATTTGCAGTGTAAACGACATCCTCTGTTTAAGTGATAACAGATGATAATACCCATCCTGTTAAAGATCTCAGAATCGCTGATAAGGTTTTGTTTTCGTCTTTATTCACTGTCCTGCAATGCAAACTGCAGCAGTGGCAGAATACATTTCTGGTTGAGAACATGTGATGGAGTGATCATGCATACAGTATCACGACTTAAATGCATTGTTTGCAAGGTGAAAATTCAAATGTACTGATTGAGACAAACCTTTTAAGTTTCAAACATTGTTTTGAAGAGTTGTGTTTGCATATTAATGTGAGTAATTACACCAGTTTGATTTGAAACCCAAACGTCTGTGTTAATCCACTTGAGACAAAATTGTAGTAAATTAACTAAATTTCCTAATAACCTAATTTTTCTTTATCTTGAGTTGTGGAAGGCAAGTCCTTCAAAATGTGTGCATATACTCCTAATTATTAAGTAATCTGTAATTATAAATTCTAAAGATTGTAGATGTTGGTTGAACATAGTTTTTATTAGAGGTTACTTCAAAAAGACAAACAGTTGCAGTTTTTGTTTAGCCTAAAACATTTTTTTTCAGTGTGGTTGTACTCACTTAATGCAAATTCATTTCTTGAAACACAAAGGTAAATCGGTAGCTTATCATTAGAAGGAGTTTAGTGTATTAATATGCAGTTGAATTTAAATATGCACGTAGAAAGACTGTTTCATTGTTGACACACGATTCGGTTTATATCCAAAGTTTAGACTTTAGATCTTCCTCAGCTAAACTAGTGAAGCTCTCCATGTTTTGGGTAAAAATCTCTGCCAAGATTTAATTGTAATTCCTGAACCACTGCAGCTCTTGTTTTCTTTTCCCTGCAACGATACGGGTAGCTTTCCCAGAGATAGAAAACACTGAAAAGAAAAACTGCCAAACCTTTTATGATGAGGAGCAGAAGCGCTCGTGGCTGTGAGAGAGATTATAGAAAAGGAGAAACCGAGTAAGCGAAGGACAACAAGAGGCACATTAATGGAAGTCAAGAGATAGCAAGTGAAAGAGGAAATATAGTGGAGGGGGGAAAAAAAAAAAAACGTCAAGGAGGAAAAAAAGTAGAAAGAAGGGAAGCGAGGCCTGGCTTTATTATATCCTAATATGCCTCCATACTCAGCCAGTGAGCAGAAGAGTGCCGAGACATAATTATATCCCCTCCCTGGGCCGTCTCCCTGTATTAGCGTCTCCTCTAGTTCACTGCCTGCGACAGAGACAAATGAGAGAGTTTTTCCAGCAGATCATTCTCATCCGTTACTGCCAGTTCCGTGTGATAGATCGTCGGAGCTAAAGCGGGGCAATAGATCAAGGCGTAAAAGAGACTCGCTAGCGTACCCCAGTGGAGCGCAGCTTTACAGATCATCGCCCGCCTAATGCACACGTGGGTTAAGAGTCAGATCCCGTTAGTTGTAGTGGCCCCCTCCCAGCCTTCCCCCTGCTCCCCCTCTGCCGTCATCTCCTACATCCCTTTCTCCCCATTAAGCTGGAATAAATGGCAGCGATTGTCTCATTGACCCCACAGTGTTCTACAGTGTCACAGGTACAACTTGAGCGAGCTGCTAGGATTAAGCACCAGGAGGCCTGTTCAAGTCATGTGAGCTGAAATTTGACAAAACAAAGCGTGTATATTTAAAAGAAAAATGCAAAGTTCACTCAGAATTCTGTTGTTAATGTAAAAAAAAGGTGGGCCTGAGATCTGCCAAGTTTCTAAAACGTGCAGATTTTCTAAGCTCTAAGTGTCATAAGTCTTTTTTTTTTCTCTTTTTTTTTTCAATCCAGTCTTTCTCTCTATTCTTATTTACATGACATTCAGCTAGCAGGCCTCAAGCATTAAGCCAGTGATTGTCTTTGCCGGCTGAGTATGGCAGATATTTTTACCTATAGCTAGTTAATGTTAATTTTCTGAATTTACCAAAGAAAACATGGCTGTTGTCAGGTTAACATGGCTGCTTTAAGTTGTTGGAAGTGGTGGGTTTGCTGTGAGGTAATACGATTAAACATAAGTTAGTTTGGGATCATGCATCACAAAACTAAGAAAATGCTTCTCACTGAAACAATAATAACCCTCAAAACTACTCTAGGTTTTGACTCAGGGACCCTCTACGGATTGAATCTTCCCCCTAAATCCTAAGATCCTCTCAGTGATTCTGTTGTATCAGGTTGCATTCATTTTTATGGGGCATATTCCAACACAAATTTTCAGATAATCCAGCACAAACGCATCGACACACAATAAGGCAGGAGCTTCCAGCGTCCCTGGAGCCCTGAGGCCCAGGGGCAGTTGCCCACTTTATCCAGATGGTTGCTCCCTGCAAGCCAGTGTCTATAATACACGTTTTATCCTCAGCTAGCCGTGTTTTCTGTTCAGCTCGTGTCACTGTAAAACACATTGATGGGAGATTTTAGTCAGGGAAATTAGCAAGGGATCATTGCTTTGGCACGAATTGGTGAGAACAGTCTGAGTGGAAATAGGAAGAGCAGACTGTCTGTAGCACTTTGCACAGTCGAGGACAGGCAAATATATCTTTGAACCTGTGCAGGCTTCATACTTACGACCCAGAGACAAAGGTAGACGAGTTTATTTTTATTACGCAAGATCTATGAGTGCTTGTTGGACTGTCTTGTACAAGTAAACTATTATTAACACCAGTGTTGACAATGTTAATCCATTCTCTAAGACTGAGTACAGTAGGCAGGATCAGATGGCATTCCCATTGTATATTATGTACACGTCTCGTTTATCATGAGGCAACTGGGAAGGTGTAAGTGTTTTATCTGCTGTTAGTTGAAAATATGTACCAGTGGGTTATATATAGGTGAGAACATAATAATCAGATGACAGCAGATACTTAAACTGGGTTTTCATACTGTCAAAAATAAAAGGTCATTTTGGCTGCAATAATATGGAGCAAAGATTCATTAGTGTAGAATACTGAAGGGAAAATTAAGGCTTTAGATAAAACAACAAAATGACAAAATTTGATTTGTTTACTTTCGTCTTGAATTTCAAGGTAACTTATGACACAACATAAAGCAATCAGACAACATTAAAGAGGTGCTGAAACGTATCACGTACATGCATGTTGTACACATTTATTTGCTGTAATCATGACTCCGAAAGATTGCAAAGGAAGCAGCCATCACTGCTGCAGTACAGTTAAGTGTTTAGCTCATGTTTCAATCAGGGGTAGTGAATAGACGTCCCTAAATAGCATAATGCTTCTTTATATGCTGCTAGTAATGCAGCGAATTAGCAGCGCTGCACAACATTACAGATTTCAATTAATTCTGATCAGCACAGATGTTGCATCACTCTCACTCGAGGCAGGCTCATTTTTATGTAAATTGAAGCTGTTAGACCAAGAGAGGGGTGGTTGGAAACTGTGAAATGGACAAAACGATGCCCACAGAAGCTTGCAGGTAATTTACGATGTGATACTTAAGCCTTTCATAAACGCTTGTAATTCAGCGGCTGGTAAACTGGTGCTGATCGTTTCTATGGGATCAACAAGGAGAATAATTAGAGGAGGAATGTTGAGCGGTATTGCGGTGTTCTATCCTGGCTGTGTGCACTAATTGGAGTTGTTTGAAGGTGTCCGTTCAGACTAAAAATAAGACAAGCGATGCTGTAATCCACGGCAGGGATGTCCACTGTTGCCGTTCAGTTCCTGACAGAAGCAATGACAGGAACCTTGAGAGCTCACAAAGGTCAAAGTGTGTGTGACTCCCCTCACCCAGACAGGATATGTTTAAAGAAGGATGAGGACTTCTATAAACCTGGCCCGCTTTTTCTGTAAAATGTGTCAAAGGACTCATTTTTCTTGTGCTTCTCTTCTTGGAGGTGTGGGAACCAAGGCTGCGGTGATGACAGCAAATGTGGCGCGGGTTGCTTCGATGAAGTCACACCATTGTTCACTTTGATAAATCGTCGAGATGGATGTGACCTCTCGGGACTGCCCTTCCCTCTGTGACTTTGATGTATGAAAGTGTGAAAACCAGATGGAGGACAGTTCTCTGTTTTCTTTTGACAGCTTCCTTGTCAGACACTGAAAATTGAATTTGAATCCCCTGAGATTGAAAAGTCTTAAAAAAGGAAATGATGTGAACGGATCGATCTTCAGTTTGCAGTTACAACACGTTGCCTTTATGTTTGTCACTAAACCCTCCAAAACAGCTTCATGCTTTTAATTAACTTGACCTCATCTTAGATTTGAATGCATCATGTGACTACATTCTTTGACTTTAGGTTGGAAAAGTTAACTCATAAAACAAATTGTTAAAGATTCAATAATTGTAAATTCACAAAACAAATTAAACATCCATTTAATCGGCGCTCCTAGATAACTAGCATCACTGCTGCCGTTCCCAGACACAGAGGAGCTACCATCTTGCTCTCAGTGTCGTCTTTGTGTCCCGTCTTTGCCTAATACCTCGACTAGCAGCGAGATTCACCACAACAGGTGTGGAGGGCAACAGCGAGGTCACAGCTTTCACATTTGGCTTGCTAAAGACTGGCGACAAGAAACCTGCGGCAAGAAAAGAATCCAAGATACTAAAGGATGTGATTTATTACCTCTGCCAGGATTCTGCCAAGACTGTATGAAAAACGGCACGGAGGGTTAGAAAACACAGTCTGCTGTCAATATTTTAATCCTACTGTGTCCACAGAGTGTCATGCTTTACTGAGCTTTTTCATACTTTATTACACAGAAATCCAGAAATGCCAACCAAGGCCATAAATATCAACTTGGATAACGTATGTAGCTACAGTGCTGTTAGAAATTCCATGACGGATTTGAACAGAAGAAGATGACTCAGTTAACATGAAAACACGAGGACTGACTTGATGTATAATTAAATAATAACATTAATTCTAATGAAACTGCACCAAATATTTTTATATTGTGATAGAGGGAAATTAAGGAAAAGTGGTACAATCTGAAAATATACACTCTTGACCTGATATTTGATTTATTTATTTATTTTTTTAATTACACATTTGTGTCAAAAATGGATTTTGCCTTCAGTTTCCTTTCATTTTTTTTTTCTTTACAGCATGCTTAAGCTGATACTATTATCAAGTGGACTTGCAATGGGTGCAGATGTAAAATAAGTTTTAACCTCTAAAACAAGACCAGTGTTACAAGCAGCTTTCATAATGACAAGGCTCTTAAATTATATTCCTTTGACCCCAGACATGGCGGATAAAAAAAATATAAGAATAAGAAGAGAAGAGTCTATTTTTCTAGAAGGTGACAGGAAATACGTCAGAGGTGTTCGACTGTCCCTCAGTAAAATAGGAAAATTCCTCCTACAAACGCTTCAAACTGCACAGATTGCCCTGTAGCCCCGACAGACACACTAAACTCCCTAGAAAACTGTCTTTAACCTTTCTTGAATAATAATTAGTACTGATGACTTAGATCAAACAGATTACAGCCTGATGCAGCCCACAGATCTCCCTCCACACATTAGCCGACGCGCACACACTGGCAAGTGAATTATCTTGGCAGCTAAAATGATGAACCTTCAACTACAAAGTGACATTGAAAGATTCATTTGCACACTGTTTGCCAACTGAACACGCACACACGTCTGGACCTTTTCAATACCTCCTGCAGCCATTGAATGTCAACTATTCTCCCGTCAGCTCTGCCTCTGCGCGAGCAAGTTTGTGTCTATGTGTGTGTGTGTGTGTGTGTGTGTGTGCAGAGCGTGGGGGAGGGCGCAAGGTGTCCCAGAAGGAACAGTCAACCAAATAACTTCGAGCTGTCACCGTGGAACAACCCACCCCGCCGCTGCCACCCTTGCCCCTGTCCCCAAAACGACGGCATACGGCTGTCATCGCCCAAAACAAGATGTCGTGTCAAGGCAGGAAAATTACACAATAACGAGCCCCACTTGAGATTAGGCTAATGAGAAAATCAAAACACAATTTAATTCTTGTCAGCGTCTTTAAATTACCTCTCATAGTAGCATGCTGATTAAGAGAAGTCTGCCACTCAGCCTGCTGCCCACTATAAATAACCCCTGGGCTTTTTGGACCATAGTTGGCTTTTTTTTTTTCCATCACAGGGGATATTAAATCCATGTACACACAGAACGACACATCCTGTGGACACACGAGTTCCATTAACCAACAGCCACAGCTATCTGCATTTTTGAGTTACTTTGATAGATATTTGCGAGCTTAAGTTTGATGAAAGTAGAAAATCACTTATAGCTACATGTAACATGATAAATTAAAAAAAAAAAAAGACTAAAAATCCAGCCTTAATCAAAAGTATGTACTAGTGTCCATTCAATCCAGACTGTTTTCCATTTAGAGCCAAGATCTTCCAAATAAGGAGTCTATGACGTTGGCTTTCAGGCCAAAAAATTTTCTCATAACCACAGGCTGAAGTCAACACGTAGCTACTTAGTGCCTACAGGGAAGGAAGTCAATTAAAGACATTAGACGTACAGATATGTTGCATCCTAAAGGATCTCAGCCGTGTAGCTATTTAACCACAAACAATATAACTGTGAACAAATCAGCGAAAAATCCCAGTTTATCGTTCTCACAGAAGCTCCTGAAGTCAGGCTGAGTTCAGGAGCAAAGCAGGGCAGCGGGCCAGATAACTGTCGAGACACCAGGCCAGCCACTGCAAACATGGACAGGTGGACCAAGTTTTCCAAATCCTCATCCACTTGTTGTACTTGATCCCATTCAAAGGTAAGTAACAGACCTTTGCATGGGTGCTTCCTGGGGCTTATTTGTAACCTTCAACCTCCTCCTGACAGCAGACCTGTATGGGCCATACTGTACACTGCTGGCTTTTAACCTGCCAGTGTTGCTGTGTGCTGCTCTACTTTACTAGTCAGGGCTACAGTGCAAAAATGTCACTGTATATGCAAAAAAATTTGGGTGCCTCTTATTTGGAAAATGCACATATTTGCTGCTAATTATTAGCAAATTGCATTGCACAACACAATCAGTGTGTTTCCTTTTACAGGTTGAAATAACAGTAAAGCAGGTCAAATCAGATGATCAACATTAATGAGTAACGGCAGACCAGAATTAAACTAGATTGTTGTCCTGTGAAAGTTTATATGATGTAATTTGTGAGGGAAAAAGTTACAAAGCATTTGAACTCCACACAAATCCCGCGGAGTAGCATTGAGCGGACTGTTTGAGGTTCAAGAGTCACGTTCTCCAGTAAAACTTCCATTTGTAAAACATCAATTTGGGCTTATAAAACCTTAATAAACTTTAATGAGAGCCGTCAGTGTTCGGATCAAGTAGTGAAAAATAACGTCTCAGTCAGCTTTACAAAGCTGCATAGTAATGTGTCAGATACATATTTAGTTAACCTTTAGGTAATTATAGCTCTTGGATGGGACTCGTGGGTGGATATTATCATCACATCACTGGAAACACTTTCCACTGCAGCTGTTTTGTTAAGAAATTAAATGTGTTTCAACCTTTTGAATAATTTGGAGTTCAAGTTCTAATAGCGATCGTTTATGCTATTTCTTCTTCCAAAACAAACACACACACACGATGAACACATTTTCAGAAAGTGAAGCTTCAGAAAGAACAGCAGCTAGTTCACGTCAGGACTCGTGACTACGATACCGGACTGCAGCACCATTTTTTTCTAGTACTGAATTACATGAACTGTACCTTTTCCCAAGCAGCTGCTGACTAGCTTGTACACAATTTATTTTGGCTCTAAATAATCAGGTTGACAACAACGAGCATGACACTCACCAACTTTAGAAAAGTTGGACGATCTGCAACTCTTTGTACATGTCAGTCAGCTCACCTTTGATAATGAAGAGTCTATTTTTTAATGATCTTCCCCTGAAGCCTCCCCTCCCTGCCTCCCTCCCAGAGAGCTTTTTACCAGCACAGCATCTGCAGTTTGCTTCCTGTTCTGATGTCATGATGGTAATTAACTGGCAAAATGTAAGCTACAGCATGTCAAGATATGGCCACATCACTATTCCCAAACAACCTGCAAGCATATGGCACCAAATGTTACATTTCCCTAATAGCCCCTGAGAGCAGCAGCGCAGCCGTTATAAAGAGAAGGAAAGGTGGTGTTGAGACGGCGGCGGTATCAAGGGCTCGACAGTCGAGCTGAGAGCTGTCAATTCATTCTGTCAACATTATGAGTTTATAGGATTCTGTGGCGCTCGGAGCTGTTCGGCTTTCACAAATTAGAGACAAGCCAGGAACCGGAGTCACACTGCAGCGCATAAGTAATTAGAGTATTTTACATCAGCAGCACAGGGGTCTGCTTCAGTGTACTGGAGCACTGCCTTGCTCAAGGACGTGGCAGCAGTGTGCGGCACCAGCTGTTGGCTTACCTGAAGCGTGCCTGTTTACCTGTAGGTGTCTTTGTGTGCTGGTTTAATTACCTGCTGTTATAGTTGATTCTTTATATATTTATAGTCAAGTTCAAGCTTCTACATTTTTTTTTAACAATACATCTTTTATGTTTAAGGCTAAGCAGCCATGTTTAGGTTGAGTTCAGGTAAGTATTTCCTTCTCTTGTTAAAAACAAATAGCAATTATAATTTCACTTTTTACAAAGCTACACTTTTCAGCAAATTTACTTAGAAACACGACACACCTTAATTTCCTTTGTCAAAATGTAGCTGAAACATGAACAATTACTCTACATTGCCTACCACAGTTGGCATTTGTTTCAGCACTCTACAAGAGTATAATGACCTGTTTAGATGGATGTTTCTAGTCTGATCAAGTGGCTTCCTTGATGAAATCAGTCGAAAAGTCTGCAGTGTTCCACCATCGGGGCGGACCTGTCACGTTGCCAAATAGAGTGACCAGACGCCTGATCCTCTTTGCTGCTTACATCTTTCACTGGTTCACCAAGACTTTGATTGCCAACGTTGAGCAGCCAAGCGGGTAACGCCATTTCCACCTCTTTACGTGCTCCGCTGCTCTCCTCGTCGCTGCTCTCGCCGAGCCATATGGCTCACGGACACGCTCCCCATTTTTCAGATAATTTCTCAAGCGAGAGGACAGGACACGAGCACAAGAAAGATGTACACCCAGCACAATCCCACCCGCCCTCCCAGTGCCACTGTGCACGGTGTGGAGACGGAGCAGCCGCTATTGGCTGGTCAATGTGCTTTTGCAGTGATTTTTAACGTATATTGAGCTTAAAAGTGAAACTGATGTAGTGCATGCAGCTCTTAATTACACATGTGTACTCAGTGGCAGACAAGTAGTGGAAAGTTTTACCCAAGCTTTTTTTATTTTTATTTTTTTAGACCGATTTAAGCTTGATAGACGGGGAAACCCAGAAAATGCAGCCACAAATAGCATGTGGCTTTTATTACAACATATTTCTATTCAGGATTAGAATGATGTAGCGTAGTGATTTCCTGAATCTGTTTTCTGACACATGTAAGTCAACAGGCTGTTTCAGATGAACTAAGATGCACATTTATTATTTGTTTTAATTACTGTCAGTGTTTATCTTATACCAATTGTGTATTCATTCATTCATACTTTTCTCTCTTTTACAGATTGTTTTTAGTTTCAACTGTTTCATTCTCCTTCTTTTTTAAAAGTAATTTTTCCTTTTACATAAAGCTGCACAATGCACAAAAACAAAACTTGTAAAAAACAAGTTGTAAAATTTTGGCAGCTGCTGAAAACGCACTCAGAAAACACCTTAAAAATGCTCTGGTTTTATAATTATAATGTGAAAACGTGTGTATTTCTGGCTTTTTAATATTTAATGAAGGTTGCTTACATGTGTAAAAACAGTGAAATTACCTGTAAGATAGATAGAAATAAATGATTAAAAAAAAGATAAAAAAAAAAAAAAGATTAAAAAGAGATTTGTTGTGAAAAGGTACGTAACTACAGCAGTCATTTAACAAATCTTTGTATATTACAGAACCAATACTTCACTTTCTGTTAACTGCCATTAATTGCATCACATTTTAAATACATGTAAAGTGTTAAACTTGAATTGAACACTTCAGACTAATAAGTAAATAGGAAATACTCATGAAATATATATTTTTTTGTAATTAAAATTTCAAAAATAGTCTATAGAATGAAAAGAAAAAGGTTTTTATATACAGTTTTAATTTTATTTATTTATTTATTTTTACAGTGTATGAGCATATTTCAACCATTTCCCCATTCATTTCAGTTTTCTTTTTGAACCCTTAATCTATTACTTTCAGCTCACATTCATCAAACCCTAGTATCCTCTTCCTTGTAACATGAAGTTTGCACAGTCTTCAAAAAACACGACCGTAGAAAGAACCGTGAGCATCGCCAACGCTCCACATTATCCACACTTCCTATGTTTCAGTTTCTCCATCCATGCTTTATGCCGCGCATTCCTTAAATAGCTGCATCCTCCCAAATCCTCAAAAGGCCCTGCCGCTGAAAGAGTTAAGGCTTCCTCTCCTGATGGCCCGATGTTGGCAATGCATGACAGCGCCAGTTGACAACACCGGCTATGGATGACAGATGACAGTGGAGGAGGGAGTGGTTTGGTGTGTGTGTTGGTGTGTGTGTGTGGTTGGGTGGAGGGGGTGATTATGAAGATAAGGTGTCCATGGGAGCTCTCTGAACACCTCCCTACTCACACACACACACACACACAGACACACACCGTCAAATCACCACAACCAAGACATCAGCTCAAATGCAGACATACCAGTGCATTCAGACTTCTATGCACACACACACACATGCGCACACACACACACACACACAAACGTTCCTCCCAGGCATCATCCCATCTATTTGACACAGTAATTACAGCACATACTGATTCCAATGATGGATGAACTCCCAGTCTGGGATGAGCAGTCTCTCCTTCCTCCCGCTCTCTCCTCTCTCCTTCTCCCCTGTGTTCGTCTCTGTCTTACCACAACCTCCAGCCATGTTCCACACAGAGCTTTAATACCTTTAATGTTGCTGGAGGATGTGAAAGATGGTTCATGACAACAAATAATGGGATGTTTGCCCTGCCGAGGAGCTAAGCAAGATGAATCAGGCTTATATTTCCCATAATTTACCCTGATTCTGTATAGAAACCTTTAAAAATATAATTTTCTGCCAATAGGTTTACATTTTGTTTAGAATTATGTTCTAATTCAATACATGTTCTTTTCATTTCTTTGCTAAAAACCAAACTACAAGATTTATTCTGTTGCATCACGTGTTAAATCCATTCAGTGCAAAGTGTGTTAATGTGCAGAAATGCATTTTATACCAGACATGTCAGTATCTTTCCCAATTCTTGCATTCACAATGCACATCTAACCTTGAGTAATAATTGGAATGTCAGTGAGGAAGATTACACTTCCTGTACTTTATCCTTGTTTCTCTTCTTTCCTGTCTCCCTCTTATTGTGTCTCGCCTCCCCTCTTAGTGTAAAAAAAAAAAACGAGAGCACGAAACAGTCGGTATTCACGCCAGACTGGCATAGCAGCAGATGCTTGCTGGCGTTTAATTGAGTTGTTAATGCAGCACACAAAAGGAGACGCCCCGATTCAATTTGGCTCCTTCCGTCTCGACCGACTGCCCTTTGTGTTTCATTAAGGGGACAGAGGAACACCTGGCGGGGGCCCAGAGAGCCACGCTACAAGAGCAAGGTGACGGCCATCCAACACTGGATGTGACAGTGACAAGTACGGCTCTGAGCTACGTATCGAATCTTTTAACACTTTACAGACGAGGCTGTATCTGTACAGATGATTAGGGAGGGACGTCTTCTTCTTTCCGAGGACTCGGATAAAGACGACGGAACGTAGAGCGAATTTTAAAATGTGACACAACAGCGTATAAAGTCAAAAAAAGATGCAAGGAGCTGCTAATCAGCATAAAATTGTTAAATGAATACTGTGTTAAAAGCATGAGAGCAGAGAAATAATATTGTGTAAGAAACAAGGCATAAAACAGGAAATTTAAATTAAATCAAGCAACCTTAATTCCTTCTTTTCAACAGGTAAAAGCATGTCTAATGCTTGTTTATCTCACATACTGGTAGGAGTCCCTTTATGCAGGTTCGCAATTAAATCTGCATTGGTGAGGTTATAAAGAAATGAAACACCTTCTCATTGTGTTCAGGCCCGTGCAGGTCTGGAGCCCATCTCTTCATGCATTAGACAAGAGATAGACAACATTTTGGATACACTGATGAACATTTTGTATTCCTCTGATAGTCATTTGGACTGTTTACTAAATGCCTGGGTGTTTATTTATCACTCCTCCCTCTGCATCTCACTGTCGTATTTCTATTCTACCACATTTAATTATTCTATTCTTGTAAGTATTGGACAGATAAAGGTTATTATTGCTATTATTGTAATTGAGCAGCGAGGGTGCAGGGAGGGAGGGTGAGGAGCAGGTTGGGAGGGGATGGAGGAAAGGAGGGTTGTCGCCTCGGGCTGAGAGTGAAGTGATGCTATAAGAAAGGTCCGTCCTGCCCATCCACACAGCCTGGCCAGGAAACCAGCCACCCCTGATGCATCAAAACCTGTCAGAGGGAGAACAGAGACACAGCGAGGTCACAACAAACGGGATGGGCGACCTTCTCAACGGCTGCTGATGTCTTTTTCATTAGTCGCCGAGGGGAGGGTTGGGGGGTTGCCGATCCGGTCGACTACCCCGGCGAATTGGCCTGAAATGCGAGGCAATCGAGGATAATGTCATTGCCCACACAAATTAATGCAAGTGCCATAACATTGTGAATGTTGCTATTAATATGGAGGAGGTTCTGCGAGGAATTATCTAATCCCCTCATGCATTTTATGATGTATGTAAATGTAGGAGGAGGTTGTAACTAAAAGGATGATTAAACTGTCAAGTGCTGGATATGAAATTAGCTTCAATGCTGGAATTCTTAGTCTAACTATAAGCTTGTGCTGTTTTTCAATTAAAGAGAGTTGTAACAATGCACAGATTGTTTTATTGTTTGCATTGTGTTGAAGGACTAAAGTAGCTGCAGTTGGGTGTAAACTGTACGTTATAGAATGCTATTGCACCTGTGTGCTATTAAATTATCCCAAATCATTAGATGTGTGTTCGACAGGATTAATAACATAGTTGAAAGAGAAACCAACAAACTCATAAAACACAAACAAGGCAATGCAGCTTTTATTTATTGACATCTTTTTTTTTTTAATACAAGATAATGATTATCCTGGCTAATTGGTGGCTAATATTGACGTCATAAATCACCAATCAAGAGCTGCGTTTTAAGGCTCATTGGCACTCAGTTTACACTTTATGATATTTTTGCATTCATATTTGAATTTACTCAAGAACAAGTTAATGTTTACCAAAGGTAGAATAAAATTAAAGGTTTTTAGAGTAATCATGTATTTCCATCCATCCATCCATCCATTATCTATACACCGCTTAATCCTCACTAGGGTCATGGGATGCTGGAGTCTATCCCAGCTGACTCAGGGTGAAGGCAGGTTCACCTGGACAGGTCACCAGTCTATCACAGGACTACACTTAGAGACAGACAACCAAGCACACTCACATTCACACCTATGGACAATTTAGAATCACCAATTAACCTCAACATGTTTTTGGACTGTGTGGGAGGAAGCTGGAGAACCTGGAGAGAACCCACACTGCACGGGGAGAACATGCAAACTCCACACAGAAGGATCCTGGGTGTCCACACCGGGACGCGAACCAGCGACCTTCTTGCTGTGAGGCAACGGTGCTAACCAACTGCTCCACCTTGCATCATGTATTTCAAAGACTTTAATTAAAGTTCTTCCTAATTTCTACAACGTTTTCCATCCATCCATCCATCCATCATCAGACTTCCCGATCCGCACACACCTCCTCCAGCTCTTCCGGGGGGACCCCCAGGCGTTCCCAGGCCAGTTGAGAGACATAATCTCCGTGTCCTGGGTCTTCCCCGAGGCCTCCTCCCCAGGCCGCCGAGGCAGCCCCCCCGACCACCATCCAGTCCTCTCTGCAACCGACCCCTATGATTCCCTCTGCGGGCGGTGGGTCCACAGGAGGGCGGGCCCACGTTGACCTTTCGGGCTGTGCCCGGCCGGGCCCCGTGGGCAGAGGCCCGACCACCAGGCGCTTGCATACAACCCCAGGCCTGGCTCCAGGGTGGGGCCCCGGCTGCACCATAACAGGCGACGTCTCTATCCTCTGTTTCATTCTCATCATAGAAGTTTTTGAACTGCCCTTTGTCTGTCCCGTCACCTAGAACCTGTTTGCCTTGGGTGACCCTACCAGGGACTTGAAGCCCCAGACAACATAGCTCCTAGGATCATTCGGGCACACAAACTCCCCCACCACGATAAGGTGGCAGTTCGAGGGGGAGTGCAATCTTTTCTTGTAATTTAAAATCTTCTTTTACCTTAAACTCTGTATCAAACCAACTATCAACTACTGGTCATTCAGCTGAACCTCTGTGGGGAATAACTTGGCACTACTGTTTAACTGTTCACATGAATCACTGCCACACAATGGTCTGCCGGCCCTTGTATAACGGAGGGCTTTTCCGTCCTGAAATATTGCAAGGGACTGGGGAAAAGCAGTGCTTCCAGAGAGGATGTGAACATGGGCCGTGGGCACATTGTTGGCCTTGAGTCTCACAACACTACAGTCTTCCAGGGCTTTTGGAGTAAAGGGGGGCAGTAGTTGGTAGTCTACCTCTGCAGCTTCCTGTTCGCATGGCTTTTAGACCTACAAGACACCAGGGACCCAGCCACTGTGAAAGAGTATTAGCGTGAGGCGAGTAAATCCCTTCTTGACGTCAGCGTTGTGTTTGGTTCGCGTGACGTGTTGAGTGCTCAGAAATAGGTGAAAACGAATTGGCTACTTTTCCGCCAATATGACTCAGCGCCGTCTGTTTGCAGAGGGAGACTGTTAGTCACTTGCTTCCTTTTGAAAGACTTGCAAGGCCAAATAAATCGTTTGCTCCACCCTGCAACGGCAACAACAATAATAGTACCGATAACTTTCAATTTATTGGCCCAGAAGTGCAGAAATGTAAATCGCTTGGTAGCGTTTTTGAGTTTTTTATTGAAATGAAACCCTAACAATAGCAGCAACATCAAATAAAGAGTAAGCACGTCGGCCTTGCACAAGAAAACAGAGTTTGTGAGCGATGACAGGGAATTGCACTTTATTTGGGTTTTTGGTAGAAAAACATGTGTTTGCCTTAAATTATAAGATGCATGATTTAACCAATGTCAAACCAAAAAGAAAACATTTTTTTGACATGTCAACATTAATCATAGGATTTCCCCCTTTGATGTTTTGAACCTAAAGAAGCTGCTTTTCGTGATTTCCACGGTCTCCCTCGCTAATGCCAGCATTGCATAAATCTTGGAACAGTTGTCATCACCGCAGGAAAGGAAGGCATTTTCTTGCTCTGCATCCTTGTCATGTTTGCACACTGGCATGACCCTCTATTGTTGTACGGGGGCAGAATGGAGCTCTTTGATGCGCTAAGTGATTTACTGACCGAGAGGACATAAACAAATGGTTCATTGAGGACTCTGGGCAGGAAGTGCCCTCCAACTTCAAACGGGTGCTCCGAGAAAACAATAGCCTGAGGTCGATTTCTCTCTTGCCACAGTGTTTTGTGTCAGTGAGCTCAGTGGCACAAATGGCAGCTTTGGACTGGAAATGGGACACTTATATCTGTTTTTTCTCTCTCATCTTTGTGATGACTTGTTATAACTTGTCATTGTTGGCATTAGTGGAAATTTTACAGGCAGAAGTTGGATGCCTGGTGATAGATGAGTAACGTTTGATAAACTGGGATTCTTAGGTGCCACATCCTGGCAGACATTTGAATTAACAGATGTGCTTTGCTGTTCTAAACTTTTGTATCATTTGTATGTAGTTGAAAGTAAAGAAAAAGCTGGGAGACAGAGGGATGATACAGGATGAACAGTAGCACAGAACCTCAATCGCGCCTGCTTTATTTAATCATTCCATCTTTACTGTAAACTGAAACTGTTGCCTACTCAGTAACTGCTCACTGTCATTTTCGTGAATATAGGAAAATTATTTTTATGATTTCCTGCTATTGTTTGATAATCTTTTAGTGGTGAATGGGAATTTTATGCTTCATAACTGGAAATTTGTTTCATTTTCTGCTGTAAGAGGATACCCTTATTTGCAATTTACAGTAAGCACAGTAACAAAGAAATCCTGGGGAAAAAACATCTGGTAAAGCTACCAATCAGAGCGACTTAAAGTATTGTTTTGTCCATGTGACACATCGTTTATCTACAAAAAATAAAAAAAAGTTTTATTTCAATATTTAATATAGAATTATTTCATTCTAATACTGTGCTCATGACTTCTCACAGCACAATGTATGATTTTTTTCCTTGAAATCAAAGTAAAACAATGGCAGTTTAGGTTACTGCTATTTATTTTAAGAGTTTCACAACACTACTTTACCTAAAATGGTAATTGCTGTATTCCTAATTACATCACTTGTATTGTTTAATACTGTAACTAGACTTTCCAGTGTTGCCACAGTCATAAACATTAACTGTAACTTTAATTGTCCGTAAATTACAATATCGGTTTTCTTTTAAAATGTATAAATTTTGAATTGCAGCCATATAACATAAATAACACTGTGCCTTTAATCATTATGACCCAGAATCATCCAAGTCTGTTTAATGGGTTAAATGCATGCAGCACTGAAACACCTGAAACAAGGAAAGATAAAAGATGGGGCAGTTATATTTTTAGGGAACGTTTCCGAGTTAAAAATACTGGATTGAAATTGTTTATTCCAGGGTAGCATTGTATGACAAATCGTAGTTACATAACTATATCTTAGAAACCAATAAAAAAAATATTCACCTTATTGAAAAAAATACTCATCAGTCTCATCAATGGGTAGACAGCTAAGATTATTCCTGCTATGTCAAGTTACTAGTCTAATCAAACAGTTTTCCTCAGTTCAGATCCGTTGTTAATGCTTATTCCTATGTTTGACTCCAAAAAATGACAGAAGTTTGATGGTTTTAACTGAATTTGGCTGCACGTTTACAGTATTTTATTACAGTGCTAACTCCTACATTTTGTAATGATGCTACGGTGTAATTAAAATGCTTTATGGTGTCACTGGCTAGTTTTTACAGGATGTATGTCATTTTCTTTTGTATTTATGCTGCTTTATTAATCCTTCTCCCTTCACAAATACATGCACACGTCAACAGAAAGCATACTGGTCCTCTCAAAGTCTATGTCTGATCAAGCAGTCCTTGATTTTGTGACTTGTTTGCATTATTTAAACAAAGTTATTAGATCAACTTGACTTTTTATTCACTGTTAAACATTCCACTGTGTTTATTTTTTGAAGGTATTTCCACGACAGCCTTCACATTCCACGTGTCGACTAATAATCATAAATCAAACAGCACCATTAATGTCTGTTTGATTTCAGGTCTGTACCTCTCATGCTGAGGGTTGGGTGCTGAGGGGGGGGGGGATTTGCCCTTTAAATCAGTATCCTGTAGTGTTACAAAGTGAGAAATAATCATTCATTAACCCCTCTGACCCACCAGAGGAGGGGTCGGGCTTCAGATGAAGTCCCTCTTTGTGTCATCCTCTCTGCAGCTGGGTCAGGCCAATTGACAACGCATATAATGATCTTAAATGGATTAGCTGGCCAAACACGCCCCAGAGTTTCCTTTTCAATTATGAACTGAACCGGTTTCTAAAACGGGGGCCCGGTGTGGACAGCAGAAGACCCCCGGGGATTACATGGTGTGTCTGTGTGAGCGGCGAGAAGGAGAGGGAGAAGGCACCTTCAGGACTCACTCGGAAAGGTGTTTTATAATGGGAGAGGGATGATGAAGGCTGAGAGAGAGGGAGGTGTGTGTGTGTGTGTGTGTGTGAGAGAGAGAGAGAGAGAGAGAGCCTGGGGGTCTCAGACATGTCATCTCTCAATAAGCTCCCTGAGGTATAGACTTTATTGTCACTGTGAAGAGCCTGACAGACAAGTTAATCAATCTGGCAATTTAGTGTTGCACATCTCCCTTGCTGCTGCGCTCCCCCTACACACACACACACACACACACACACACACACACAAACACGTATGGTGTGTTTGTATTACAGTGTTCTAGCTTGAGTTGTTAGACAGCAGGTGGAAATTATCTTCTTGTTATCTCAGCCATTTCTTACAAAATGAGTGAGCTGAAAACAGCAATCTGCATGAAAAATGAGAGCTGTGTTTTCTCTCCCCAGAAGGTTTAACACAACGAGATGTGGAGAGCAGTCTGGGTGAGTGTGTTTAGTGTTTGTTTGTGCTAAAAAACTACTATCCTCGTATCGGCACACAAACGTCATCATGATATCACTGGTCAGATGAGTCACAGCTAAGCTCGTGAGGTCGTTCAGGTTCCTGTGAGTGTAACTAAGCTCCCACTTGGAAAAATAATAATAAATACTGAAATGCTTCCAAGTCATGCAAACAATTATTTGATTTTGATATTTTCTATTTTCTTTTCCACAATAAATTAATGCCAAAAAAAACTGTAGCCAATGATCTTACATCTGGTAGAATTACTTAAATAAAGACATCTGTGAATTTTTCCTTTTTATTTTATTTTTTTTAGAATGCATTTCTTAAAAGCGTTTCTTCATGTAAAAGATATGCAAAGCTGTGAAACTGTTGTTTTTTTAAAGTAATGTTTGAACTAGTTAATCCATCCCTTGGTGTTTGTTTTTAATTGAGCAGACATTGTATTAATGATTAGCAGCTTTTGTCACCATTTTTCTCTCTTCTCAGCTGAATAGTTTATGAGAGGAGCTCATCACAATAATACATTGTTTGCTGACAAAATACAATCATCAGCATTTTGCAGTTGCAGCAAAACACTGTGGCTTGTGGGAGAATACAATCTACTCCTTTAAATAAAAAAAGATCCATTTACTAATGAGAAAGCATTTAGAGTTTGTTTAATATCCATAATTCAGCTATGATTATATAGAACCACGGCGTTTCTATTAGCATGTAATATTGATGTTGGCATTTAGGTTGGAGCTCACCCTGCACAGTTAAAGTCTGCAGCGAGAAAATTCCTGGTAAAAAAAAAAAAAATTCAGGGAATCATTGATACTGATTAATCGACACGTTTCAGCTGCTTAAAAATGACGTTGATGTGACACCCTGTTTAGCCACAGAAGTCCAGAAAGTTAAGCAAAGCAGAAAACAATACAGAACTGGGTCTATTTTTCAGTATTTCATGGAGCGGTACCAACATTTACAAATGTTATTGTCACCAGTGCTTTCATAGCCCACGGTTCTCATCTGGATTTGCTTCATTTAGGCCACAATTCTTTGGCTCTCCAAGAAAATCAATAAAATTCAGTCATTCCTACAGTGTGCTTGGGCCCTCTTTGGTTCTTAAGTACATCTGCGTGTGCTTTCAAGAGTGTGTGTGTGTGTGTGTGTGTGTGTGTGTGTCTGCTCAGCTCCTTTGCTGCACGTTCGAGTGTTACATGATCTAAGTGGTTTTTAAAGCGCAGCACAGAGTTGACCGCAGCACTGTGCTGCGTTGTGACAGCTTTGATTAATTTGATAATGATGACCTATTGTGGCACTTTATGCTAAGGTAAGCACAGCTGTCTGCCCGGGTCAAGAGGAGTAGGAGGAGGTCACGGTATAAGAGAGTTAACTTTGTTAATGGAGACACGGCCAAAGGGGAGACTCAGACCAAGGACAGGGATCAATGAAATGGTCTTTTAATGAAATGGACAGTAACCTTGAAGGGGATGTAGGTCATCACACTGGCTGCGTCAGTGACTCCAGCCTGTGTCTTTCTTTCATGTATTTCCCTTCTGTTTCCATTTTCTTTTCTGTCTTCCATTCTTTTTTTTTTTGAAGTGTGTGTGCTTCTCTGGATGTGCACAAACCCACAAGTTTTATTGATTCTGTTAGTCTTTTTAAACATTTTGTTCCTTTGATGTTTGACATTGCATTAAAAAAGAAAAAAACCCATGTCACTTTAGTTTTGCTAAATCAGCAAAAACTGGTTTCATATTTACTGTATTTCTCTTTTTAACTACTGTGTACTCTATTTTTTTTTTTTTTTAAAGATACCGTTCCTGAGCTTGAGTGGAAAGCTGCTATTTCCCGTCGAGCTTTAGCCAGCGCTGTGAGAGTTTTACTCTTCCTCACTTTCTTAACTGGGAGGAGACGGGACACCCGATAGCTACTCGGGCCGGACAGTGAGTCATCCTTTTCCAGCGTCGACTGGAACTTGAACCTTTAATCCAGAGGATCTCAGAATCCGGAGAGTTGCAGATTCCTTATCATTTACATTAATCTCAGGAATTTGCACCATGCCATGAAGACACAGGCTCCACTTACTTAACTGACACAAAATAGGGCAACAGCTATGATGATACTTGCCTGGTTTTAGCTTCACAACCATATCATGCACTTGGTTGTAAATAATAATGTAATAAGATTGACAGGAGAAACAAATGTTTGACGACAGCTACAAGGTGATTTAATTTGTACGTATAATTAGCGCACACATATATACATGTGTACAAAAATATATCCGCCGTACTTAAAATGTTCTTTTGTTTTCACATTTTTAATATAACGTCAGTGTGGATGTAACCTGAACTTTCGATGCCCGGTCAGTCGACCTACCCCGATTCAAAGGACAAAGCTACTCAGAGTTTAGGTTTTTATTACGACTTCAGCACTAAGGATCTGCAGCTCTCACCTTCAGCTAAAAGTTCAACCTCGTCCCCTGCCAAGTCCTTTGAAGTGATACTTTCAGAATAAAAAACTCAAACACTTCTCCATAAACCATGCCAGGCCCTGTACCAATGCCCATATGTGAAATTAATACCTGTTTCAAAACTAACCACTGGAACTTCTCCTACTTACACTTACATGCATGAACCTCCGTCTCCTGACCTCCGCGAGGCTCTCCATGAAAGAAATCGGCTATCAGAAAGACAAATTGTAAATAAATCTTTTGCCTGCATTTGTGGAAAAATCTGGACGAAAACGACGGTGAAAGAAATCCAATCTGGTCTTTGGAAACGCCGCATCAAGGTAATTCAAGACAACACAGCAGCTGTAAGGATGACATAGATCGTTTCGAAATACCTCTTTTTCCACTTCTCGATATCAGGCTGTTGCGGCTGCTGGAGATTTCTTTACCAGGAACCAAAGAAAGCGGCGGCTTCCCCTATGGAGCGCAGATTCGTTTGATCACAACCATATTGAGCGCAGCAGAAGTCATTTGTTGGATTTATCTCTTAGTTCCTGCATCACTTCAGACTTCAATGTGTTGCGCACATCACTTTGAAACACGGATCGCTGCAAAAGTTGCAAAAACCGAACCCGGAAGTGTGCGATGTGGAGCAGGGCAGCAGGAGAAGTCGGCGTCTATTTTTATAAACTAACGCTGAGCAGACCTGTTCTCCTGTTTTAACATGACATTTAATAGTTTTTAATCTCACAGTGTTAATTGCTGTATTAGGAGCACCAAGCATTTTATGACCTGATTACATGTTTTCCCGAAACACACTGAGCCAGGAATGTTCGAGCAGACTCAGTTTGTGAAGGGAAGCGGGTGGTCTGGAGGTGAAGGCTGCCCAGAATAGTGGCGCTTTGTAAACGGCACGCACCAGCTTCAGTGTGCTAATGGCGAGGATGATCCCTATCTCCCAGCAGGTATTATCCAGTGTTACAAACATGAATCTGAAATACCTGCTTGTTGTTTGCAGACAATAAACTCAGGTTTTATTATTACTATTTATGAAAAAAGTCAGAAGAAATAAAAACAAGAACAGAAAATGGCTCTCTATACATCTGTGGTGTTACATAAAGTTTAAGCAGCAGCAGTGTTTTTTATTACTATTAGAGGTAGAGTGAATAAATAAGTAAGAGATCAAGTAGTAGCAGGACTGGTAGTTGCTGTAAGAGCTTTCATTAATTTTACAGTCAAAGTGTATTTATCTATGAAGCACATTTAAAAGCAAGAGTTGAACCAAAGTGCTCACAATTATAATCACAGTTTACTAAACAAAAAATGGCTAAAAGACAAACGTGGATAAAAAAAGACATTGAGATCATAGGAATAAAAAAACACATTAAAGGAGAAAGGCAGGGTGTCAATGAGAAGAGGTGGGTCTAAGCAGCAAATTAAAAAGTTAAAGCAGTTCGTCAGTGAAAAAGGAAAGCTGTTCCAGACATTAGAAGTGGCTCGACCGCATATATTTTTGTGACTGTATCTGGGAAAATCCAAGACCAATCTGTATGGTTGACCTCAGTGCTCTAACCAGGGCAGGATGACACTGCTGAATATGGTGACGGCAAGCAAATTTAAACCTTCAAAATAATCCTACAGTCAGTTCTGAATCAGTCAGGAGGCCAGTGTGAGGAGTATTGGAGTAACAGGATCATTTTGTAGCAGCTACAGACGCTGAACAGAGGATTTCACTATAAAAAAAATTACAGTAAATGTATGAATAACTTTATAAACGTCCTTGGAAGAGAGATAAACATTTACCTTGGCTAAAAAGATTTAACTAAAATAAGCTAGTTATGACCACTGAGCTGATTTGTCCAGCAAGTTTGAAGGAGCTGTTGAAGATCACTCCTTTGTTTTTCACAAAATAAAATAAAATAAATGTGCTATTCTCAAGAATGCAAGAGATTAAATTTTCAATAATATGCATCTCCAACTTAATCTCCAGTTCAGTAACTTTCAAAGTTTCAGAACAAGTAATTTTATGAGAAAGTTTCAGTGAGGGTGATGAGAGTGAACAGTGACTGAAGTCTGTACACAAGTGGGTCGTAGTTAGATGAAGGCTGCAGCAGTTTTCCTGTCATTTATGGACGACATGGCAGTTTTACATCGTCGCTGCCTCCTCTCACTCCTGCATTCATTACAGTAAAGGTGGTCAGCGTCCTCAGTCTGAGATGTAATAAACGCTGCCACATAATTATCTGCAAATTCGAGACAGTGAATGCGTTCCTGTGTCTCACCCTCTTTGCTTTTGCTCAGATTTACCTGCTCTGTGGATCAGCTACACTGAAACCAGGACTGATCAGCAAAAATCTGCCTTTTCTTTGAAATCAGTGGTTTCCTGGAACACCTTTCAGCAGCTTCAAGTTTTCAGTAATCATTACGTCGGGCTGTGACTACTTCTACTGAGCCTGCATTTCTTTTTCTGTCAGATTCAATAATGGGCTTGTCTGTCACTGTTTGTATTTGTTTCTTGAACTAAAACATTAGCAGGGTGTTGCCCTGAAAAAGCACGTAGACACACAAAACTTTATAATAACATATTAAATAACTGAATTGAGTAGTATGATTTTTTTTAAAAAAATACAAAAAAATCATAATCACTACAAAACATCAATTCCTGTTGAGCAATAAATTAAGATGAAACGGTTTCTTTTGAGAAAATATGTTTCCAATACTGTAGAACTTCTTCTCGAAAGTCAATAGATTGATATTTTAATATAAGTACATTCTTTGGACAGCAGTTGACAGTAATACAATATGTGCCGCCCGTGTTACTTTGTTGATTTAAAGGTACGACTTCTCTCCTGTTTGAGGATTTATTTAGCACCAGTGGGGGTTAATTCTGTAGAAGCAATCCTAAGTTTAGAAACAGGCTGTGTCACAAGGACCAGTTCACCTAATGTTTACATTACATTTTAGATTTATAGTCTCATTTATCCTCAACCTCTGAGACCACAAATGGAGATTCCTAAATTATACGAAAAACAGTGAACGTCCTTGCTTTCTCAAAGTTATCAAATCCACGATAGAGGGCCAAACCTAAATACGAAGCAGCAGGAGATGGAAGAGTTGGCTTTCAAAGGGAGATATATGGCTGGTACAAGACCAGGATCAGTTGCTTTGGGAACTTAAAACCTCGGATGACAGTTAGAGCCATTTATAATATTAAGATGAATAGTCCCATCCTGGCACCAGCCGGCGTGGTTGGAGTTTGTCTCATTTGATGCAAATGAACCAAGTCAGTGCGCGTTTGGAGGCTATTTAAGGGCAAATCACTGGTTTTATAAAAGGGAGAAAACAACTTAATGGGGCACTTTACATCAGACAATGTCAGGAAAAAGTATGGAAGGAAAATCCCGTTTTAAGTCCAGTCTTTTCGCTGCTTCTTGGTCGTTATCCATGTTGTTGATTTTAGTTTACAGGCCTAATCCTTAACTATTGAAGAGGTATGACAGTGTCTGTCTCACCTCATTTCAGGAGTATCCCAGTGTGGCAGGTAAAACCTCCCAAATCAATAGCACATATGGTCCACATTACAGTGGGAAAGGCCTCCAAAAAACCTTTTTCTGTGAGAGTGGCTCGCATCGATGACAGACGTGTTCTGATTCCACATATGTTGAAATGTAGAAAGCGTTACATGGCCTCTTTGATACAGGATGATTTATAGGGCCTTGACACCAGTTGCAAATGTCTTTGGAGAGGGCATGGGGAGGCCTTACCCTGCAAGTGGATAGTGTCGATCAAATCACATTTCAGGGCCACGACAAAATGGATTACATTTCCACTTAGAATTTAATGCTTTTTGTTTCTTGTTTGGTCACTGTCGTCACACGTCAAGTGCTTCTTTTTCTTCGATTGATAAAAAAATTAACGGAAAGAAACGTCTGCATAAAGTGACGCCCTCATGGATATTCAGTGCCTTCACACTGACAATGCCATCTGGAGGAAATAAGGAATTTTAATCTCACTTCTCTCAGTATTCTTGTTGTGCACAGATTTCATGCTCCAATTAGACAGGGGTTGAAGCAGATACAGGCAGAGAAAAAAAAAAAAAAAAAAACTGCAGACAAAGCTCAGTGAAATCTGCCCAGTATGCTTGAGTGACCCTGCCAAAGTGCTATGCATTACAAAATGAGGTTGGCCAGGGTCACTGTCTTGTGAGGTATAATTATATCGTAAAACTAAGCCTCTCGCTTCGACATAATGGTAGATAAACAGAGTCTGATTTGTGACACTTCTCAAGTTCGAATCCAGACTGATGCAGCTAACTCAATTAGCAAATAGGGGATCAGGCAGCCCCTTAATGCGGATTGGTGGGGATGAGCGAACGTGTTCCCAAAAATTAATTACCTATCACATTTCTTGTGGTCATCAAAGTACCCCAGGCTAATGGCACGGCTAAATCCATATTCAGCGAAGCGCTCATGTTCCATTAGAAATGTCAGTCATTCGCTTGACAGAGTGGTGCAGTAATGTTTGCTGTTGACTCACGCCCTTCAAAAAGGCCCTAGCATGCAAATGAGGTCTTTAGCTATGTCTTTGGCAATGGAGTAATTTGGTTTAGAAGGCATATATAAATATTTGAGCAAAAACTCTTGGTCATCCAGAACACCTTCAAACAAAACAGGGTACAGGAGGGCAATTAATAATGTACAGTTAGACCTGACAAGCCAGCAACCCCCAGAAGGACGTAAGTGACAGAATGCAAGCAGGGGCTTAATGTCATTTTGCATCTCCATTACGCTACGCTTTATTGAATAATACCTCAGATCTCTGCAGCACTGACAATCAGCTGTACTATAGGTGAAGCTATCGCCTGCCACACCTACTCTTTACTTTACAGCTTTTATTTGACGTGTTGTTCATGAGTCAGTGAAGTCTTTAATTAGCTGGTAGCAAAATGTAAATGTTGGTTTTAGTTGCTAAATAACCCCTGAGGCCCAGTTAAAGTGTTCCAACGCTTTTCATGTTGTCGTGAAACTGAGATATAAATATGGAAACATGATTTCTTTCATCACCATACTGCAAACAGCATCTCTTTTCCCTGTGATGGCCGCACATTACGCTGTGATTCAACAAATGCACAGAATATCTAGTAGGTGTTTTCACTGTGTTTTGTTGACCTGTTGTAGAGCACTAGGTTGTTTCTTTAAAACGTGTTTAAAATATGTCTCACATAAAAGTTTGTCCGAACAGTAACGTACAGCTTGTACAGTGAAGCAGAGAGGAGTGATCTTACTAAGGAGCTCAGGCTTTCAGACTCTGGAAATGGCGAGTTTAAAGGCTGATTTGGCCTTGGGCAAACATTTTATCTTTCTACACTCACTCTGGACATCTGCAAGATCACAAAACTTCATTACGAAGGTAATACCTACTGCTGCTTGACAGGTAAAAGGTCAGATTTTTTTTCCCCTGAGGTTTGTGTGGGGAATGCAATGAGATCGAGGCATGAAGAGAACATACAGAGTGCTGAGGGCAAATGTGGGGCTGCTGCAGCCCTCTTAAAATAACAGAGCAACCACTGTATTGTTCCTATTCCCCACAGCCGTAATGATCTGCATCTCATGGTATCCTGTGGAGCCTTCTTGTAAACAAAACCAGCTACAATGATATTTATGCATTATGTGTATCCTTAAGGTTTAACTAATTTGTCCTGTCTCGTAAAAAAAAATTGCAAAGCTTTTTCCGAACAGCTGGAGTCCTGCATTGTGAGCAGTTTTCTTCTTCTCTGCCTTTGTCGGTGCATTACCACCACCTGTTGATCAGTGGAATAGTGTGATGTCCACGAAACAGATAAATGTCCATCATGTTACTATTAGAGGTCATCAGGGTACTTTTCATGTGAGAGCAGACACACAAAACAAAATTACTATCCTAGATAACTTCTTTGCTAAAATCTTTATGCTCATTATGTTGCAACTGCTGTTCAAGGCACAGCGTAAGCCCGAGGAGACGGACACCACAGGTCACGCGCAACTGCTCTCCGGCTGTGGGCGCAGTACACAGGTATGGTATGGCAAGCGTGTGATAGAAACATGAGCCTGAACAGTAAACGTGCCATGAAGGCTGGGGAATGTGAGTCCGGGTGCAGGGCTGAGCTGGATTGAGTTTTCAGTCAGAGGAGGCATTTGTGGATCCTGTCAGAGTCTAGTTGATGAATAAAATCATGACAAATGGGGCTTAAAGACAGCTGAGATATAATGGTTATTTGTCTTTTCAGTCATGTATTCTTCTTCCAGCATTAATTCCTCTTGATATCGTGGGTCATTTTGATTCACTTAGCCTTCTGGAGTACTTTTAGATGCCTTACATTATGTAGTTTCCAGAACTGTGTACATGTATTTTGAGAAAAGTTTAAGTGAAAATGACACTGAAGTGACAATGTCGGATTTCAAAAAGTCTTACCAGTGATACTAGAAGAATACATTTCGCCTAGTTTTCCATTCATGTACGTGAAGGTATTTATTTCTGCATTTCTCTCTCACTCACTATTCCAACCGGCTGTTCTTTAATTAAAACACATAAATCCTTTAAATTAGTCCTCGTTTCAGTGCCCAACAATACTCCATATGTACTTTAAACATCATAGTATCAATTAACTTGGTTAAAATAATTTTTAAAAAAAAGGTATTGAATTGGCTTCTGTTTCTATGTCTCACAGTAAAATCTCTTTTCTTTTTAACTGAAGGAACTTCTCGTGCTGTATCAAAGTCACAAATGAGTGTAAAGGGACAAACAAACAAAAAGAAAGCTTATTTAGCCCCCGACAAGTCACAGTTTACTGTAATAGTCTTTTATTAGACCTCTAAACTCTACTGGCCTTTGAGCCACAAGCACTTAAGTCAACATCACAATTCATGCCAACATCAGACAAGTGAAGGGGACAAAACCGAAGCCTGGAGCTGTGAACACAATGTAGTCTTCACACTGGCAGGTTGTTTGTTTACATGTGGCCTGAGATAATTAGCCCAGAAGTAATGACTGCTCTCTGATGACAGCCGCTGAAACCTGATCCCCTGGTGTGACATGCTCTCCCCGTCACTCTCCCCTGCCCAACAACTGCAGCGGGGCTATTTTTTGCCCTGGCTGCTAGCTGGGCTAGCCTGGCGCCAGCTCCTGGGACCCGGTGAGCTGAGGGGTTGACAAGGCCAACGCTGCCATTCGCCCCTTAACCTCCCATGCCCTGCCAATGCCAAACGGCACCCGGAACCCAACGCAGACAAACGCTGCCATAGCGTCTCTCGTGGACAGAAAGGAATGACTGCACTTTGTTCTGATTCCTCTCCAGCCGTGGAAAGCAAAGACATTCAAAAGCTGATTGAACGTCTTGAAAGGGTTTGAATGCAGCCTCGATGAGATGTTGATTTAACTTTATTATTCTAAAATGATTTAAGGCCATTTATGCTCATGATTTACGTCTGCTGTACTCCCTGAGCACCAGACGACAATATCTTATATTGGTCTCTATCCCCGTCCTTCATAATCAAAAAGCAGTGACGGTGACTAAGTTGTTGTTGAAGGGAAGGGTTAAGCACAAAGATAACTCTGCTGTTGTGTTGAATGTGAAGAAACTCTAAAAAAGCTCAAATCTGCAACTTTCTAGAGCAAAGATCATATTTTTATTGTTGTCTTGTTTTTCTTTGAGTGTTTGTTTAACTTGAAACTCCCAGTTGAGATTAAAAACTCTGGCCTGGCCAAGACAGGCAGCAAAAACCAATGAGTTATGGAAAAATAAAATAAAAATATGACAATAAAACAAAATTACACTGAAAAGAAATGAGAAAATTACTCCCATTTCTCCAATCATATGTAGAGACATGTTACCTTAAAAAAATTCCCCAAGATGTACAAGTAAACAATCCACTACTAACCATTTTTTAAATACTATACAATTAAGAACAATATACACTAGAAGCTTGATTAGACCAACACAATGAGATTTAAAAATATCTTAATCTACTACAAGAAGTGAGAGCATCCAGTTTTTCCAATGATGATTCCAAATATTGCACTTTATCAAACAGCAGAAGGTTTTAGGTGGACGTCATGCATCCAAAAAGCCTCGTATTCGCTAGTTGCAGGTCAGTCCCGTTCAAATAAAGGTGAAGGGAGTTCAGGTGCAGACCAACAACGCAAACACGAGAAATTCCCCAAGCATGTATATGTATTGGGTTTATTCATTCACCTTTCTACAGCATACAGTTTAATGCATTATTTATTTTATTCTTATCTTAAACATACATAGCAGTCTGTGAGCTCTGATCTCAGCCGGCACTTTAAGTGTTTTTGACTTCAGCTTCTTTGGATGACTCGGACTCTCCTGTGACAGTCTTGACTACATGACTCAGAATCTTCATCGCAGTGACAAAGCAATAATAATATCTATCACGTTCCAGAGGGCAGCAGCCGCCCACTGGGACGCAGCTTAGCGAAGACCACATGGCTTGAGCTTCCTCAAATCTAAAGCAAACAGGCACAACATGGCAGCCGTGCCACCCTAGCACAGTGCAGCTTTAGAGGGAAAACAATGACTTTCCCCGAGCAGCTATCAAAGCTTTGCTGCCCAGCAAGTGCAAAGGCCTCTCAATCCGCTATACTTGTAGAGGGTGCGGGAGCTGGCCGGCTCCCAGTCGCTATCCGAGTCAACAAGCGAGGGACACATTCTAAAATCCTGCAATCTTTATCTGTCCTTTTCAAGACCTCTAACTGCTCCGAGCGGAGCTTTTCAACAAATTTGAACCTTAGTTTGAAACTTGCACCGTAATCTAAATTTGGAAGCCATTACGCCAGGAGTTTAGATGACTCAAACTACAAGGAATGGCATTGCTCAAGCAGCTAAAACACAGCATGCCACAGACATATGTCTTTCTTTTGAAGATGATCCCACGTCTCCGGTTGTCAGTTGTTTTTTGGTTCCCTGAAAATATGCTCTTCAGAGAAGCTAAGGAGGAGGGCACGGCGACTAAAAGACATATGAATCATGTTTCTGGGGCTGAAACAAGAAGCTGTAAGTACTGCAGGTGTATTTTAGGATTGTTTATTGAGCTTGTCAAAGTGTTGTGTATTTTAAGACAAAGCGTGATCCACTTTCACACTGTTCATACCTCATTTTTGGTGTAAATGTGAATGGAACAGGTTTTTTCTTTTTCCTCTTATTTCATTCAAAGCTGTGACCCAGATGAAGATTTGATAGTGACAGCTTAGTTGTGTGCACGGTGACTGTCACTATTGAAGTGATTTATTTTTGAATATTCCATCATGTGAACACCATTAGAGGTGTAAAAATATAACTTATATTTGTAGCTACAAGATGACAACCAGTAATTTATGCCCAGTGATTTATTTGGTAGAACTCTCATAAGCTAGATCAGTCCAAGTCATAATCTACTGTAGAAACTGACATGAGGCAGCGATGTCCAACCAGTATCTCTTTTCCTCTCAAAGGTTTAGAGGTTACATCCTTGCTCTTGAAAGGCAGACACTAACATTTAAAAGGCCTAAAGGACTGAGGGGTTGCCACTTGTGACCTCCAAATGGTATTCATTCCTTGTCGGTCTTGTGTGTGAAACATTTCTGTTGACACCTTGCAATGTGGCGTTGATGAGTTAATCTAGCAGCTGAGTGTGTCCTTTAACTACACCCGGCCCCCTGTAGATTTTCAGTCGAAAAACACCCCTTATCTCCACGGGAGAGGGGGAAAATAAGGGCCCCAGTGGCCATAAATTCACAGGATACCAGCATATGCACCGCAAAGCGGGTCTCCTTTGTATACAGAATGCTCTATCGTGATCGTTTGTGCTCACAACCTCACTGAAGATCAGAATCGGTCTCTGGTCTTATCCAAGTATCTGGTTTAACAGTAGATTTTGGGAGAGTGGAGTATTTTGTGTCTTGAAACGTACTGGGGTTTACAAAAGTGAAACCCCTCTGCAAGACTGCAAAGACAAGTTAAGGACATCACAAATATCATTATTTCCTCAGACTTGAATAGAAATTGTGCTTGGATTTAGGTTTTTGGTCATCTGCAACTGGTATTGCCCCATCACTCATGAACCTCAGCCCCTCAGCCTGCAGGTCCCAGTGGAAACGGCAGGACCGGGCAGCTTTACTTTAACCATCCTGGATGGAGTCCAGGGCTGCCTGAGATCAGGACAACAAAAATAGGCTTAGAGTATGCTCAGCCCTCAGTATGAAATCCACACTAAGGCTCACTGCCTTATTGTATGTGTGGACCGCTCTGTGGATATCGCTTACTTCTCAGAACCATCTTGTAACCTGGGCTTATTAGACAGCCTTAATAAGGACATCTGACAGCTGAGGCAAGTTCTTCTCGAACCATACCGATGTAGCTTTTAACATAGTGATGAGTCGGCTGCTTTGACATCATAGATTGCATTATTGAAAATGTTTCCATCGGCAGACCTGTTATCACCACAGTCAGTTTTGGAGTGTTGCTCCTTGGACAAAATGAGCACATAAAAAGCACAAGAATACCACAGGACACATCACAGCATGACTGTGTTTGGAAAATTGTAAACATGGGAACATGTTGCATCTTTTGTGTGATGGTTTGGCGCATTGTCCTGCAGAATCTTTTGCCCGTCGTGATGAGTCCACTTAAGTTTTTCTACTTTTGAATGCAGAAAATCAGATGAAAACAGCTTGAAAGCTACATGAGCAATTCTTACTCACATGAAGGACACAGTAAAAGTTGGGTCAATGATTGCACTCAAGTCCATTTTTCACTGTGGGAAAATCCAGCTCATCCTCAGCAGGGGTGCTGCTCAGAAGGGAGGGGGACTTTGCATGCAAGCTAGATCTGAAGGTGGTAATGACCAGTGTATTCTTTCACACTGACAGCTCCTCTGACATCTTGGAATTTATCTCTTGCAGCACATTTTCACGGGCTTAAGACAGCACCCTATTTGCCTTATGGTATATCTCACTTACTGTACGGGCAGAGACAGCTGTAAATAGAGGAGGGAGAAGAACAGTGCATTTGTTTATGCTTTAACACATCACAGCTACAAGAATGTGCAGCATCTTCCAACGGCCCCATGCAAGTGCCACAATTTTTCTTTACAAGGAAATTGATGTGTTTATGTCAAGCCTCAGTTGCAGTAAACTCCTGAAGCCTGCAGGGTTTCTTACTGACAGTTTGACACCTCCAAGGCAAAGGTGAATGGCAAGTGTGGCGCTATCAACAGCCCCAGCTTATTAGCCCGCTGCTTTGACACCAGATCCTGAAGGCTTATTATGAGGGATGAGTAATGTGAGCCAGAATAAATCAATCCAACCCTGTCTTATAAAATTCAGTCAAATCAGCATGATGTCTTAAAATGCAAATTATGTGCTCCATGCAGGAAAGATGAAATACATACAGGGGAGAGGAGGGGAGGTGGGGCGATGTGGAGATTCTGGATGGTGGAAAGGTGAATGGTCCATGCAAATGTGAAGTGTCAGTATCAATTAAAATAATTCAAATCATTCTATGAAAAACTCCAATTATGGCTTACGATGAAAATAACTAAGCGCCATATGGTGCCTAAGTCAGAGTGTATAGTATGTTAACATTTGTCTTTGCAATTTTATGGACTGGTAACATTCACATGGGTCAGTGAGAGTATTCAAGCAAATGATGAATTTGTTGTGATGTTTTGCATGTTCTTCACTGGCACACATCCAAGCACTTTTTTAATCTTCTTTGTTTTTGTGTACTTCAGGTGCCATAGCAATAATGGCCAAATGCCAGAAAGTAAAGACCATTTATTTCTGCTGCAGCCCAGTTGTTCTTGTCTTTAACACACAGACACTCAAGTCACAACTTGAGCCCATTTGTTATCTGTTGCCGCCGCACAAGTTATTTAGCCTGTCAGCAGAATGATAAACTCTCCCCTGCCATGGGTGTCACTTCGACAGCTAGCTCTCGCATTAGCCAATAAACCTATAAGGTGGACAGGAATGAGGAGTTTCGGCTCCAAAATAAGTCATCAAGCGCTCTGACAAGTGACAGCTGCACTCACGGAGTGATCAATAACAGAAAATGAAAACAAATGATGGTGCTTTTTTTTTTCGAGACTGCACGGTAACTTAAGCCCAGCTTTGATTAAATGTTATCAGTTTTACAGACTGGGTCTGACTGAAGAACTTGCAACACAGATGTACTGTACACACTGTTGGAGTGGACCTCTTCAAATGTTTCTATAAATTCTTTGGATTACTGCGAAGTGCTGTGAGCTGTATTGAGGTTCTGGGTTTTGTACACAGAGAAGACTTTGTGCCTGGTACTGCCATTAATCACAGTTAACTTGACATTATAGGGCTTCTTTATTGGAGGTTAGAGTTGGACGTGGGGTCGCAGCACGGTCAAGGCAAGGCTCGTTTCTATGAATCTGTTGCAGTTTTTCTAAACCTCTGTGAATTCTTCAACAATAAAACAGACCTTTCACTAGCTGTTGCAAAAGTTTTGCCCCAAAGCAACTGATGTCTGATTGAAGTTTTCCAAAAAAAAAAAAAAAAAAAGAAGTGTAAGGTAAGGATAGTCATTTTGTATTATTCAAACATACTTCAAGCCAAATTAATTTTAACGAGCATTTTTATCTGATTAACAAACACATGTAAGAAACAGCAACGAAGGAAAACAGCTTTGTGATTGACTTGGATCAATTAGAACCTTATTTTTAATATAAAACACTCCCTGTGCAATAAACATCGCCTGTTATTTTAATGCTCATTCAGAGAGCACGTGTATCCTGTTAGAGGTTGGGATGAACTCCGAGTCATAAAAAGAGTTTGTTTTTCTGCATGTGGCCTCAGTACCAAAATTTTTAATCACATGGGCAAAGCTGTCAACATCCTCATCACTCCTCCCAATAAAACTATAATGGGATGTTTTGACAGTGACCAATTGCTTGGAAGCCCCTCTCTTTCATGACCCTGGCTTGATGAGGTGATTTTGGGGATCCAGGGGCCATGCTTTCAGCCCAGGGAGTAAGTGGTGCGTTACTCTTCATGCTAGCTGAGTGTGGAAATTGCCACCTCTGATTGATTAGCTTCCTGTCACCAAGAGGTTATGAATGAACTGCCCCTTCTTCAAGCTCCTCAGGAGATCCTCACACATGCGAGAGACTTAAGAAACTCCGCTGCTCCGTTTGAGCTTTCTACGATTTCTCACAGCGGGTGTCTGTAGAGGTTTGGCAGTCCAGGAAATGACAGCAAAAACAGTTATCCTGAGGACTCTACAGGTTGAAAATATTAACTTCTGAGATTTAATCTACAATGTAAACTCCCCTTTACGCCGTACAACATCTGTTCCTTCTGATATTTTTTACTTTTTTGAATTAAAATGGGAGATATGTTGATCTTCAGTGTCACATGTGAAGTTTTGATTTTGCCCTCCTGCAAAATTTGCAAAATGACATTTGGGCTATTACCTACCCAAACGGTTTTATATGAAGATAGCAAAAACAAAAAATATTGATTTGAGAATCCTCAGCATAATCGTAAAGCACAAGGCGAGCCCTGAAGGCTAACAACATAGCATGCGCTATGAAGTTGTCTCATAAAGTCAGAGGAATGGCTCATGGCACTGCCACGTTCAGCTGTTACTTCACTTTAAAAAATGTGCAGAATGCCCTCGCTGTTCCTTCAGGCACTTTGAATAAAAGTGTCCATCAGATGGCCAGGACTCTGAGGAATAGCTAAGCTTACACATGTGGAAAAGAGTTGGACCGAGCTGTCTTACTTGGCAAGATGTCACAGTCCTGTTCTGTACATTTGTTGTGACCCCAATTCTGGCTGCTGCTTTCCTTTCCGTGCACTCTCTGATACCGCTGCTGCTGCTGCTGGTTGCTGCTGCTTTCCCCCAGCTGGCAGGCTGGGACAGACACCAAGCTGAGGTCTGACCCCTGCTGACAGAAATGAGGTTTGTATTTAAGGCCTGTTGCTGGGGTATTGCATTTAACATTAGCGTCTGGTCTAACTCCAGCCAGTTAGATACAGTTTGCCTGATCCAGCATGAAGTGCTAAATTGGTTATTGCCTTAAAAAATGTTGTCACAAGGTGCGGGATTAAAAACATTCTGCTCACATTGGAGCTGGTGAAAGCACATTACAGCTATGAGCATGTGTGTGTGTGTGAGTGAGGCTAGTTTTGCCACCTTACGCATATGGGAAGCCAAACTTAGATTAAATATGTGTACAGTCCTTTGTGTGTGCACATATGCATTTGTGAGTGTATGAGTTGACACTTGTTTGTTTGCGTACATGCATGCATTTGAATGTGTGTGTTGTTTTTAAAGCATGTTGCCATGGTGTCAAACAGTAAGGGAAGTCTTTGCTGACTGACCGACCACCTGCTGGAGACAGAAGCCCCATAGAGAGACACGAAGGAGGGAAGGACACAAAGGAGGAAAGGAGACAAAAGAGAAGTGAGTGTCCACAAACATATGTCACTCAGTCCAATGAGTTGATATCAAAGCAGGACAGTCGGCTAGAATAAGGTGATAAACCTGAAATTGGACCACTAGAACTAACTGACTAATTTTTTTCCCCCAATTTCCACATGAAAGCTTCAAACAGTATACTGTGTAATGTGCCTGTGTTAAACATTGTTTGGCTTTTCACACTCCTTTTCTGCCAAACACAGCATGCTCAGATATCCTGTTACTCACAGCTACTAACACCCATCTGCTTTATAATTCACAAACCAATGTGTGAAGAACAAGTTTTCCAGATTTACACTATGACTGGGCAAAGAGAGAAAGAGCAAAAGTTTATATTAATCGTGTTGTAGCTCATAAATTATATGTACACATGCAAGTTTTGCTTCCACTGCAAATATACTGCATACTATATTTACTAATCTTCAGCTTGAAACCATAAAACCTAAAACTATTAGCTGCTTTAGTGTATTTTTTTAAGTGATAACTTTTTAGTGCAGCTTTAATGGGTGGCAAACCCTAAACCTCAGCCCTGTTGAGGCCACATAACCACAGAGCTGCATCAGACTTCTTTACACTGGAAGAAGTTGGCCGACAAATCTGGATGAACTATGAGCTTATCAAGCGGCTAATGACAAATATGTGTCTACATGTGCGTCCAGCAGACAAAGACCATCCATCCATCTATGTTCTTCCACATGTCCAAGTCAGTGGCTACAGGCTAAGCAGGGCATTCCAGACATCCTTACCCCCAACAATGTTTTCCAATTCTTCCTGGAGGATCCAGTGACATCCCCAGGCCAGATGAGATATGCAGTCCCTCCAGCGAGTTCTGGATCTACTCCAGGGTCTCCTCTCAGTTGAGTGTCCAGAAAACCACCAAAGAAAGGCATCACATCTGATGCCAACACCATTTCATTTGACTCCTTTCAACGTGAAGGAGCTGCGACTCTACTGTGAGTTCCCACCAGTAGTCCAAGTTCTTCACTTGAGGCCTGAGGCCAGACACCCTATGAAGGAAACTCATGTCGGTTGCTTGTAGCATTTTTCAGTCACCCAGTTGCCCAGAGCTCCCTGATGAGGGTTGGAACGCAGATCCACTGGTGAATCGAGAGTTTCACATTCAGCTCAGCTCCTTCATCACCACAGCGCTCCGGTACATTGTTCACATGAATGCTAAAGCTGCATCCATCCTTCTGTCCATCTCACACTCCTTCCATCACTTGTGAACAAGATCTTGAGATACTTTTCACTTGGGGAAACAACCAGTAATAAAGCACTTTCCAACACAAAACCACGGCCTCAGACTTGGAGGTGCTGACTCTCATCCCGGCCCAGTGCATGCTGAACGTCACACAGATGATCAATATAAACATAGGCCTAACACACACCTTTATTGTAGATCTGTTTTACCCCAACTACCGAGAAAGTGTGTCACTCTTCCTAGATGGTTGCAGCCTGGCTGTAACATTGGAAATGCCAGTTTGTGGCTCAGCTGGTTGTTTGGGCTGCCTGTCTATCTGTCTGTTAGTCTGTCCACTTTGTTTTGGTCCACACTGAATTATCTCAACAACTATTTGATTGACTATCATAAAGCCTGGTCGATTCATGTGTCCCAGAGGATGAATACTGATGATTTTTGGTGATCTCTATCTTTTCTTCCAGCACTGAATAGATTGACCCTACATTTCCTAATATCAAAAGTATATTGTTTAATGAAGAGACTATTGCATTTGAGCACCAGCTTTACTGGTATTATAAGCGAGCATCCATCTTTCAGTCACTGAAGTAAAGACATATGGCATACAGATTCTTCACTGATGACCACAGAGCATCTCAGACAGCACAACTGCCATTAAATTTGTAAAAATAAATCTGCTGAAAGCTAATCTAAAATCCTCAAAGAGTATTTTAAATGGGTTTATTTATGAGGACTATTCAGGTCAGCATTAGCATTAGTTCCAGAGCGAGGGCAGTATTTCAGTTTTGCACCTGTGTACCTGAAAGAATGAAAGTATGTCACACTTGTCTTTACAAATAGACATGAGCTGCAGTTGAAGAATGATTTGTCCTTTCAAGCCATGCCAATATATGCCCTATTAAATACATGTCCTTGTGATCTGTGTTAAACTATGACATGAATTACAACCATGTTCCCCACAGCTACACAATGAGCTTAGCAGAAACCTCTGTCACATTTCACCATGTGCCACTAGTATGTTGAAATGCATGGTGGAATCAATTATACACTCATAATATGAATATTTCCATCCTATTATACTATGCTCAAGCATGCTTTTCATTTAGTCTTGTTATAATTGCAATTATTAGCTAGTTTGCATGTCATGTACTGCTGAATATTTAATTTACTGACAGTAAATACTGTGTTCTAAGCCTCATTTAGTTAATAGTAGCTCAAACTTCTTTCTGCAGCAAGATGTTTAATAAAGTAAAAGGTGACCATCCATTTCACTGATGTTCTTTTTGTAAGTTTTTCTTTTACTTCACATGTTGTGGTTCTGTCTCTGCTGTTTAAGAACACCTGTTGATTCCTGTTCAAAAGTCACACTCATGGGTCCTGTTTCTGATATCTGTGGACGGATCGTCTCGTCATATTTGTGAAAACGCTAACAACGTGTCAAAACGTGATGTTCAAGCTGGCAACGTATACGGGACAAACTCTTTTGTAACGGCATGGCTCAGTTATGGCTCAATCCCATGCCATCTGGCAACAGCTTTCAGAGCTTTCAGCGGAGTTTGGCCTAAATCCACAATCTTACCTCCATTGTACCGGTAATGCTCACTGTCTATTTATACAGTGCGAGCAAATGGCCATAGCAGGTTTTGGAGCATGGCATTAACAAGCAGAGATGTCTGAACAAAGGAACCGATGGATATGAGGTGCTATGTGAAGGGGAAAAGCAGCTCAGGGGATGTTTGAGATAACTTCCTCATTGTTGAAAAGCTTCCACTTCCTTGCATATGAGCAGGGGATGGTTTTCAGAGGTGGGGTTGCTCGTGTTCTTCATTTCCCCCCTGGGACAGGGCACAACTGGGGCAGTCTGGGGGTGTCAGCACACCACATCCCCCCTCGCCAGACTTCACCCCGTCGTTGGCCCGCCTGGGGTTTGAACACAAGCCAGACCACCTTCGGTCTTCGTCACGCATTGTTCACCGCTGTATTGCGACAGACCCCATTTTACTGCGGCTGCACTGGGACATCTGGTCTTACAGCGGCTGCCACCTGTTTCTGAGGAGGGATCGTTCACAAAACTGCGATCCATGATATGCCCATTTGTTGGCTGCATTAGTTGCAGCGCGTCATGTGATGTGACAGACTAAGCTCTGTACTCAGTACTGTCTCAAATTTCCCATTAAAGATGAACAGAAAGAATGAGAGGGGGGAAGAGGGGGGGTGATCAAGTTTTTCCATTTCATACAAGGCACGTCACACTGCACTCACATAGGCGCTGATATGGAGACATAACTGTGGTAGCTCTGTATGTTTTTTAATTGCAACGCTGCAAATGTGAGATCGGCTCATACTGGATCAGTTCAAAGTGAGACAAAATACATACAGATTGAAGGACTGTGTGTTTTTCTCAATGGAGGGTTATTACCCCCTTTATAGCAGAGGCAGACATCAGGAGCAGACAAATGGTTTTGCTCAAGGACACCTGCTGTCGAGGAGCCCCGAACTCAGTCTGTGTTAAAAGAGTCCGTTAACTCACTGTGCCACCCTGCTGCCTCTGAAGTCTGCCAGTGGATAAAATCTTCATTACTAGCTATTACCTCCACTTAAACTTGAACAGAGTGCACAGGTTTTTACAGCGAATTAAACAGGCAATCTGCAACATGAACAGTTGGGTTGAGAATTTTGACTCCTTTCGTGGAATGAAGCTGAGAGTTCCCCATTTCCAAAGAAATGAAATAAAGTCAAGAGCAGTAAAAAAAAAGTTAGAATATCATCGTGAATTACTATAGCTAAGCAAACAAGTAAGTGCTGCTCAAGCGCACGAAAGACAACTTATACTTGAAACCTACTGCGTGTTATTAATAGACCTAAAATATGAAGATTATATATAGAACACTTCGGAAAAGTTATGGCCACTGGCCGACCAGTTCTAGAATCTGTGTCCAGATGTGCTCCTTATGAACAGCCGTGGTGCTAATAAGGTGCCAAGAGAAACAGGAGGACAGCACATGAACAAAATACTCAAAGAAGGAGGGAGAGAAAGTTCAGAGATTGAGGAGGGCTGAGACTTGGGCCACATTCACATTAACTCAGGAGAGCAAAGCGGTAAGATGACGCCTCTGTGTAGCCGCTTCAAAGTGGGAAGCTGGCGTATTCAGGTTGTTAGCAGGTCCAAAATCATTTTTATTTGTGAATTAAAGCTCTTCAAAAAAAT
>NW_007577747.1:276653-306782 GCF_000690725.1 Stegastes partitus | reverse complement strand
TGTGCCCCAAGACAAACTACTATTGGGCGAGAAGTCTGTTGGTCACTGTTCTGTATTTGAACAGTTCCACGTGTGATGGATGTGTAGCCACATACAACAGTGATGTCACGATTTACCAACACACTAGTACAGACATGCGAATACATCTTTTTCAGTCGGCATTGCATACAACTCCTTATAAATCCCCCGTAATGCGTTTCATTCAGTTTATTATTTAGTCATTTTTCCCCCTACTACAGCAAAGCCATGACCTGCCCTACCGTGGAAGAACCATTTCTTGAAATGCTCACTCATTAAGCGGTTTGCTTTCCTGAAGTTGGTTGTGAACTCGCACTAAAAATTGTCAGTTTCAGTTTTGAAATGCTGAAGTATGTTCTTCAGAAGGCTTGTTGAAATAAACTAATCTCTGACTGAAACACTGTGTTAGCCTAAAATATATCTTGATTTATGGGTCTTTGTAGAACCAGTGATATAAAGTGCTACTTGAGAGATAATGTCAATATTATAAAGGTGGCACAAAGTGACAGACACTATCTGTTGCAAATCAGCTGCTCCAAAAAAAAAGAAAAGAAAGAAAGAAATAACCACTGGCTAACCAACTTCTGAGAACAGTTGCCCAAATCTCATGTGATGATTGACTGAATGTTAACTTCATAACGAGTCTTACTGCCTCATGTCAAGCAGCAGAAGGTCAGTGACAGTGCACCAACACTACTGGCCATTTGTAGTTGAGTAAAAATGTGAGATTAGTTTTACATGTCACGTGTTTGACAGGCCACCGTAGAGAATAACTGGAATACCTACTTGTCCAAGCACCACCACAGCACTGAGTAACATATCCCACAGTGCACTGAGGTAAATGGTTAAACCACTGGAGAGCAGCAAAAACATGTTTTTCAGCTTTTGCTAAGTTAATGAGACAAAAATATTCAAGGACACAAGTAGTTATGCAAAATAAACAACAATAAACAACTTCTTTCTTTCAGCTTTGAATACATTTTGACAGTCAGTGACAGAAAGAACAGAACAGATGCTGGTTTTAGAACAAATTTACTGATTTTTGTCCTTGTATTCCTTGTAGTGTATATTTTCCTTACATGTGTAAGCAAAAAAAAAAAAAATAAAATAAAAAATCAGTGACCGGGCACATGGGAATGTGTGTATTTGTGTATATACTTATGATGTGTGTGCATGTGTTTCTCAGTGTGAGACTCCTCCCTGACCAGAGCGAGTTGGAGGGGAGTTTGGAGGAGGGGAGTAAAGGAAAACACATCCAACTTCCTCTCTGTAAGTAAAAGGCACACTCTGAGGTAGAACGATTGACTTAGTGGGTGTTTCCCATCAGGGGGTAAAAACAACCGAGAGCAAGAGTTCCTTCACACCCGCCTTGTTAATTAGCTTCCCAATGGTGCTCGGAAACTTTTCGCCTCACCTCACTCAGCAGGGAGGAGAAGGGGAAATGTCTTTCAACTTCGCAGGAAGGACTGAACCACAAAACTTATTGCACATCAGCCTCGTGCCAACTCTTGCACGGTATTGTCCAGCAACAAAGCAAAGTAATAAAAACATAAAAAATAAATAAATCAATCGGCGCCTGCAAACGCATCAGTGAATACATGAAAGAATTTTTTCCTTTCAGCATAACTGAGCAAGACTTTGAGTTGTATGTTTTACATTATAGCATTTTTTCTGCATGAAAATATATCATTTAATATTATAAAATATGTAACATAATAAACTGTTCATTTGTCAGTTAATGTCTAAAGGAGGATGAAGCTTCATATTAAGTTTTATAAAGTATTTAATCCGCTTTAATGTGGTGCAATCAATGCTTTAGTTGAATTTGAAGTAGGCATCCCCAAATTTAAGTCTAAATGTTTTCTTTTTCCACCAACCTTACTAAACTCTGACTCAAATACAGTATGCATTCAAAGTTAGGTTCCTCACTGCTCCCCCCCTCTGCTGACTGAGCCTTGTGAAAGTCTCTGGAGTGTCCCAACATGTCTCTGACTGCTCCTGATCCCTCTCCTCATTGTTTTTGGCAGAGCAGCTGCTCTGAGATTTAGATATCATCATTCAGGCAGGCAGATTGGACATCAAGACATTTCCTCCGCGGAGTCTGGAGAGCACGGACGAGCAGAATGTGAGATGTGTTTGTCGGACACAATTTGATAAAGAGTCTGTGTGTCGGTGACAGCAAAATGCCTCCCAAGTGAATCTTCTTGCTGCGCTCGCTGACGCCCCAGACTGTGGAATACAGTTTGGGAGCATGTGTGCTCCCTGTAATTTTTTGAACTCACAGAACAACTTGGTTTTGCATGTTCACATAGCAAGAAAATCATCTTAATCATCTTATCTTAAATAAATATAACGACTTGGGACGTCCAGGAGGATTCATTTGCACATATTTGTTCTATTATTTGTGTGTGTTTGTGTGTGTGTCAGTAAATAAAAATGATCTTTGTTTGTCACCAACCATATTTGTACCTTTAGAATAATGCAGAATGATGCAAACAAAAAAAAAGAGAAATAATCTGTCCAAAAGGCTCATAGCTAAGAATGTGATGCGTTTAAGCTGCATATGTGTAAGAGAACATGTGTGCTGCATGTCTGTGCTTTCACATGCATGAGGCTGCAATTACAGATGCATGTGCATGAATATAAGTTAGAAGCAATAAAGCAGCTGCAGTGTGTTTGTATTGCTTGCTCAAGTTCAATCAAATCATACAATGCTGGTTTTAGGTGGGTTTTTTTCAACCCTGCAGCTAAATTCGATCATCTGTCCCTTTGAATCAGACAGTTCACGTTCATTTTTCTGTTGCCTCTCTATTGATCAAAGGCTTGTCTGGAACTTTATTGCATCTCTGTTTATTGCATTTCTTCATTTCATTTCTTTCCATGACAACGTTTGGCCCAATCTACAGAGGGACTGTTTCAACGAAGGACTCATCAGATGAGAATCCAAATCAATTTGTCAGGTCATGTTTGACCGATTCATTACTGGTGGTTCGATTAAAAAGTGGAGTGGGCTCAGGTGACTGACAAGGCAGCTGAAGTCATTATGCAGAGATTTGGGACCACATCCCAGCGTTGGATGGCTATTCCCATCCAGAGGCCTCCTAAAGTCATCCATCATGAGGAATTTCATTTGGTTCCTTAATGTGGGCTACGTGTTGTTTTGCAAGCCACAGAAATGATCAGAATTTGGCCAGATTGGACCGTGGACTGAGCGTGCTCAGTCATTGTTATCATCAACAATTATTGTCTTTCATTGATTTGGCAGGAAGAGAGTGACTGGCCATGTTTAAAATGGAGGCGTGTTCCTCCGAACGGTGCCAACACTGGGCAAGATCAAATACTCAAGCCTGTTTCCTTTGCCAAGGACGGCAATTAAAGCACATTCCACTCCAGACTCGATTCTGGTTTTAAATGTCTCCAATATTTCCTTTTAAACAATTGTGGAAACAGTTTGGATTATTAACATGTGTGTCCACTCAGTCCAGCTCACAGAAAAAAAAATGGACTGTTCAGCTTTGATGAGTGCTCTAATAAATTATCGTATTTGTCAAGAAACACATTCCTTCGTAAATTAGCATTTTGTTTCATTTTTGGTCAAACATCCACACACACAAAAAACATTTCAAACTCCGTACCACAGTCCAGAGTTCAAACAAAACAGAACAAATTATACGTTTGCTCATCGTACTTCAATATTTCAGGAAGTTTGCTCTCATCAGGTCTGTAAAGCGTTCATACAGCGCTGCCTGGTTGCTGGATATATGTTCACCGCTGCACAAGTGTCTAACTTCAAAATTTGTGTTTTTAAAAGCAAACTTGAATACAACAAAGTAGTGCTGTATACACACTGCTGCGAAAGAGCCATTATAGTCCAATGCCTGACAATATCTTTTCTGTGAAACATTACCAGGAAACCACCAGGATTAATAATTGGCCAAATGATTAATTACACTCTGTGATGGTCACTTACAAAAACAGATTTCCAATGAGCCATTTCATTGGACTGAGTCTAATGGTTGCCATGCATGAAGCATTCCTCTCTCAACACCATTTAGAAAAGTCTGGCTCATTCAGATTCAGACCTGCATCAATTGTTAAAAGAAAGATGGAAAAAATGATTATGAATGTACCTTTCATTGAGAAATTTTGTTTATGCAGTTATTTTCTGTTTCATATAACTAAAACGGCAATTATTGGACCACAATAGGAATGAAAAGAACACGCAAGGACGCAAAGTTTTCTTTTGTAGTTAAACTTTATTTTTCTTTTACTTTTTTAGTTTTTTTTTTTAATGCTGGTGACATGACCTGGAATGAGAGCCAAGATGAGGCTATTTGCTATTTCTCTTTATATTTGTATATTTTACTTTACATACTTTTATCTATATATATGTTTCTTTTTAAATGGCTGATTACGGTGATATTGTTGTAAAATGTGCAGCTTCTTCAAATGATCACTTCATTAATGTTCGTGATCGCTTTCGTGTTAAAATGGGATCTTTGTGACTTTATAGGTTTCTTTGCACCTTGGCATTACTTTATGACGTAAGGAGGCGTTTATTAAGATGACAAATGGATCGCGGTCACAACCAGACGTAATTATCACCATTACGATGTTTACATTTCTACCAGAATTCTGGGCTTCTCCTTAGATCTTCGTCGAAAGGCCCCTAAGTATTTGATACCCAACATCATGCTGTGTTTATGATACCGCCAAAGCCTTTATTACTGTCTCGGCTATCATAACAGTTGGGGGACTTGCTGGGGGCAGAAAATGGCCCGCGAGCCTTTTAGATGGGAGCACATATGCATGGTGATAGATGTAATCCTTCTCTCCCCCTCTTGCCCTCTGTTTGCTATCCCCCTGCACAGCCCCTAATAGCGACGAATCCCCCTTCAAGGCTGTGAACCCACGCGGCGCTCCAGTCTGCCTTCATGCTTGTTGACTTCAGAAGGTTCTGATGTCATAATGAAGGGGACTGGCGCTTTGATATGGCTCCTCGGGAATTTCATGCTCCCTGTGTTTCGAACAGGCTAAGATGCTCAGCTGGCAGGTACAGTAGAAATAGGAGTTTTATTGCCTCTGCCTGAGGGGATTACCAGTCACCCCTGAGGCAAGGATGGGGCAGCCATGGAGGCGGCAGCATCAGGCCCCTTCCCTTTCTTGAATGTTCGAGCTGCCTTTCTCACGCCATCTAATCTGAAAGTTCACCTCAAATCCCGCTAATCTCCTCCAAATACAAAGGGATCCAGGGTGGTATACCATTTACTTCCCTAGCGGGCTGTTGGAGTAGTTAATTGACTCGTCGTGCCATGGGGGGTTTGATGACATATTTTGATACTGAAAAACAGTCTGCTGTTTTCTCAATTTATAATATATATCAAAAGTTGCATTCCTTGTGCTTCTTGAGGCAAAACATATACTCTTTTATAATTATGAAAAATCTCAAAACGTCTTCTGTGTAGTCGTACAATCAAAGACAGGCAAATGAGAAAATGACACAAAAAGATAGATGTCACTAAATGCAATAGCAGGCGGATGCACAATGGCAGATATGGCATCTGCACTTGCCAGGAACCATTTGCAAGATGTGGAGGCTTTAGAGGAAAACAGTAAAGCTGAGAGAGGATGAATATGTATTTGTTTTTAGTGGAGAGACACATGTTCAGTGTCTGTCTCTCAGCATAGATCTTTATTACATCAAATGGGCTGTTCGATGTCAGAACAATAGCAGGAACAAAGCCCAAGTTATTTCCTCCAATACCTTTAATGATGTAATGTATTTTGCCATCAGCTAGTGGGGAGTAGCAATCAGTCGGGATATATGGCATTCCTACATGATTCCTGGAGCAAATCGTCAGTGCACAGCCACACTTGACAGGGGTACAAATTTATCATTTGCTTTACGATATCCCCCAAATCAGTTCAGAATGCCTTTAAAGGGGGCCGCAGGGAAGCAGCGCAAAGACACATGTGAGTCGTCTGTTCACCAGCGTGCTCCCCGCGGAACATAAATTCTGGGCTTCCACCACGGGACGGGCCTGAAGTGGAAGCAGACATGCTTTACTAATAAAGAGTAGTTTTCCAGCTTTGCTAATGGCCTGAAGAGCAAGGGCTGACTTTTGTTACAGAACAAAACCCGAAGTAATAAGTGGACAATCTCACAGTAAGAAAATTACCTTTGTGATATAACATCATGGTGATTCGGTTAAACTTACTGCCGTGTTTGCTGAGTCTTTTTAGAAAAAGTCTGGTGCTCAGGAAGTCAAGCGTTTGATGTTTCTGCTGCATGAACAACAGTCTGATTATGATAACCTCCATAATAAAGTGTTAAGAATGAACAGTCAATAAGCTGGCAATAAGAGCAGTGATAGAAATGGTGGCTGAAAGAAACAAGAGGTTCAAACATCACAATTAAACAAACCAAAAAAAAAGGATTTACAAAATAATAATCAAAGTTGAGACTGGGTAGAAATGCTGCTTGTATACTTGTATAACACCCACTGCACCCTCGTTTGTGAACAATCACGATAATAAGATTGACAACACAGACGCTCATTTGGAAAATATGATACAAATTCATTTTTAATTTCTCTTTTATTAAATGACAAATCAGTGCTGCGTTATGCTTATTTACCTCGCAAACCCTCAAGTGCAGCTGGCAAAGGACATTTGCATGCTTGCAGTGACAATTTTTTGGGAGGAAAATGACAATATAGCTAAATGCATTTCTCATCTTCCAGGCAATAACGAGATTACGTGATGGATAGGTCTCTCGGGAAACCATTTCGATGCAGGCAATTACAGATAGTCGCTTCCCCACATGCTGCTCAAACAACACAGTGTCAGATGACAATTTCATTAGCTAAGATTAGAGGCGGATTGTGGAAATTACAGGGCATTATTACACTTTTCTGCCTGAAAGATCCAGCGTGTAGCGTTTGACAAGCTTTGGCAGATGTTTGAGGAATGGGGAGAGTTGGGAGGAATCCTAGAAGATAACAAATTGTGTCCTGAGCTGAACATTTTATTAATCTTACTGGACTAATTAGGTTTTTCTTGCCTGGGAAACGTCCAGGAAAACTTGCAAACTTTAGTCTCGGCTCGGCATTTAGCACCGTCAACCCCTGTTTTGCAATCTTGTAAGGAAATGAGTGCAATAATTTGATTTTAAAGGATTCAAATAAACTTTATTCTGTTGTAGTGCAATTGTTGCATATCTTCTGTGAGCTCGTGCATGTATGTTCCCTCTCAGTATCGCGACGACGAAGGCATTTCACATATGATTACAATTTATGGCCGCATTTTCGAATGGTTTCTATTAATCTGCTATATCCACTTCTTTCCTTCTTCCTCTCTGGCCTCTTACTCCTGTAACAGACAGAATGGTACAGAAGGAAATGTCATCAGAAGCTCGCTGCACTGTTTGATCTGCATGGCGAGAAAGAGCTAAGTAAATGATGAAAGCTTGATTGGGGCGATAACCAGTTTTGGCAGCAGGTTGAAGAATCAACATATTCTGTAGCGTTCTGCTGCAGTGATTAGCTTCTAAGAGAGGACTATGCTGATTCTAAACGTGAAGAAAGGTCTAATGAGCAAAAATAAAAACAGATCCCAAACAGATGCTCTGGCAGAAAGGCACACAACCACCGCTATTCAAATTCTTTTTTTTTTTTTTTCTTTCTTGTTTTCCACCTAATGCCAGGAAATTTGTATTTGGCCTAGCTGTCATCAAGCATGGAGCTGCTGATAGAGGTTTTGCAGGGCGCTTAAGCTGTTTATTCAGTCTCATGCCGTTTCAGCAAAGGTTTGTTGCCCCATCACTGGATCAAAGTATCTGAAAAGCTATTGTATGTTGCTGTGGCTTTGTTGCTTAGACTCTGACATGCTGACATGTAGAATGAAGGGTTTTGGTTGTGGTGTAATTGATTAGTCCGCTTTGCGGGAAGTGGACAGAAAATGTCTTGAGCCAGAATCCAATAGCCTCTAATCAGCGAGCGCAATGCATCAAGAGTGCGGAAGAACAAATGAGACCGGCAGTCTGGTGAGAAGAGAAAGTCGATTTTAAATATAAAACAGGGAGCTAATTTCAAAAGTAGTCAAAACAGATTTCTATAAATATAACGATATAAATGTATAGTTGTGATTATGTTGCCCTGAACGACGATAAAAGTGTGAAGTACCTCACTAGGGTTTGTTTAGAAAATTAAGCTTTTATACGTTTCAAACAGATGCCTGGCTTCAAGCAAGTTACTACGCTGGACTACTGAATGGATGCATAGTTCTTGAAAATGTGGCATTACAGGTACATTGCCAGGGTTTTGGGCAGCGTCCTGATTTTTTTAAAATAAACTATATATGCCACTGCAATTTGTTCTCCAGGATACATACAGCAGACTGAACCAAACCCATAACGCTGAACATCCTTAATCAGATGGTTTCACTGGGTGTCCCTCTTTTAGGCATACACAAAGGCAAATGTCTTAAAATCTGTCTCAAGTTTCCAACACGGAATTATACAACAAAACGTAATATAAGGATAGTACTGAAGGAAGATCAAAAAGCATTTTAATATGTGATGCGAGGGGTCACTGAATGGCTTGATTAGTATAAAAATGATGTGAATCTTACGCTATGGCTTTCAGTCACATGTTGAACATTTCAGATTTTAGAGAGCATAATGGTGTTCACTGGAAAATCTATGTAAATGTTAAATAAAGCATGAACAAAGAAACTTCCTGAATTAAACATGCAAACCCAGTAAAGCTATAATCTTTGGTTTTATCAACTGTGAGAACGTGAAGCCCCAAAAAATAAAGATAAAATAGTCCATCAAGTTTTTTAAATATAGCTTTTGGACATTTTCTGTAAGTCTTCAACACTTTAGTGTCCTGCACCACACGATGCTAGAGGCCTTCAAATGAAAGCAAAGAGAGAAATGTCGTAGGATGGATGCTTTTATCTGTTACAAACACTCTATATAAAGATGGTTGTCATGACCGTTTCCCAAAGTGACCGTGTATCGAAGAAGTGGTGTCGATGTCCCGCTCCTCATCGTCACTGAGAGGCTGAGAGGACTTGATTTGCAAATGACATCACCAGTGTAAGATGGCAGCACCCATTTTCTGACATATTTTGGCCTTGCTTTTATATGAGGTAGTGGTGATCCATTGTCCATCTTTATACACAGTCTATGGTTACCAAATAACATCAATCAGCCAGCACACATAACTGGCTCCTACAAAGCATTTTGTGTTTGATTGATCCCTGGCCAAATACAAAGTTCCTGATTGTGAAACTCAGGAACAACTGGCATTCATTAATATGGTGGAGAGCAAACTGTCCCTGGAAAGATAAATGAGCGACTGAGTGCTTTGCTCGGGATCAAGTGAAGTTTGAGCGTGAGATGCGTCTTTCAGCACAGGCTCTGGGTCTTTGCTGGGACACCTTGTTGGGAGTGCACTCCATCGGATGGATGCTGCCGCTGGAAGCTCAAGAAGCAATGAGCAGCAGACCAAATGATGACTGAGTGTTTGTCTTTGATCTGCTGATGCAGGTTTGGCCTGTCTTTTGTCTGTAATGGTGAATTAAGTTATCTTAAAACCAATGCAAATTACTCAAACAGAATGAATGCATGTAAAAACCTAAAAAAACATTCAGCGACCACGTCTCTGAGCGTTTGGTGCCAACGTTTGTTAAAGATTTTTTCTGCATTTATGGTACATTTGTGAAAAATGAGTTCCTGATCAAAGTGCAACACTTAGTCTTCGAAGTGACATTGGTGACCCTCTTATTTAGGCAAATAAAACAAAGAGAATGTGACTTTTATCAACCTTGTATCAACCAAAAGAGATCATGTGGCATCAAGTCTGACGTGAATATCAGCCGACAAAATCAGGTCGACTCTTAAAACATACATTTATCACAAAGACTTTCCTGATTTTATTTGAGATTGTTTTTTATTTGAACTGTCTTTTATGTTTTCATTTATGCTTCTACTCTATGCACTATCTGTCTTTTTAATTCTGAATTCTTATCACTTGTCTGTTTTAATTTGTTGCCTTGTGAAGCACCTTGTAACCTGGACTTGAAAAGTGCTTTATAAATTATTATTATTATTATTATTATTATTATTATTATTATTATTATTATTATTATTATTATAGCATTGCCCACATATGGATTTGTGAGAATCTTACCTCAGTTTCATCAAAACTGATCTCAGACCATCTTGTGCGTTCTGCTCTGCACCATGTTTTGGACACATTCATAGAAAAAGCTATATTCAGGTGGAGCATACCAAGATTCTGACCTAAAGCGAGTGTGAGGCCGTCCAAAAAAGTGCTAGAAAACATCCTAAAAGTTTGGAAAGAGAGCTTGTTGTTGTCAGCTGGGATAATCTTGGCAGGTGTAGGTTTATGATTAACACTCTGCCTTTCCTTGCCTAAGCCCTTGAGCAAGGCATTTAGCCTCTGTCTGAGTGGAACAGGTCAACTCCCCACAGATTACAGTTTAAAAGTCAAGCAAGGCATTCTTTAAAAGTCGCGTACGTCCTCCTAAAAAACTTTCCTGCATAAATAAAGGTGAAATAAACGTCCACATGTAAAAATTTCAGCACAGGGAGAAGCAGAGCTTGAAATTTGCTGATACTATACAGCCTATGACAGTAATTCAGAAGGGCCTGAAACGCTGACATGCCTCAGAGAGGTTAAGTGGCCCTTCAGTCTGTGTCGTTTAAAAAAGCTTTAATGGTGAGCCCACAATAACAACAGTAACACTGTCACAGACACTCACCTCTTTTATAGAGCTTACTTCAGCCCCTAGAAGGATTGATGCATCACCATAGCAACATTGACCCTTAAAGTCTCATTGCAACCTGAGCCCAGCCCCAGATTTATGGGTGTTTTCAGCTTGTTACAGCAGATTTATCTTCACAATAAAAAAGAACAACAATCTGCAGAAATCATTAAGGGGAGTCTGCTGGAAACTCTGGGTTAAAGGCAAAGCTGCGCCAGAAACAGCTGAAAATGAACGCTGATATGATAAACTACAAACATTTGGAAGTTAAACAAACCCCCATAAAAAAAAAAGGGCTCTTGCATTTTCAACGAATTACCGAATCTCCTACTCTGTATCGCTGTTTGCTGAGAGAATTTAGGCCAAAGAAGAAAACAAAGTTTGGTTCAAATTAATGATTTAAGCCTTTCGTTGTGAAATCTCTTTGGTGGCAGACTGCCTCAGCACCACAACGCTTGGTGTGGACATTTTGTTTACAAGTAGTTGTCTTAAATTTGTAGCTTGTTGAATTGATTTGGTAATGACGCTAATTAAAATCGAGAAAGAGCATTTTATAGCTGAGGCGTCATTTTGAGAGAATCAGCGTCCTCATTTTCTGTCCCTGAATCAGTCATGCGTGCCTCACATATGTGATGAGGCAAAGATATTCAAAACCCCAAGATGCCCTCTGGCACCTCATGATGTTACTCAAGACTTCCCCAAGAATTTGAATGGAAGTCAGCGAGGAATGGTCTGTAGTTGGAGATGAAGTCATTAGCATAGTGCTCTGATGGAGACAGATGACACAAGGAAAGTGGTGACGAGGAGCTGGAAGGGTAGGAAACAGTGAGGAGCGGGATGGGCGGGGATGGCTGGACTCTGGTATTTTAAGCGGGACATCTTCATTCCTTCCTGCCAACGTGAGTGATCCTCTTCCATTCGCTACGGTAGGAAGCTGCGTGACCCTGCAGGGGCAGTCCAGCTGACTGGCCCTTCTCCAGGGCAGCCAGCAGTGCATCCCTTAAGCAGGCTTGACCGACCTGCAGTCACACACTCCGCGGTCAAGCTTTGGGCAGGGGGATTTGAGATGTGACAGCATAATCAATTTCCATGATTCATGATCACCCCGAAAGGAGGGCGCACTGAGCGACCGGGCAGCTGAAAGGAGAGAGCAGAGGGGGAATGCTGACAGCCGAGTCCGCTGCCATGTATAGCAGTGAAGACGCTGCTTCTGGCTGAGCTGGTTGTTAGATCTCCCACATAAATATAACAATAATGGGAGACTTGATTGATCCCAGTAGGAAAATCCCCTTTTTCACTGAATGTCCTCCAGAGAAAACGCAGAGCCCAGGGTCAGCTGAAGAACAGAGAAGCACCCTGCAGCTAAGAGTAATTCAGACCCAGAGCACAATGCAAAGAACCAGCTGAACTTCTTTTGTACTTGTTTTGCTTGAGATAACTGCACAGAGGTTTTCTATTATAAACACAGTCAGAGCCACAAAAAGTGCAAATCGCAGATTTATTGCCAAGTGCTAATTGGACTTTAAATCTTCAAGACAAAGAATTCCAAAATGTTTTCTTGCTTGTCTGATGTCACAGTTGAGATTCATGTTTTCTGCAGCAGCCATAACTGTGAAACTGAGTAATCATAAGAATAGCACTTCAAGTTGAAAAAAATCTTTCATGCAACTGTTGCTGCATTCCACTTAATGGGTCTGTGGCTGTATTTCAGTCATTTTAGTTAACTGTTTGCCATTAACTATTCCGAGCCAGTTGTGCCTTATTTATGCGCCGTAAGCAGGCCTCTCATACATTATGAACTCAAACAATATCTATTTATCTAGTTGGAAATGATTTTGTAAAGTTGCAAATGGTCCCTCCGTGCATGTAAAAAATAAAAGAGGGGGAAAAAAAAATTAGAAAAAGTCCAGCCAGACTTGGCATTCATTCAAATCAGACCAAGTTTTTATTCCATGTGTGGTATAGAGCCAGACATCTGAGTAAACGACATATTTGCCATGAACCATGTTATCCTTGTAAAACCCCGGGTTTATGTTTTTTGCCTTGGGAAACTGTGCTGTCAGAGGGACTGAATTCTGGAAGGAGGGAGGAAAAGTCTGCTAAATCCTGATCCATCAATCCATCAAATCCCATAAGCAGGAGAAGTTTGAGATTTACAAACACTGCTCATTATTTTTTGTTCCTGACATTTTAATTGCAGGAGCATTCCAATATTTCCTCGAATTAAATTCACAGCAAACAAGTTGTCCATGTTAATACAAGTTATTCATTTCATAAATGTCATGATGTCATCAAATACGACAGTTTTTTTTTTTCACGTTGCACCGTTTTCCATTTGCCTTCTACAGTTCACTGATAACTCAAGGCCAACACCCGCGGCCTCTGTGAATGACTCTAACAGCTGAAAATCTGTGCAGATGTGAGACTTTGTCACTGTGGATAAAGTCACAGACTCGTAAACGCTGTCTTGAGACTGAGAAACTGAATCTATAGTCACTCCCTTGCATTCTCGACGGGGTTCATCTCTTGACCTTCCCAACCCTAAGAAATGCCTCAGATATCAATGCCGACCAGGCTGAGAAAGGAATAATGCCCAACTCATAACGTCATGTTTTAACGTAAATTCTACATGCACATTACTGATCTTGCATTTGTTTTTACTTTGACAATAAAATCATTCTAAAAGTTGTTTTAACTTTCTTCAGTAAAGCCATTACTGTTGGAATTCATGATGTTTCCTCCAACAATCTTGATTTCTAACATTAACATTGATTTAACAAGCTTCATTATCACTTCACAGTTCAGCATAATCCCTCTGGAACACACTGAAGTCAGCTAACCTCAAAACTTGTTTCAGTCATCTATGGTTTATATTTTATCACAGGCAACCAAAAGAGACAAATTGGTAAAAATCTGAGAGCAAGATGCAAAAATTACATTTCTCAGGATCAGAAATACTTTAAAAATGCATTAGTCCCAATAAGTGGAGCAAGTTTAAGGAGTTGTGACTCTGATTCGCCTCCAAATGAAAGGGTTAAGAAAGTCGAAAAGTAAAAATAAAGTCGTAAATAAGAGGCTGGTTAGTCAGCTACGACTTGTGTCAGGCTCCCTCCTCATTTGTTTGTCCAGCTCTCAAGGTCACGGTCCCTGGCCCATTAGCAGGCCCTGGCTGCCCTGTGTGCTATACATGGAAAGGGCTGATGGTGGTGTGTGTGGGTTGGGGGGGGTATAGAGGGGAGTTACAACTCAAGAGTTGATATGTCTGTCTCTCAAAGGCCAGCAGGAGATTGGCCTCTCCTGCCCAGACGACCGCTGACCCCTGTGGAGACAGTCCCGCGTCAAGTTGCTGCCGGGTCTCTTTGAAAGCACCTCAGGCCTGCTTGAGTGATTGGCCATATGGGCCACAGTGCCATCCAGGAACCCCCCGCTGTGCCAGGCATGAGGTGTGGGAGGCATGACTGGGTAACATGGCAGCCTCCCCCAACCCCCATATTCCAGTCATCTTGTCTTTAGTATCTACACAGTATATGTTATCACAACTACATGCTGTAATTTACAGTATACTATGATGGGACTTCCCCTTCACATTAGACACACATTCAGATGTTCACACACTTCAACCCTTAGAGCAAATGTAAAGATAGGCGCATCCTTTGATCGTTTGCTAGTTTTCCAATTAGGAAATTTTACCATTATATTTTTTGTTTTCATGTAACACATTGCTAGACCTGTTTATCATTAGAGAGTGCATGCTGGGTGCATCTAGTGCCATGCTCCCATAATGCATTTGTGTGCACATTTTTGAAGTATTGCACCAGAAAACGTTTGTGGAAAATTTTGCAAAACGTTTTTCCACTCGCTTGAGATATGTTCTGTTTTGTTCTCCTTTTTCAAAAACAGTTTACATGTATAATAAGAGACGGAAACACCTTTATTGAATAAGTGCTGACACAGCAAACCTTTAACTCACAAGACTGATCAGTTGTTTTCGCTTCTTTTGTTGTCGTCGCCTTTGGACAGCATTAAAAACCAGCGATTCCTGAAGACTGCCAAGATGGCAAAGTTTGTTTGTTTCTGCTTCTCCTTTGTGGTGTTTTTAGCCAGTGGCAAACAGCTGGGCTCAGTTCCTGATCCCACAGCTTTTCTTTTTACTTGTAGTCCGTACTACAGACGCCCTCACAAAGTATGTACGGTGTCATACTGTATGTGTACAATTTGGACATACTACTTTGTCATAATATTATGCGCTGAACTTTGGCTGTTGCAGTCTGTAGTGTGAAATTAGCTGTCATCTGTCTGTGTGCTCCAGCTTGTTTATACTCATACGTGAAACCGTGATGTAACCATGCAGAGTGGAACAGAACGGACAGACCAGCATACTGGCCTCCATACTGCAAAATACAATGGATGTAGCAAAACATTTGGGTATTTTTAGTATACTGCATTTAACATTCGATGTATTGGAACGTATTAAATCTTTAAGTGGCACATTATGTAGTGCTGTAGTATGGACATTGGAACGCACCCCTGGTTTTGTTTCTGTCTTGATGTAGCCCATACCACCACCTTCTGACAAAACTGTACAGTCTAGATTATTTGCTCCATAGCAGTTTAATGAGAACAAGCTTAACTCAAATGTTCTTTTTTTTTGATTTGCTGCAGAATTACAAAAGTTTGCTTCAAATGTGCTTGACAATAATGGAAGCACAACTCATGTTATCTTTTGCTTACTTGAACCAGGGTTTAGTTTAACTACCTTCGTAGCATACTAGCAATTACATTGTTGATCGTTTTAACCTTGTAAAGCCTGAACCATGAACTAATTGCCTGAAATTTCTGATCATATCAAACCATCTGCCAAAAAAAAAAAGATTAATTAAACATCAATTTTCATATTTGAGTTTTAATTTGTATAATTTTTGCTACATCCAGCATATTAGGTCCATGAATAACTGACCCATGGTGGATTATCTATGCACTGAATGTGTCTGATTGTACACATCAGGTTCTTCAGGGACATCAATGTCACACTGATGATGTAGAAGTCTCAAAACATCACGTATCAAGTATGATACACTTGGCGTTACAGGGTTAATAATAAAATCGCCCTCTGAAATGCACAAGATACATAACTCACAGCATGCATAACAAACAAAATGAAGAATCGGGCCTTGAAATGAATTCACAGAAAGAATAGAAAGACATACGCTATTTTTATTCCTTTCTCTGAACAGTAAACATAGCAAAACAGTTCAAGTTAAATATGGAGACCGATGTAATGGGTCGGGTATGTGTTACGTCAGGAAACCATTTTTGAAAGTTGGGATGAGCGGCACACACACACACACACACACACGCACACACGGACAGAAAGGTACATTCATAACATACATAACATATGTTTCTTGCATGCTTCAGCGATATACTGTACATATAAACATATAGGCTAGACATAAATCATTCCAGCAGACACATAGCTCCACACATTTGCAAGTGTGTGCTTTGATCTTACTCATGGTCGTCATCCTGCACAACATAGCTTTGTCTGACTTTATTGTGAAATTGTTTTAAGGCAATAAATGCTTCTCTCTTTTGCTCGGGCAAATAAAGGATAAGTCAAAAGAATCTTCTGTGTTGTCCAAACATATCTGCTCATAAAAACGAGGGTGGGGGGGAATCTGGGAAAGACTGACACATCATCAGCTCAGTCCAACAGGTGGACGCAGTGTGTTTACTCTGTAGACTCCTTTCATCACATGTGTAATTCCGTCTTACCGGTGCTTCATCAGGAAAAGGGAAAATGTTTTCATTAGATGCTAAATCTGAGTTGATCACAACACAGCAGGCGACTCTGTTCATTGTGCAAAATAAAACAAATTAATCATTGAGGTTTTTTTTCTCCCCTGCTCCTGCTTTTGTCATTTAGCGTGTCGTGTCAGTTTCACAGTTCTATTTAAACATATTTAACAGTGTAGCTTAATTTGGTTAACAGATTAAATCATTTTGCCTGATGAATAATGGAGTAAAACTACAAACAACCTGCTGGTACCTCGGGGAGTTTTCTGTGCAGTTCACACCACGTTCATGCTCTTCAAACAGACCTGCAGCAAACCGACCTGCATGTGGACACAAACTGCAGCATCAGGATTTGTAAAGTATAAAACTGCGGGCGGCCTAATGGTCTGGAGTTATCGATAACAGCTGAATAATGAAATATGTTAGCCTCGCTTAAGTGGGATTTTTATTGATTTATTTAGAACTGATAACAAGAGTTGTAAAGCCATTTTGAGGCACCCTCCCTTCCCTCTGCCCTGCCACCCTTCCTGCGCTGTCAGACCTCAGGTTCAAAACACTTACTGCTGCTGCTTCTGCTCGGGCAGCGGTGGAACATTTCGTCAGAGCTGTAAATCTCCTTGCCAGATCTTTTCTTTGATTTCTGTTTCCCCCCCCTCTTCCACCTCTCTGTCCGTGTATATCACTCCGTATATTTTGCACACGACTGCGCAAAGCCTCAAAGGCTTATTTGGCAGCAGTGAAAAGACAGACGGGATCAAAATGAACAAAAGTAATGTCACGTATACGGGCACAAATTTGCTCACATTTTGTTTCAGTTAAATGTGGCGGCTGCAGGGAATCCCCTTTGGAATTCGCCGTTTCCAGTCCATATGCTTTGTTTCACAGGACTTTTTATTTATTAATTTACTAGGCCATCTGGTCTTGGCCTAAGTCACTCTCAGGTCAAACAGTACTTTCACTTAACATCAACAGAGAGGGTTTCTTTTTTTCTTTCTGCATGAGGCGTGGCGTGCAGAGAACATTTCAAAATGTAAATGGTGTGATAACTGACATGTATAAGCTGATAATCCCGCATGTTATCACATCTACAACTGTGCTAAGCCTTCTTTTCACTCTTTTAAATACAACATATATGTTTTATCCACCATTTAATTATTAATGCACACATGTAAAAGTATGTTAACGAGTGAATCTTTGCTCTCCAGCCAATGTAAGACTAAAATTGCAAGTTATTTGAAGTGTCAGTTGCATTAAACCTTTTCTTCTGTTTTGCTCCATGAATTCTAGTCTGTGTTACACCATTAAGACAAGCACAGTTGTGTTGTTGCTATGTCACACAAACTACTTATTATGCTTTCAGACCTTGTTTGGTTTCACTCTCCACTGCGAATGTCTGATTCTGACACTGTTTATTAGTAGGAAAGTGTTCTGGGAGAGAGAAAAAAGTCCAGCGGGCCCCAAGATCACATGCAACCCTTGTTTGCTCAGCCAGCTGCACCCCTACGAAGGCAACAGTAACATGAAACACTTAACAGCAGCTTGACAAAGGCCATAAATGAAGTCAAGGTGTTAAGCAGGTGCGGGAAGAGAGTGGGCGGAAAAGAACTGAGCAGAGGGAGGCACTGAGACAAAGAGGGGATGAAGAGACGCTTCACCGGACAAACTTCGACCTCTTACTCCTAGCTGGACGGTGTCGTAATAAAATGCTGGTCGTTAAGGGTCTGGACACCTCTTGGCACCCACTTCAAAAGAACTCCGAGGTTCTGCCTGTTAGTGTCAGATTTGGCATGAAGGATGGGCAGGTTTGTGATCCAGTTGCTGCTTCATGCCTCCACATCTGGCTGGCAGCACCTTGGCTGAAATTGAGACTTTGTGTCTCCTGAAGTTTCCTTGTGACATCTTTATGATCACTTGCTGTTAGCCATTGCAACACCCACTAGCGTTCTGGTCATATCTCACAATAAACCTCACAACCCACACCCCCAACCGTCTCCCACTCACCCATGGTTCCCATCTCCAGAGCCCCAGCGAGCTCTGACATTAATGCGAAACATTTGGAGTGTCTTCCGACTCCAGGTTTCTGCAAAAGATGCTGCTAAGTGGAACCTTGCAAACGCGCTTGGTATCCATCTTGAGAGCTGTGAGCAGCAGAGGAACTAGCTTGCACACCTTGTCTACATTACTACAATAAAGGCCTTTTATGTTGCACTCCTATCAATGAATCTATCTGGCCTACACTGATTTATTAGTTGGCCTGCAGGAGCCCTCCCTCCAACCTTCCAACCCCCTAAAGTTCTCCTTTTCTTGCACAAGTGAAAAGGAGAATAAAATAAGAGAATGGTGTGCAGTTTTTTTTTTAAGCTTTTGACCTGTGCACCCACCTCCGCTGTCACCTTCTCTCCAAAACGGCCCGAGCATGGAAACAGTGCTTATTGTAGACTTTGAACAGGTGCAGAGTGGAAACCCTGAGCCAGAGAAGGTACATAAATTACACTGCAGGCCAAATCGCACAGCACTGTTGCTGTGTTAATCTGCCAACAGCTTTGAAGGCTAGGACAAGTGAATTCACCCTGGGAAGAAAGGAGTTTTCATCCTGGACTCAACTGCCACAACCAAAGGTGGACTGCACTGCAAATATGAGAGCGTTCACGCAAAAAAAAAATCAGTAGGGCCATAAGCTCAGTCTTGCTAGAGACCTTGGAGTGATTTGTTAGAGAAATAGTTAATGTACATTTTCAGATTATTATAGATGTTGTCATTTTATGTTTAATACCAGCAGACAGACCAGCAGACTGTCCAGACAGAGAGATAAAGTTTATAATAAAACCTCGGAATTCAAGGTAAAGCCAGATGAATACACGCCATACTCGCTATAAAAGATGGATGTTGTGGAGGTTTGAAATGTAACAAGTGTGGAGCAAATCAGACCTGGCTGAGAAATCGAGGGCACTACACATGGCGATATCTGTCAGTCACGAGGTAGTCCTGCAATAAAGCACACGCTGCTTTATTGTCTATTTAAAGCATAAAGAAGACCATGAGTTAAAGTCAGTTGACTGTGGGTGTAACCAGCATTACATGATTTTTAATTTAATGCCAAAATCTCTCTTTATATCCAGTCACCTATTCGTAGTCAAACATGTGCAGTAGGAATCAGCTTTGTCATTTCCATTTCAGGTAGAAAATCCTGAAAGAGATACAAAGCATGTTAATGACACAAGACAAACAGAATCTAACTCTAGAATCTGGTGTAATATCTTAAATTTTAACTACGAGACCATTCACTTTTTTTTTTCTTTGGGAGTGCCAGGTTTCATCAGCAACTCTGTAAGTACTCTTGTGAAACATCCAGTTTACCCTGCTGTAGCTGTTTCTACACTACATCCAATGAGGCGGTCATAACCCCAACTGAAAATGTGATGCTCTTCATGGATTTATGCTCAGCAAACTATCCTCAGTCATAAAACAACAGTTTTGTTTTTACAGTGCATGCAACATGAAAAGTATTCAATAAAAACTATCGTATTTTTAATCTTTTTAAAAACCTACACTAGATGAAATCTCTCAGGCTCAACATTATGCTAAAAAGACTACAAAACACTATCTCAAGATATTGTCAACAAACATCAAGTTAAATGTGACTAAGCTCCTCTACGATAAAACAACTGCACTGAGGTTACAGTGACCCTTTACTTAAAAACCACAAGAGAAGCTTTCCTCTTTTTGTTTCAAGTAAAATTACACATGGTGATTTGTGGTTTTAGGACCCCCGGTCTTGTGAAACTGCTGGGATTCTTTTTGCAGCTAAAATTTGAAAAGAATAATAAAAATCCAGCAATTCTTTGGGTCACAAATGTCAAGGTATTTCTTAACCTCTCATCAAAGGCAAAGTAAAAAAAAAAAAATCTGAAATACAAATAGACTTGTTCATAGTATACTTTTTGAAAATAAACTTACTGCCACTGCCTTTTTGCTCTCTGGAGAGAAGCTGCTGTGCTTCATGATGGTCCTGCAGATTGATCCAACCATCCATCCATTAGCTGTACTTCCCCATCCTGTGCAGGATCCTGGAGGTCCGGACTCTACATTGTGTGAGATTCAGGGTACACCCTGGGACGTTTGCCAGTTTATCACAGCGTTAATACAGAGAGATAAACAGCCATCCAGCTAACAGACTGTAAAGGGTCATCAATGTCATCATTCGTCATCTCATTCTCAGCAGAAAAACAAATAAGAGCATTTTCCAAAACGTCCCTCTGCTATTTTGAACTGGAGCAGTTCAGTTGGGAAAGTGATAGTTACCTGTACTATTTACTTAAGAAAATTACTGAGATTCATAATTCCTGGAATCAATTTTAGTTTCTGTTGAGATGGCCAAAACAAAATCCACATGATCTCAAAGCCTGCAGGTAAGGATGCTCTACATGGCCTTTAGAGGGAATATGTTTTGGTAGTTGAAAAACCTGCAGAACTTCCATCTATCTGCAGCTCCAACAGCAGACACAACATGTCAGGAACATAAGGGGGTTGGGTGTTCTTGGCTCGGTGGGGCAGGACAGCCATGGGGAGGTGACGTGTGACAGACAGGTTCATTGTGGAGCTGCAGGAGCTGGGTCGAGCTGGACTGCCGGTGGCGTCCCTCCTGGCGCTGTCCACAAGGTTTGTCACTTGAGGACAATAAAGCCTGCCCCGGTGCAAGACAGATCCTCTTCCAGCGGTCTGTGCGAGTCCTCGGGGCGTGGTGCCATCGCCGGGGGCACCGAGCATCTGACAGTCAAGCACATGGCCGTGTTGATAGGCTGTCAAGGCCCGGAAGCTGCATGCATACAGGCATAGTAGAGCATGATCCAAACACACCCGCACAGGGAGAATCTGGCACACATTTGCATGCACACATATAAATCTCGACTTTATTTTGGTTTAACCAGAACACTACACACAAGAGGGGAAGAACAGAAAGAGAAAAAGGAATGCAGAGGGGCGACCGGGGGCATTCCCTTTGGCTCTGACAGGGGAAATAAATCATCGCAATTATGGGCCAGCCCAAGTAAATGAGGACAGGTCATCCTTATCATTCCCAAGTTCAAGGTGTTTCCTGCTCATCCGAGCCAGCCGGGCATCGATGCCAACAGACCCATGGCTAGTGACAGAGATCTAAATGTGCCATGGGTGCTTATGAAATGTTTGGCACCGGCAGAGAGCTGTTCTTCCCACATCCCAGCAGGCATTTTGATGTTGACTAGGTGTTGATACAGCAGCTCTGTTGACGTAAAGCAGCAATACGAACAAGTAGATTTTCAGTTTACAACTTCTGCCTTTTCTTTTGTTGCTGTTGTTGAACTTACAAATCAAATCAAATGATCTATGTCATTCTTTTGATTTCTGTATATTTCTAAAAATGCTCTGATTTTCTGCTGCACCTCGTTGGATGTTTCAAGCTTCTTTGGATGCTCTGGTAAAGGTAGGATTTACAGGTAAAATGATTAGCTTGGAGTTACAGTTTGTGCATATATTCATCCACATATTTGAGATAAAACATAAAAGAGAGCGAGATAGGATGGAGAGAAAAGGAGTGTAAGCGCTATCAATGCATGCGACTGTGGGAGGTGAGCTGGTGCCTTGCCAGTCACTGTAACTACTCCAGCAGTCAACACGGACTGAAATTTAAACAGACGACATTCTGCTCCAAAACAAATCAGCTCTCTCTTTTGACTCCTCAGCGCCAGACTGTGTGTGTGTGTGCGACTTCAGAAACATCACTAACGCGCAGCCATCTCTTTAATCCTTTGTTTCTTCACCTCTTTCTGTCTTTCACCGCTGCCATCTGACTATGTTGCTTTTATCCCTTTTCATTCTTGTTTCCCCCCCCTTTTTTTTTTTCTCTCTCTCTTGTGGGTGCAAGTAGGGGAGCGCAGGACAGGGGGAAATTGGTGTAATGAATTTAGGGCGCTCATGCTTGCTGAGGCGAGCCTCCCTTGGCTGCTCGTAGCCATTAATCTTCCGCACTCTGTCAGAGCAAAATGTGCCCACAATAGGCAAAGGGGGAGCTCAAATTGACTACCAATTACGCGCCTGTGAATAAAGGATATGGAGAGAGGAGGGAGGGCACAATATGGTTCAGCAGCAACGTTTATTTTAACCCTGCGAGCGTCGCAGGAGCATAAAGGCCTGGAGATAGTGTGTGTGTGTGTGTGTGTGTGTGTGTGTGTGTGTGTGTGTGTGTCCACTCAAGGATGAAGACTCTTTCTGAGGTTCCTGCTCAACTATCTGTGGACGTAGTGGTTCCTGCCATCGTGGTGTGTAATGGGTGTTAGATGTTACGGTTCTCAGTGATCACGACAAATATTGTGTATTTCATTTTTAAGTGTTTCTTTTTGCCCATAGGTTAAATGTGCTTAACGTTTTGGGTCTTTTCTTGCTTTAAACATCATCACTATATGTGTGTTACCGTGTCAAAGATCATCAGAGAGGAAAGAAGAAAAAAAATCAGTGTTTTAAGTTTGTGTCTTTGCTTTATTTTATACTTTCATGGATATCTGTTTATGTCCATGAGAGACAGAGATAGATAGGCCTCTACAACTTCTTTGCAGTTCAGGATATGCATTCCCAAAATGTATTATCATGTAATGTTTCATGTACAGTAAGGTAAAACTACTGTTTGTCAAACAGCTGATAATAATATTCATTGCGGTTTTTATTTAATTTTCAATTGAGAGTGAAAGTAATTGTGAGTCACTATAATATAAATAATACAGACAATAAAATGTTGCTTCCGCATGAATACATTCCTGATTGTAATCCAGTATTATAGTTTATCAGTAATTATACATGTAAAAATGCATGCCTGTGTAGTACTTATACTCTAGTTACTTAAAGCTTCAATGTATAGCAGTTTAAAAAATTGTGACTTTAGTGACTCCTAGTGCTGCTTTCCCAAAAGACACTGTCACACAAAGCCCTGCTATACAACTGGCACACAATTACTACTTTGGAGTCAAGGACCTGAAAGCGTCTTTCAATGCAATGCAAAAAAACCCTTACCCATTACCAAGTTGTTTTTATTACAGGTTTTACGGTGCCTTTGTATTTTTAACACTTACTTCTTTACTTTTTGTTCACAAGTGACAATGTGTTTATACATGAAAGTGCCATTTGCACAGGGGCTACGAAAATGTTTTCATAGTGCGGAAGTCTTTCTTAACACCTTCGAAACAATGTGTGTGTGCGTTTCAAAGACACCTATAATAACAGTGAGCCTAACGGCGAAAGGCACTGCAAAGTGGACATACTTTTTCAGTTGTTAGTGTGATTGCAGCCCTGATGGTTGTGATTATTTGAGAGCTGTGTTTATTGTATTATCCACATGAACATGACAAGAACTAATAAGTTCCTTAATCGTATCTGATTTCATTCAGGCCTAATTTTGCTATCGGAGGCATGGGCCAGTTTGTATGGAAATCACCTCCCTTTTAATAAGACCATTACACGAAGGGTGTGCTCAACATGTGGCTGAGGGAGAAAAAAACTTGACTGAACGCTGAAAGATAAATCAAAAGCTTTAATGAAGTTTGACTTTCAGGATTAGGGAATTTCGGCCCAAGCCGCTCTGAAGTTATGCACAGTGTATAATTCCAAGAAAAACTTTCACAGCTAAAATAATACATTTCAAAGCTGATTGCTGTTGGAGCTTCAGTCTGCTGCGTTTCGTGAATTTCACCGGAACACATTGTCGGGATAAAAAAATGGCAGGAATGAGGCTCAGAGTCTGCAAAGCATGTTTGGAATGTATTATTTTCCATACGTATGTAATGTTAGAAAATACTAACATTGTGCTCGGAGGTTGTTTTTTTTAAATATCATAAATCTAAGAGGGGCTCCTGAGTTATTTATTATCTCACTGTTTGTACTTCACACTCTTTTGAAGTAGCTGGTGTGAATGTTGGCTTAACATATTTGGATTTTCTTTTTTACTTTTGCTGACGGTCACAATTTTGCAAAACAAAAAATGAAAATGAATAGTTGACTTATAAAGATTAGAAACAGAGTGAAGTTGCACATATATAGGCACACGGTCATGACACATGTCAGACAGATGTCAGGCAGCGTTGCATGTAGACATGGAGTACACGGGATTAATACCAAAGCTCATTTGTGTAGGGTTGTTTGTCTTTTGCCACTTTTCCATTCACTTGTCAATCAGCGTGAGCAGCATAATGTCCCTTTTCTTAGATTTTTTTTTTTTGTTAATGTAATTTGAGTATCTGTAGGTGGCAATGTTTCTTTTGTCTGTCCCCTAACGATGCCCGTTGCTGCTTTTATACACAGGACATGACATGTATTCATTTTACAAACAAAGTCCTCCCAAATAGTGTGAGACAGAGTTCATCATTGGCTTTTAACAGCATTGTAACCTTCCTGAATTCTCACCAAACTCCCCTTCGGTACGTGTAAACTTCACTCGGTGTCCCTGCAGACTCGCGGCAGAATGTGTCCCGGCCTGTCAGGGGGCAGATGGACGATGTTGTTCTGGGTGGGATGAAAGAGGCGTGAAGGAGGCACAGTCAGCCAACTGCTCAGGGTCATGTAAGGGTTGTGCTCGCCACTTGAAAGAGAGAGGCAGGGTGACTTAAGACATCCACAACAGAATCTTAACAACCCCCCCGTCCCCCCCTATCACGTGCACACACGTTCGCACATGCAGAGTCCCCAACACAAACATTATTAACAAAACAAACACTCTGACTGACAAGACGAGTGGAGTGTCACTGGGAAAATGTCCTCATTGAAGAACTGTTGGTTTTTCTTTTACTTGCTGTTTTTCTCCGTTTTAGCAGATATCAGTCGTCAGTAAAACTGTGGACAGATTTGGGTCAGTAATCCCTTTGCTGTCAAAGGAATCAAAAGCCTGATTTTTCACCCTGATCACCCTAAAATGATCATATTCTGTGCCACTGCAGGAACCAATGGAAGTTAGGAAAGTATGTGTTCAGATGAATGTTTGGGAAACAAAAGTTTGAGAACGTTTTCTACAAATCCAGTCCCTGTGGATTTCTGAGACTCTCCCACTATGTAGGATTTGTAGGACAGCACAGTTTGTGAAGTTATCTGTCTATATAGAGGTCTTACACTTTAATTTATCCAAAAACTGAGACAAAAGACAAAATATATTCAAGAATCTAAATCAAATGCAGTTTCTTTTAATGTAGCACATCTTTAAATCCTACAACCTGGATGACTAATAATCTTCTCAGGCTTTTTATCCCTCCGTCCGTGTACTGTTACTCTGGTGTTTCCATGGTGATTGTCCTTTTTTTTTGTTGGATGTCTGCTCCGATGCAGCTTACCTGTCTCTGGTCTGTGTTTAGTGCAGATCAGTGTCACTACAGCGGAGACCTGCTGATGTTAACTTAAATAATCAGCCTGTGTGTTTGACCCCCACTCCAAAGCTGGGGATTTTTGTGCAGGAAATCTTTCTGGCTAAAATCAAAATAGTTTTGTTTTTAGTGGCTTTGAAATCGATCTCTATGCAGTTTGCCATGATAGCACAAGAATTTGAATTTCTGTGTTTTGACTTGTATTTGGACTGATATGTTTAACAAAGGCTCACACTGTTTGCTCAAAAGCTGTATATGTTATTTTATTAAAGCCATGTTTTTCAGATTTCTACAATGCAGGCTGCGAGTGCAACGGCATTATAAGTCATTGGTTAGAATGGCCACAATGATGAGAACATAATCCATGTTGAAAAACTGATCTTTCAAAATTCCCCTTGAAGTCAAACCACCGTTACGCCTGCAGTTTCTCTCGTTAGACAATAAAGGCACACTTTGTAAAAGCCAAAGAACGTCTGCGGCTGTTCCACATTGTGTCCACGTTAAGAATAGCAGCATGAAGTATTTGTGCTACTTAGAAACATTTTCTATCGTATCACATGTAATCATGAATGAATGAAAATGAATGTCTGATTAGGTGCTGCAAGATAAATGTTGATATTTATTGTAACGGCCAGTTGTGTCAGTAATGCATTATACCTGCTTTCTATGTGTGATGGTAATCAGTTGAACTTTGAGTGTGTGTTTTTGTTGTGTTTTTGAATTAAGCTGTGTAGAATATTGAGTTATGAACACACCACAGAGCACTACACCTTAAGTTTAGTGGGAGAAATAGTTTTCCTTATTATATTAGGATGATGTTTTTAGATTGTTTTGAATGCAACATATTGCATCATAAATCACTGTTGACGTTCCTGTATTAGATTAGACCAAAACCCTTAAGACTAATTAAGTGCTGACAGTACCTCAACATAACTACACAACCATGTAATAATTCTGTAATTACATGTGGATCGTGTGTCCCATCTAATATTTTAACAGGGTCGGTGTTACCGTTCCATTTGATATCAACATTTTTGCAGCTAAATACATTAATTGCCAACATTTATTTGTCATTGTATTTCCTTCATTGCATTTAAATGTTATTTTAAGGAAACAGCGTAGGTGGTTCAGTAAAGACGCTTACTCAGTCAGTTCACTTTACATTTTCAGCACCACCTGCAACACATTCACTCACCGACACACCTGGCAGACGTAACCACAACTTTGTACTTTTGGTTATTTTACTACCAAATGACTCAAATCTACAACTCCCAACCTTTCAGGCTGATATTTTATCTGCCTGCTGGAACCTGCGCTCCTGCAGTCTGCATGGGGAACACAATACGCCGGCTGCAGGGAGTCGGTCTCACCGCTATGTCTGCTACACCCTCTAACACCGCCAGAGAGACGGAGACATCAATCTTTCACTAATTCCTTCAAGTGTGAAAGGGTCCTTGTGGTGTCAGCCAAAGGGGGAAGATGGTCCTAGCCACTGATATTGAATGAGGGGAGGGCAAAGAGGAGGATGGGAGGAGAAGGGCCTCCTCACCACAGAGACCCTTCCTTCTGGGTCCCCCACCTCAATCCTGCGGCTGACACCCCTGGACGGCTGACCAGATGGCGGCAGCATTAACCCAACAAAGGCTATCTAATTAGGGGTACAATAGAGAGAAAGGAGGGGAGGTGGCGGTGTCCTGATGGACGGCACGCCACAAGAACAGCCAGGCAAGCCGCCTGAGACCAAAGCAAGTCAATACGGTACCTACAACCCCCATCCCTACACACACACTCACCCCGAACACACACTCGCTTACGCCCCCCTGGCAGTAATATAGGGGGCTATGACTTTATTACCCCTCATTAACACAAATTAGACCACTTGAGCCTCCCTGAATGGCGATGACAAATTGAATTAAGTGTTTGGAAACAAGTCAATCCCCACCCCTGGCCAGGCTGCGACCATATTGCATTAACATTCAGTGAAGGGTGTGTATGGGTGAGTGAGAGGGGCTATAAAAAAAACCCTACTATTATTTAGAGGTAGGTGGAGTTTTTAGAGGCTGTGAATGGTTAAATTCCTTTAGAAATGATATGGATCCTCTTGGCTGTGGTGAGTTAAGTCAGGCAAGTTAAGGGAGGAATAAAACAGAAAAGAACAGATGGTTCAGATGGAGCCAGTAAGAAGTAGACACGTTTCACTTTGAGATTATTCCTCTTTATTAAGATAAATCCACAAAATGTCTTCACTTTAGAGACAAAACGATTCTTTATTTGTGTGCACTGTGACTGTGAAGATATCTTAAAAGCTTAATTGCGTTGGATGGAATTTTATTTTTGCACTGATGTATTTTTAGTCTATTTTCATTTCATTTCATTTTCATATTCATGCATTTATATGTAATAGAAATCTCTCCAATATTTTTTCCCAGAAGTATCTGTTTCCCACTGATATTCAGGCTAGAACTTCAGAGCACAGATATGAAAATTTAGATAAGAGATAAAAATGTTTTTAGTTTCCAGAGGGAAAATTCAAGCACTAAATATATTCCTTTCCATCACTGTTTGTTTATATATGATAACCTTAATATGTAGACAATAAATTCCAAATAGCTAATGTTACTGCTCAGTTAATCATCTTTACAAATCTTGTCTCATTAAATATTATAAAATACATCCAGATAAAATGTCTTTATGCAGAAAATAGTTGTTATCTCTGGTTTGTGTTTCAACAGGCAGCATTTCAGAGTAAATCATAAAGTTAAGTTTAAAATGTAAAAAAGAAAAAGAGTGCATGCGTGTTATCCTGACTGTTTGAATTTCTGGAAGAAGCTTTTAAACGCTAAAAGCAGAGACATATCACACATCGTCAGTGAGGGAAACATGACCAACAAATCCAACCTCTGGACTCGACCGATCTTTGTAAAGGCAACACAAGCTTTATTAAAGGTACAGATTGCAGAGAACTACTGTTCGTTTCAAGGTATTTTGATGATGGTTAACAATTTTTGTTTTAATTTCTTGCAATTTGCACTTTCAGTTGATATACAGTTTATGCACTATTTTTAGAGTTTATAGAGAGAGATTTCCACTTTTTAACGTACTTAAATCCAAAAGTCTGATAATGAAGATTTCTTGAAAATCAAGCTGAATAGTTTTCTGCGTCTGGAGCAGTGGTGAAATGATAGTGATCGTAGACTGCTGTGAACCTCCCTATATCCAATATTAAGCAGTGGTAATCATCCAGATGACTGTGTGTCTGTATACGCACCTTGTTGTGCTCGTTTCATTGTTTTATGATAATTGCAGAATCACAGAACACATCTGCAGTCGTCCCACTGTGATGCTCTCCCTTCTGTACTCATTAACTTGCCTCCTGAAAACCATCGTCTCATCCACAGCAAAGTTCTTGCTGACATCTTGTGGTGTCGACCGGGATTACAACTTTCTGTGGCGCTCACAAGATTAAACTGACAAATCGAAATGACTTCAAAACACAGAGTGCAGCTGCAATGAACAACCAAATAAATCAAAGAAAGTTAATTTAAGTAGGTTATTTATTTATTGTGATATGAAATTTAGTGAATTCTGTAAACATGGCATTCTGATTTTTGTCTTTCCTATCGTTGCATCTGTTCCTGATCCTGTGATCCTTTAAGCATCTCCTTGCTTTGTGTTCTGACATGTTTTCTTATCTCAAGTATGTAACACACATATACAGTACACACTTCCCCCCCGCACACACTAATAATTAATGCTGTGAAGCTATTATTTGCCTGCTGTTTTCAGATGTCAGTATTTGGCTTGAAAACAGAAGAGAGCCTGATTTCCTGTCTGGTGTGTATCACAGACAGCTGTTAGATTTCACACGATCTCCGATGGTGGTTTTAATTAACAGCTTCTCCAAGCACAGTCAGACATTAATCAGTTCAAGCACGTTTTAAATTTTGCTTACCAACTGAGTATGTTCATTATTTCCCATAAGCATTCAGTTTAACCTATTCAAACCTTGAGCAGTTGGAAGATCAGTGGCTTGCTCATGTGTATGTCTTCAGTATTTTTGCAGAAGGAAGCGTGTTTTTTGCTTGTTTGTTTTTGGCTTTTATCTATCCATTTTTTTTTCCAGCTTCCATCTGTACAACCACAT